>NC_087170.1:19023994-19066494 GCF_035594125.1 Scylla paramamosain | reverse complement strand
CCAACGCGTTATGGCGCCTTGCAGTCTTCACCATTCAGACGAGGGCAGCTAAAGCTTCTTTTAATGGTAAAAATGAAATGAACTTAATTTCCTTTCAAAGGCAGTTAATGGGACGTGAAGCGATGTGAGAGAGAGAGAGAGAGAGAGAGAGAGAGAGAGAGAGAGAGAGAGAGAGAGAGAGAGAGAGAGAGAGAGAGAGAGAGAGAGAGAAGAGAGAGAGATTCAGTCTGTCCATCTCTCTCTCTCTCTCTCTCTCTCTCTCTCTCTCTCTCTCTCTCTCTTTCTCTCTCTCTCTCTCTCTCTCTCTCTCTCTCTTCTCTCTCTCTCTCTCTCACCAGCATTTAAGCGCCCCGTCGACTGGTCAGATTAGTTTTGGAGAGAGTGGACTCAGGCAGGGATTTGCATATAGATGACGTCACTCGTATTTTGACAATCCGGTGAGGACTGGACGCGACTAGACCAGGGCTGGGCTTCACTAACGATCCCAACTTAAGAAGTTTGTGGGAACAGAAAGATAAGAAGTCCGTACGGGAGCATACGAGCTCTCCCGTAAGCGATTCACTGAGCATTTTGTATGTGCATTGTTGACATTTTTCCTCCATCCAATACCAGTGCATTTTATATAGAAGCTCTAGGGACACCTGCCAATCACCAGCTAGTAAAAGCAAATGTTGCGTCATAATCACATGGTACAAGAGACAGTATTGTCAGTGGAGCCCAAAAGACGCGGACCTACCTGTAATGCGGAACAAGTGGCTGTTATGATACGAGAAGTACCTCAGCTTCGGTCCCCCTAACTTCTTACGAGTGGATCATAGATAACCATGTTTCACTCAAAAAAAAAAAAAAAAAAACATTACAAACACATTCTCGATTGATATTTACTTTTTACATTAATTTTCTACTTTTTATGATTTATTCGTCTGTAATCTTTCAGGAAAAAAATTTAACTGCAAATTCTTTTTTTTTTTTTTTTTACAGGTACGGATCTTTGTTAAAAATAAGTGAAATATTTTCAATTTAAAAATTCCCCTGTGGTAATTGGGATTTATTAAACTTATTCATCTATTTATTTGCTTAATGGTGCCTCGGATACACACACACACACACACACACACACACACACACACACACACACGGAAATACCTGAGTGATTTTTAACGCGCTGAAAGTCACGAGATAAAACTGATAACAACTGACCACGTGGCGACGAGACGTAGTTGAGTGAGCGATAAAATTACAGACACTTATTTCATACTGATGCGTGAAAAATGTTCCCGTTTATTTCACTGAGGAGTCCGGAAATGTTCTTGGTTATAAATGTTTAGATGAAAGGAACCTCCGCTGTTAATAAGTAAATCAAATAAGCGTTTTTCTCGGGACAGATGCCTCCCCTCCACGCGAACCTTTTCCTTTTCCTTTTCCACTTCATCGCTTGCTTTTCTGCTCCAGGCCATCCCAACAAAGCTCTATCTAGCATCTCTTGCTTTACCTCTCATCGAGCTCTCGGGACAGCATTCTTTAACAAAATGGTCGCCTTTTCATGACTACCTCCAACAGGCTCTAGTGAAATATATAAGGGATTTCATGATTTTAGTAATATATCAAGAAGTGTTCCACGTTATCAGTGAAAAAAATCTATAACAATCCAACTAAATCGTCTCTATGGTCTTTTAAAATAGTGGTGACGACTGATGGGAGAACAAAGCGTTTTAGGATAAGAGTCTCTGCCTGCCCTGGCATCTTTCACCATTTCTAGATTACCCTTCTGTCGCTCCAGTTGTTCGTGTTTTGTCTGTTTAGTGCGTGACGTATCCTACACAGTTCTTATTCAAACTCATATTCATTTATTATTATTATTATTATTATTATTATTATTATTAGTAGTAGTAGTAGCAGTAATAGTAGTAGTAGTAATTACAGTAGCCCCATGTCGCCTGGTGAACCCCGCCAGGTGTCTCTCCCCTGGTTCCCTCGTGTGGTGCCGCAGGGATCAGGTGCAGCGCTGGGCCTCCACGCTGCCGCCTCGAAGCCAGCGGATTACTCAGGCTCGCCTCGCTCCTGCCGCGCCTAAGTGAATAAATGCATATGTAATAGTAACCCAATCCATGTCCTTCAGTTTAATGAATGTCCGATTGATGAATGAATGAATGTCCGGTAGACAGAGGAATGAGTATTAGTGAATGAGTATCTACAATGTAAAAGAGTAAATGAAGGTGAAAGATACTGGTGGTGGTGATGGGAGATGTGAGTTGCGGTGGTGTGGGTGGTGTGGGTGGTGGAGGAGGTGAAGGTGGAGGAGGTTGATGGAAACACTCTATACATACTTGCAATATAGTGGTGATAACGGTGATGATGGACATCGTCAAGATGGTGATGGTGGTGGTGATGAGGGAGGAGGATGCAGTAGTGGTGGAGGCGGGAAGGAGGAAGAGGAGCAGGAGGAACGAGGAGTGGAGATGGTCGTTAACAGCACGGTTAGGCGGAAGGGAGAGGAAAGAGGGGAAGGGGTGGGTCGGGAGAATCATTTAGAGGATTTGGGGGTGAAGGTAAAGAGGGAGGGGGAGGCTAGGAGGTGAATGGGGAGGGGAGGAGAGCGGGGAGTGGTCGTTAGCGTAATAATAATGTAAAATGATGGTAATTATATGAAAGAATAAAAGAGAGAAAGATTCACTCGTGATTTAAACTCCTTACAAGAAAGATGAGGAATGAGTCGGGGACGAGAAAGAGAGGGAGAAATTTTGACATTGTTGAAGCGGAAAATAAAAAGTTCTCTCCATGGAAGCCCTGGAGCTGAAAAATTAATGCGTCTCCGTGTCATGAATTGCAACTCTTTCCCTTTGGAGACCCGAGGCGCTGGTAGTGGTGGTGGTGGCGGCGGCGATGGTGGCGGTCGTGGAGTTGGTGGTGGTGGAGGTTGTGTTGGCTACCTGTGTTTGGTGGTGATGACAATATTACCAGTGGTGTTGCTTCCACTCTTCTGCTGTTGCTACTATTGGTGCTACAACAGCTGCTATTATCATTACTACTACTACTACTACTACTACTACTACTACTACTACTACTACTACTACTACTACTACTACTACTACTACTACTACTACTACTTCCACCATCACCACCAAAGATGAAGACAGATAGACACAAATGGACTGACGTACAGACACAGACAGACGATGACGCTAACCTGCTACTGAACACGAACAATGTCGCTCAAATCACCACTAAAACAAACATACTCTTGCCGTTTTTATTAACACCTTTCACTGTACTTATGTATGTATGTATATATGTATGTATGTGTATGTATATGTATGCATGTATGTATGAATGTAATGGTGATAATTTACCCGATTTTCACTTAAGAGTCGCTCTGTGTGTTTAATCCTTTAATTTGAATTTGTGTGTTAAGTTACATTTAATATATTGAAATGAAAGCAAATTAAAAATTCAATTACATTAAAGTAAGTGGTCGTTTTCTATCGCTTTCAGTCACGGAAATCAGTGCTTCGGTCCGCTTCACTCTAATTACAGTAGTATTAGTAATATTAGTAATATTAGTATTAGTAGTATTAGTAGTATTAATAGTAGTAGTAGTAGTAGTAGTAGTAGTAGTAGTAGTAATAGTAGTAGTGGTAGTAGTGGTAGCAGCAGCAGCATCAGCAGTAGTAGTGGTAAAGTGAGCTCCCAGCCGATCCTTCCTCTTCAGGCTTCCAATCCTTTTCAGCAGAGTCGTACGTATGCTTCCTTAAAGACCTCCACTCCTGTTCCCACACCACACCTGCTACCCATACCTATCCTATTCCTCCCTCCCTGCCTCCCTGCCTCCCTGCCCGCCTACCTGTTCCATCAATCATTCTCCCTCACTCTACTCTTTTTTGTTATTATTTTCATCCTGTAGTTTTAAGACAAAGGCCTTTCTACGCAGTTAGGCCCACACTTTTTGGCGCCGAAGGGCTGCGTTTAGTTTTCTGTCCTGGTGATGTGGTAGGGGAAGGCCGCGCTTCGCTGTGCCCCTTGGAGTCGTATTCTGAAACGCTTTGCTCTCTCACCACGGCTATTTTTTAAAGGCTAGAGAGGTGATTAGCTCGGTTCTCAAGTCACGAGTAAGGACCATATTCCAAAACACTTCTGGACCATACCTACACTACTTTCAAAAGGCTCTAATGGAAGTTACACTAGTTTTTGAGGGTGTTTCCACGGTTCTAATGACACGACAGATCAACATGAAGGTTTCTATATCATTAAAAGGATAATGATATAGAAATCTTTATGTTGATCTGTCGTGTCATTAGAACCGTGAAAACACCCTTAAAAACTCGTATAACTTCGATTAGAGCCTTTTGAAAGTAGTGTAGGTATGGTCCAGGAGTGTTTTGGAATATAGGCCTCACTCGTGACTCAAACGCGAGAGTCAAGAGCTAAGGAGATTCGGTGCCTTAAAAAAAAAAAAAAAAAAACGGGAATGTTAGAGAGTTTTTGGCAACAGTAACGGGATTCAAACTTGGATATGTGGTAAGAATGAATCTCCTTAGTTACTAGCTGAATACTCATCCCGATATGATTCGCTGGAGTTAAAAAGCCAAGAAGATTTAGTGCCTTAAAAAATATTATTATCATTATTATTAACTACTATTATTATTGCTATTATCATGGCAATGGTAAAAGTGGTGGGCATGGCTCGTATGTGGTAGTGGTGGTGGTGGTGGTGTTGATACCTTCACCACCAAACAATGGCAACAATTACACAGGCAGGAGGTGTGCGAGTCAGAGGCAGCTGGTGTGGATGTTTGTGTTTGTCACGGACACACACAAAAAAGAGCTGTAATTGTTATATTAATTGGATTAAGTAATGAATTGACTTGCTTACTGAAAAGATGTATGATATTAATGATGTATACAGCTGTGTGTGTGTGTGTGTGTGTGTGTGTGTGTGTGTGTGTGTGTGTGTGTGTGTGTGTGTGTGTGTGTGTTGTTTAGAATTATCTGCGAGAATGTGATGATGAACATAATGATGGTGGTGGTGGTAATGATGATGATGATGATGACGATGATTATGATGATGATGATGATGATGATAGTAGTGATAATAATAATAATAATAATAATAATAATAATAATAATAATAATAATAATAATAATAATAGTAATAATAATAACAATAATAATAATAACAATAATAATAAAAGGTAATTGATTTATTCTTCAATTAGGGAATCATTAAGCTTTAAAATTACTGTTTTCTGTGATATACCTGCCTAATTAAGGCCTCTCTCTCTCTCTCTCTCTCTCTCTCTCTCTCTCTCTCTCTCTCTCTCTCTCTCTCTCTCTCTCTCTCTCTCGCTATTCTTTTTAACGTATATGATATCTTAATGAATTTTTAACCATTTGATGAGTTGCAGCACAACACACTGACGTGGTGGCGTGATTGGTCGTTGTGAAGAGAGACAGATAAAAGAAGTCTTGGGTGCGGATAGCCAGCCAGTCAGCCAGCCTCAATTTTCCCCGGTAATGCTTATAATGTTTTTCACAGGTCGGCGTGAAGCTCAAAGAGGATTTGCGCGGATCAATTTTTATTCTGCTTACAAAGTGCATTTGCCGATACGCCTGCCTGTTCTGAGCCGCTAATGGGCGTGCGTGCAACATTTATGAAGCAAAAAGGTGACGGCAAAAACGTGTATTTGATTACTGTCACTCCCCACCCCCCCACTTACTCCCCACTTTCTCCTCCGTCCCGCCCCGTCCCGCCCCGCCCCCCCTCCCTCCACTGATGGCCGCCGTCAACACCTCCCTTCTTTTTTTTTATTTATTTTTTTCCGCCGTCCCTTTTAAGGCCATGAACTAATTATGTTCTGTTTTGACCACTTGCCGGCAATTTCTGACTTAATTATAGCGCGTCAAGGAGCGTATGTAAGATTACTCTGGATGTGGAAAATGCGAATTTGTTTTTATAATCTGTGTGTGTGTGTGTGTGTGTGTGTGTGTGTGTGTGTGTGTGTGTGTTTTAGCGTGGGCGGCAGTTGCAGCAGCGGCGGCTTCCATGACAGCTGCGGCCACTTGTTGAGGGATGCAAGGGGAGAGGAAAGAAAAAATGGTGTGACGGGTACAGCAATGCATTCCGGTGGAGGAGATTGAGTCCTGGTGGTGAAGTAAGTCCCTTGCGTAACTCACTGCCTCGCATGTGTATCAGAATACTTCGTGTGTGTGTGTGTGTGTGTGTGTGTGTGTCTCAGTGGCTAGTAGTGGTGTTTCGTTACTGATATGAACTAACTAACTGATAAATAACAATCGTGTTACAATGATGAAGTGCGTAATAATAGTAGTGATGGTTCTGGTGGTTCTGGTGGTAATAATAGTAGTAGTAGTGGTAGTAGTAGTAGTAATATTGGTGATGTTGGTAGGGGTGGTGATGGTGTTGACGGTGGTGGTGGTGTTGGTGTTGGAATGTATATTTTAGCGCGGCGTGAACTGCAAACAGCGGCGTCATTAGGATCACTGCGGCTGTGTGTGGCAGCTGTGTTAATTAACGAACTGCTGCTGCACCGGAAGACAATAATGGTGATGATAATTATAGTTGCTGATTATTGTAATGACAGTAAGACTATTATTAATATTGCACTTGTAATAATACCACCCACAATACTTGCAGTAATTATGTTAACACGTGTTGCCTTAATGAGCAAGAAACGATGTAATTAATTATGTAATATTATAACTTTTGATGGTATTATGAAAAGCAAAAGAGCGAATATTGGGAATTAACGTCACATGTTTACTTAGTCGCTATTATTATTATCATTGTTGTTGTTGTTGTTGTTGTTGTTGTTGTTGTTTCTTTATTTATTTGTTTGTTTGTTTGTTTGTTGATTGATTAATGTTACCACACACACACACACACACACACACACACACACACACACACACACACACACACACACACACACACACACTCACACCTTCATTCAGTAACACAACAGGTGCTCGTTCAACAGGTGGACACACACACACACACACATTGGCCAAGTGATGAGAAGCAAACACTGCCCAGGTAACATTAGTGTTCATCCTCCCTCACCTCACCTGTCATTCTTCTTCCTCTTCCGCTTCCCCACATTTCTGTTCTTTTATTCGTGTTTCTCTTTTACTCTTTATTTTTTTCACCCTGTTTTACGTCTTTTTGCAGAAGTGATGTATTTATTTTCTTTGATCTTTTTCCTTCTCCATTTGATGATAATAATATAAATAATGTTGCCTTCTTTACGAGGTGCTGTACGTGAAAAAGTATCTTGAAATTATTAAACACACACACACACACACACACACACACACACACACACACACACACACACACACACACACACACACACACACACACACACACACACACACACACACACACACACACTGCTTCTAATTTCGACATGAATTAAGAACGAGTGACAAAATTTAACCAAGAAAAGTAGGTATAGAGGAGGAGTAGAGAGGAGCACAAAGAACAGGAGGAGGAGGAGGAGGAGGAGAAGACACAGAAAGCCTTGTCGAGTCTCGCAGTGTAGGTTTCGACGAATATGGTGGCGCCTCAGCAAACTATGTCCTCATCAGTAATTAACTCTGAATGATTAGAGTAAAGATGAGTAAAGATGAATAAAATTGAGACCTCGCACAGACTCTCTCGCTCCCTCCCTTCCGCTCCTTTCTCCTCCCTCCCCTCCCGCCCTCTCCCATCTTCCCTTCCTCTCTTCCCTACTTCGCTAATATCTTTTTTTATCTCCGTCATCTCTTTCCCCTCTTCTGTCTCTCTTTCTCCGTCTCTCTATTCCTCCTTCTCTCTTACTCCTCCGCCTTCATTTCTCTTCCCCACTTCTTTTCCCCTCATTTAACCTTTCTTCTCTTCTCTCTCCTCTTCCTCCCTCTCCCTTCTCACCTTCCAATGTTTCCTCTCGTCTCTTCCCTATTCTCTCTCTTTTCCTTCCCTCTATGTATCTTCCCCACGTTATCTCTCCTTATCTCCCCTCCTCTCCTTTCTATTCTCCCGCTCCCACTCTCTCCTACGCTCTCACTTCTTGTTCTCTCTTGTCTCCTCCCTCTTAACCTTTCCTCCCACGCTTCCTTTGTCTTCCTCCTCTTCCTCCTCCTGGAAGGTGGGGGTGGGGAGGAACCTTCTGCTTTTCTGTCCTTTTTTTCTATTTTCACATAGTGTAGCATAGTTAATCCAAACGGCCATGTGAGGACCTAATAGTCTGTTGCTGTTTGTTTGTCTTTTGTAATCCTTTGTAGTCCTCCTCCTCCTCCTCCTCCTCCTCCTTGTCTGTCTCTCTCATTCCTTCAGTAATAACAACAACAGCAACAACAACAACAACAACAATAACAAAACACAAAAGCATTCAACTCTACCCGCGGAAATGTGTGGCGAGGGTAGTGGTGGTGCTTGTTCGTGTGTCCGTGCGTTCGTGTCCATGGCTGCCGTGCTCCTAATGACCCGCGCCGCACGCCCATTCACTCACCTGTTTCGTTAATTAACAGCCAGCCGCTAAGCAATTCCCTCCACCCAATGAAGCATGGAAACACCTGGCGGGGTAATTAAATACACCTGTTTGTCCCCATTCTCGATTTCGTTCAGTTGTTTCATTTGTGTGTGTCTTTTTTTTTCCATTAGCGTTGATACGTGGCTATGTGGTTCCTTCCTTGTCGTCTTCGCCTTTGTTCTTGTCCTCGATCCCTTTCTTTTCCTCGTCTTCTTTGTCGTTCTCGTTGTTGTCGTTGTCGCTGTTGCTGTCGCTGTCTTCCTTCTCCGCCTCCTCCTCCTCCTCCTCCTCCTACTACTACTACTACTGCTATAGCATCACCACTATTATCACTGCTGCTGATGAATAATGTGTACATATGGTCAATCCGCGGAGTCTCTCTCTCTCTCTCTCTCTCTCTCTCTCTCTCTCTCTCTCTCTCTCCACTGTTACCCGCCTCTGTTTCTCCACGTAGGATGAAATTTAATGCAAACACCTGCAAATTTTAATGTTAATCTGCACAGGAGATAATACTTTAATACGCTGTAAGCCGCTCAACGCCACGCGCTGCGATGTAGGAGGGAGGAGATAACAGGTGAAGGTGACTTGGGTACATTGGGTGGAAGGAAAGTTATGGGTTCTGGCCTGTGTATTGAGGGGTGAGGTGCAAGGTGTGCGTTTGGGAGGAGGAAAGATGCCTGAGTGCGTTGGGGGAGAGGGGAGATAAGTTTGTTTGAGTGTGTTGAGGGAGATGCAAGATGAGATGGTCTGGGTGTGTTTAGGGAGGGAAAACGTAACTTTGGGTGTGCTGGGAAGGGAAGAAGATGTGAGAATGTGTTTGAAGGAGATGGAAGGTAAGTTTGTCTTTGAGTATTATGAGAGGGGGGGGGGAGTTGTCAGTGTGTGTTTGGGAGACAGGGAAGTTTTTCTAGGTGTATTTAAGGAGAGGGAGGTAAGAGTCTCAGAGTCTGTTGGGGAAGGGGAGGAAGATACAGGCCTGAGAGTGTATACAGGGAGAGGAAGATGGTATTCGAGCAATGTATGGGGAGAAGGAGAGGAAAGGGAATGGGGTCTATTGGAGGGAGGGAAAGGAGAGACGTGAGTGTGTTAGGGTAGGAAGGTAAAGATTAGGATCAGAGGATGTATTGGAGAGGGGAAGTTAGAGGTGTCTGAGGTATGTCGGTAAAGGGGAGAGAAAAAGGTATGGGGTTTAGGGGAGAAGAGGTCAGTATATGTGTGTTGGGGAAGAAGAGAGTGTCTGAGACTGTGTTGTTGTGTGGGGGGAGGGGAAGGTTGTCATGGTGGGCAGGGGGGAGGGGAATGTCGGTCACTGTCCAGTAACAACAATAACCTTTTGCTGTCCCGCCAGACTGAGCCAGAAAGCGACGGACAGACGTGGTCGGTTTAACTCTCGCACTTGTTATTGCCTTCCACAGGGTCTTCGCCTCCCTGGTGTGGGCGGGAGAGTGGGCTAACATCAGAACACGGACCAATGACGCAGCCGTCCTCGCCCACACTGAGTCGCGCCCACGTCCACCACTGCGAGAGAGGAAAGGTAGAGTGCATCTATTCAATTATGCATATCGCTTTTTACTCTTTCTCGTTTTCACTTACATTTAACTTACTTTATCTGTCAGTGAATTGTGTGGGCAGGTGAGCTGATGTGGGGAAGGACAGGTGAGGACACGTTGGGACAGGTGGGGACAGGTACGAGACACGGATGCTCTGGTGGGACCGACAGCTGAAGCAATGTAACTAATAGGGAGGGACGAAGGTTGCCCAGCACTGGTGTCCTGCGTCCCTCACTACCAGCTGGCACAATGCTGCTCGCTGTGAAGGCCCCGGGAGGCTGGCTGTCACTCGGGGTTGGGAAGGTTGTGCGTTATATATGTATACACGAACAGTACATACACATATTTTCTTCCATGACGTTCTCCTCCACACTCGTAAAATGCGTCCAAATCGTTAACATATCTTACCCTGCATGTTTTATCCCGTGCCCGAATATTGCGTCATCATCCTTGGTGACCTGCACTGCATCACCATATCATTATTTCTGCTTCTGGCTTTTGTTGCAAGTGTTTCTGCACATTAGTTTTCTCCTTTGGTTGCCTTGTTGGTGTTCTCGTCAGCGGGGAGGGAGGTGGCGCGGGGAAGATTAGGTTAAGGTGTGAGTCAATGAGGTGCGAGCGTGGGTGAGTACGCATTTATGGGTGAACTGAGCTGCTGGTGCTGGATTCAAGAAGTGTAATTGTTAAGGAAGAGAAATTTGTAGAATAAATGCAGGAATATCAGCTGCCTGGCCACGCACCTCGACTCAACACAAGCCGTACCTGTGTTCACCAGGTTACGTCACAATGGATTCTGTCGAAACAATATATTTATATTTATATTTTAATCTCGACCGTGCACTAATGCAATTAATGAATATTGTATTATCATATTATCCTGAATTTACTGACAAAGCGGAAAATATTTTTGCCATTCATTCCTTTGTGTCGTCAATAGCACTCCCTTCAGTGTTGTTTCCATGCAGCGTGTCGTAGTCATCTCTCTCTCTCTCTCTCTCTCTCTCTCTCTCTCTCTCTCTCTCTCTCTCTCTCTCTCTCTCTCTCTCTCTCTCTCTCTCTCTCTCTCTCTCTCTCTCTCTCTCTCTCTCTCTCTCTCTCTCTCTCTCTCTCTCTCTCTCTCTCTCTCTCTCTCTCTCTCTCTCTCTCTCTCTCTGCAGCTACGCAAAATGAAAGACGCATCCTTCTCACTTGATGATTTAGAACCTTTCAGTTCAAAGTGCGCGTGTGTGTATGTGTACGTGTATTTACGAGGCACAGACCATCTTCAGAGCAGTGAGAGAAACTCCTGTGTTCCCAGATCCTAAACAAATGGTGACAGCGAAGGGATGGTGAAACAGCCGGATCAACACGGTGCCTCATTTGCTTCCCAGTCTGCGGTGTTCACAGGGCAATGGGTTCACCTCTTGCTGTACATTAGGTTAAGAGAGTAAATCGTGATAAGCCCAAGTTCACGCTGCAGAATGATGCTGCACTATATCGATTAAATGAAAAATTAATCTGACTGAAACACGTAACACCAAGCATGTTTTTTATTGCAGGTGGACGTGACGGTGTATTGGCGTGGAAATGTCTCCTCTCTTGCGTGTGTTGCGATGTTTGTTTGTGTGTTTGTGTGTGCTTCACAGCTTTTGTGAGCTGACGAGTGTATGTATGTTTGGGGAGGAAAGGAAGGGATGAGATGAGATGAGATGAGGTGAGATGAGCCGAGATGAAGTGCAAGAGAGAGAGAGAGAGAGAGAGAGAGAGAGAGAGAGAGAGAGAGAGAGAGAGAGAGAGAGAGAGAGAGAGAGAGAGAGAGAGATACATGTAGACAGACAAACAACTGCTTTAAAGTTATACGACTCTTGTTAAAAAAAAAAAAAAGATGCGTGTCTTTACGAGACTCTGGAGCTTCAATACTTTCCTCCTTTCCTTACTCCCTCCCTCCCTCCATCTCTCCCTCCCTCCTTGCATATCCTCATTTTCCTCAGCATTTTCCTTATCCCGCTTTCCCTTTCTTCATGTCTGCACGCTTTCCTTCCTTTCATCTCTCATTACCTTCATCATTCCTCTCCCTCCTCCTCATCGTTTTTCTCTTTTTCCTTGACTTTTTCTTCTTTTCTCTTTTATTTATATATATATATATATATATATTTTATCTTGCGTTCATTCTTGTTTTCCTTTAAATGTTTCCCCTTTCCTTCTATCTTTATGTCTCATTCCTCCTCCTCATCCGCCTCCTCCTCCTCCTCCTCCTCCTCCTCCTCCTCCTCCTCCTCCTCCTCCTCCTCCTCGACCTCCACGTGACTCAGCAGAATTCCAGGGATCACATCATATCTTTTCAGACGAGAGAGAGAGAGAGAGAGAGAGAGAGAGAGAGAGAGAGAGAGAGAGAGAGAGAGAGAGAGAGAGAGAGAGAGAGAGAGAGAGAGAATCCGTCTAATATCGCTGACTCGAGAAATACGTCAGTGGGAGCTCAAGAATTTATTTCCCTGAGGGTTTTGGTCATGGTGGTGGTGGTGGTGGTGGTGGTGGTGGTAGTGGTGGTGGTGGTGGTGGCGAGGCGCTTGTGGTTTATTATACTTCTTTCCGAGTGTATCCGTGAGGAGTGAAGGTTGTTTGGACGAGTTATCGCCTGTAGGGACCTCTAGAGCCGTGTTCTCAAAGGTTACCACATCGTATTTGTGTCATATGTAGACGTGTGACAGTTGACAGATGTTCTTGCTACTTGCCGATGTTGCTACAATTTCATATTAGTTCCTTTATTTCAATTGGGTTGGACTCTTTCCTCGTAGTCTGAAACAACGGGGTGTTTATCATGCGGTGCACCTTCAGTGTCGGCGGCGTGTACTTTTGAAGGGGTTCCGTGAGTATTTGCACGCTATCTAACGCTTTCACTGCGACACATTCCTTTTTAATAATCGCTTACAACTTTTCAGGCATTTATTCTTGGACTGTCTGCCTTGTAATTGACTGTGCCGTGTTGCAGTCACACCCATCCACCCTCCCGCACACCCACACACCACACACACACTCCTCAGAAAGCTAGTTGTGAAAAGCTTCTGAATGTAAACTATCAGCGAGATATGAAGGATGATGACAGCAAGATAGAAGGTTATAGAAGCTACAGAATATTTTTACCAGCACCAATGGAGGGAAAGGAGGAGGAGGAGGAGGAGGAGGAGGAGGAGAAGGAGGCGTTCCAGGTGCTTTGGAAAGGAAGTTAAGTCCTGTCTTGGCTTCGAAATTAAGGGATTCATGGCCTGTCTTACGTTACACTGTGGTACTCTTCCTCCTCCTCGTCGTCTGCTCACTACGTATGTGCGCAGTGGCTCTAGAGAACAGTCCCAGAATAAAACACACACATACTCACACACACACACACTCACTCTCTCTCTTTCTCTCTCTCTATCTGCGTCACGGATAAATCGCCCACATGTACTACACTACTTCGCTCTCCTCCTCGTTAACAACATTCTGCACTCGCTATTAATTGAACTGTGCAGGCGAGGAAAAGTTAGGAGGGACTTGACGTGTTGAATCGGCCTGGAAATGGACTAATATTGGTGGTAGTGGAGGTGGTGGTGGGGGCGGTAATGATGTTGTTGCAGAAGTAGTTGCAGTAATTTAAGTAGTAGTGATATAGTACTAGTGGCTGTAGTAATAGTAGTAGTAGTAGTCGTGGATGAGGAGGGAAAGTTGGTGTAGGTGCTCATGATGGTGGTAGTGGTGGTGATGGAAAAAGGGAATAGCTACTTACTCGTGGTGATGAGGCAGGGGTGGAAGTGAGGAAAGTGTCAGAGTAATGGGTGTGACTGGGAGGTGTATGGGTGGAAGGGGGTGATGGGGAAAGGTTGACTGTAAGGAGGCATAAGATGAAATACCTGCACGACAGCTTACAAGGGAGTCACCTGCGTTATTATTGTACGCATTCTGCATTACTATCTGTCTGTTTACTTTTATTCTTAGTGGTTATCGCACAACTATTAAGTAAATCCGTGTGTGCCGTGATGCTTGTCTTGTTAGTCTGGAGTGGTTAGGTTAAAGGTCAAGTTTCTAGATAAAAGTTTATAAGAGCTCAGGAAAAAAGAAAAAAAAAGGAAAGATCAGAAGGGGAGAGAAGAGGGAATGGGCGCTTAGGGAAGAGGGGGAGACGAAAAACGAGCAACACAAGGCATATTGAGTGGTGGTAATGACCCAGACTGACCCTGACCTTATGTAATGTCCTGAGAGACACGAGCACAGAAAAAAAAAAAAAAAACACACACACACACAAAAGGGAAACTGGAACAAATCGCAAAATTTACACGTGACAGTCCCCGTATGATTACTAAGTCAATTCTATTCATCTGCCTCAATTTGGGAATCCGTTTCTTTTTACCTCTTTTAAAAAACTGACTTTATTAAGGTTTAACTCGGTACCTTAGTCGTATCCTGATTACCATTTCTTTTAATCTACGCCTCTGCAACGAATGTAAATGTAAAAATAAAAAATAAAAAATTAAAGGAAGGAAAATTTACAGCGAGTATGAAAAGAAGAAAGAAAGTGAAAGGAAAAAAAATGAAGGGAGAAGGAAAAGACAATTAAGTGAAGTGAAGGACAGAGAGGTAAAGTGAAGAGATGAGAGAGCGATAATAGGGAATGCGAAGGAAAGGAAAAGAAGGAGAAGAAAGGGAAAGAAGGAGAAGGGAAAAGAAGGGAAGAGAGGTGAGGCGAAGGGTTGGAGACGTGAAGGCGGACACTGAAGACAACACTGCATTCCCTTGACTGTAACATAAGCTTGGAAGAGACGAAGAGGAGGAGAAGGAGGAGGAGGAGGAGAAGAAGGAGAGATATGAAGAATTAGAATGGATATCAGGAAGATGAGAAAAGAAAGAAAGAAAGAAAGAGGAAGAAGCAGAACCATAGCCACCTGGCGAGGACTAAACTAATTAAAAGTAAACAGACACGAGGAGCTGAGACTCTTATCAACTCCTCCTCCTCCTCCTCCTCCTCCTCCTCCTCCTCCTTATCTTCGTTCCCTTTTTATTCTTTCTCCTTATCCTCATAGTCCTCGTCTTCCTTTCTCTCGTCTGTCTCTTCGTCTTTCTCTTCGTCTTCCTCGTTTAGGGAAGTGGAAGCAGGTCATATGGAAGTTGATGTCACTTTGGAAATGGAAAGCAGGGTGAAAGAATTAACAAAATGAAACCTCCTCCTCCTCCTCCTCCTCTTCTTCTTCAGTAGCCAAAGGGAGTATCACTTTATTGGGTGAAATGAAAGAGAAAAGCAAGTTTGCCGTCTCGTGCTAATCTGATGCTTTGGCTCACAGATTAACCATTATTGGGCCGCCTGCTGGTGACGCGCCCACACACACACACACACACACACACACACACACACATTATACAGTTTACTTTAAGAAATTACCATGTGGTTCCGCGAGTTTCGTTGTTGTTGTTTTCTTCCTTTCCTTCTTTTTTCTTCTTTTTCTTCTTCTTCCTCATCTTCTTCTTCTCCCACTTCTTCTTCTTCTTCTTTGTCGTTGTTGTTATTGTAATCTTGACACTTACTCGCACTTCAACCTTTCAGCTGTACAAACACGCCTCCTTCACACAACGCACACTGCCTCTTCTACTCAAACTCTGAATAGAAAGTTCCCTTACTCCTTTTCTTCCTTTTCTCAGGGCCATCCAGCACATAATTTCACACATCAGTTAACTATATATATTGACTGTTCTTGGCTCACCTTCTTATGGTAAACACACACACACACACACACACACTCTCTCTCTCTCTCTCTCTCTCTCTCTGTCTCTCCCACTGTCTATCCTGGTTCTATTTATAACTTACCTCATTCACCTCACATCCCATTTACTCCATGAACTCCCTCTCTCTCTCTCTCTCTCTCTCTCTCTCTCCCTCCACAACCACTAGGCACTCCCTCCCTTCACTGCGTCGCTTCCTCTATCCCACTCCTTGTTGCGCCCCTTTCTCCTCCTTTCCCAGTGCCTCTCTTGCAGACTTTGCTCATATCCATAACTTCAGGGGCAAGTTGTGTGGGTGTTTGGGTGCTGGGGTGCTGGACTCCGCCTTCTGATGATGAGGTGGTGGTGGTGGTGGTGGTGGTGGGGATAAGGGTAGGATATCTTGTTTTTCTTGTTCTTGTTCTTATTCTTCGTGTTCTTCTTGTTTGTTCTTGTTCTTCTGCTTCTTCTTAAGCTTGTCCATGCCTTTGGTCTTCGTCATCTTCATTCTCCTTCATCCTCGTCTTCCTCCTCTTCGTTGTCGACATCTTTCACCTCTTCCTTTTCGCTCTTGCCCTCGCTATTATCGTATTCGCTCTTATCTCTGTCCTCTAACCCGTTCGCCCTTGATCTCGTTGTTCTCTTCTTTCTTTTCGTTCCTAATTTTTGTCCTCACTTCTTCTCTTCCTTCATTTATTTTTCGTCTTCCTTGCTTTTCGTCCTTATCTTCGTCTTCCTACTCGGCCTTGACTTCCTCATCCTCTTCTTCGGCTTTCCTGCATCAGAGAACGGGTCAAAAGTTGTGGTCGTTTCTTTTTTCTGCTTCGTTTTCTTTTCCTATCCATTCGTCCTGTTCCTTTGTATTGTTTTTTTTTTTTACGTTTTTTTTATTCTTTTCTCTGTTTCTGACAATTTAGCTGAGTTATATTATTGTGAGCTTGCAGGTTGGTTCCTTTTCTTTTTTCTTTTCTTGGTTTTCTTTTTTCTTCCATCCTTCCCTCCTTCCTTCCTTCCCTTCTTTCCTTCTCTCCTTTCTTTCTCTTCTTTCCTTCCTTCCTTCTTTCCTTCCTTCCCTTATCTCTCTCTCTTCCATCTTTCTTTCCTTTGTTTCATTATTTCCATTCATTCATTCAGTCATTCATAGTTTTTGTCTCCTCGTACTGTTTCGTATTTTTTTTTTGTCACCGTCTTTTTTTTCCCTTCTGTCTTTAGTTTTTCTTCCTGGCAAGTAAAAGGTTTGGTTCGGTTCATTAACCTTCTGGGGATATTTTTTGTTCTGTTCTTTTTCCCCTCTTTTTTCCTGCCTTCCTCTCCCACGCTTCCCCATTTGACCTTGATCAGCGGAAAGAAAGGCGTCTGCTGCTGTTGTTGTTATTGTTGCTGTTGCTGTAGGTGGTAGTGGTGTGGTGGTGGTGGTGGTGGTAGGATACTGGTTGTTGTTGTTGTTGTTGTTGTTGTTGTTGTTCCTGCTGCTGCTTCTGTTGTTGATCATTATTATTTTTTATTCTTTTTGTTCTTCTTTGTCTTGTTCTTCTTGTTATTCTTGTTCATCATCATCATCTTCATCTTCTTCTTGCTTCAGCATCATTTTCATTATCATCATTATCCTGCTCTCCTCCTCCTTCTCCTCCTGCGTGACTTCGTTGTCGGGTCCGCGAGAGGTGACCAAGGCCTCTTTAAGCCTGTAGACCCGATGGGCGAGGCACCTGTGTGAGATGGACGGGAGGAGGAGGAGGAGGAGGAGGAGGAGGAGGAGAAGGAGGAGGAGGAGGAGGAGGAGGAGGAGGAGACATGATGGAAAGAAATGAGTAGCGAAGATGGAGGCGATGCGACAGATTGAGTACAAAGGAGAAGAGATATTCGTTCGTGTAGAATTGAATTTTCATATAGAAGTACCTCCCTATAGCCTGCTCTGGCGTGGAAACGGCGGGAAATAGCATCACGAAGTATGGGAAAGAAAATAACGTGGTAGTTTCTATAGAATGGGATGAAAGGAAACATTATTGTTCATCCTCTGTTTAACTCTACCCCTCTACAAGAAAGTAGGAGGAGGAGAAGGAGGAGGAAGAATGGGCAAAGAGAAAAATGAACTGAGGACTGAAAGAGTAGGGTGGTGAGTATAAGGAACAGCAGACAAGGAAAGGTGAGGGGGAGGAGGGAGGGACTGTTGAAGTTAGAATTAGGGGGAAAGGCAAGGAAGAGGAGCAGGAGGAGTCTGGTGACCGAGGCAGGGTTAGGAGGGAAGAGTGTCTGAGAGGATTGTAAAAGAGGAGACGGAGAAGGAGGGAAGGTGTACAGGGAGACGAGGGGAGGAGCAAGAAGCAGGAAAGGAGAGAAAAGATATAAAAGAAAGAAGGTGAGGGGAGGAGGAGTGTGGTGAAAGAATAATGGAGAGGAGGAGTGGAAGGGAGCGGGAAAGAGAAGGAACAAAAAAAAGGGGAGGGAAAAGGAACAGGAAAGATGAGGATGAAGAGTAGCAACAGTAGCAGGAACAGTAGATGCAGAAAGGATGGAGAGAGATAGGGAGACAAGATGGAACGCGAGGATGGGTCAGAGAAAGGAGGGCGAAGGAAGAGGAGGAGGAGGAGGAGGAGGAGCGGGAGGGAGGAGGGGAGGAGCTACCTGTTGCGCGTGTCCCAACCAGCAGCTCGCAGGCCCAGGTGAGTGGCCGCGACTCTCCTGTTGCTCCCAGACGTGTGTCGCCCGCCGCCCGCCGCACACCCACACGCCGCCCGCCGCGCCCTGGCCCACGTCACGCCCCGCCCGCGATACCCACACCGCCGGGAGACACCCACGACACCCAGTTATCAACACCACACTTACACTTACCACCACCACCAGTGAGGAGGTGCGTTAAGTCCCCGTCAGGAGTGCCCCGCTGAATCTCCCGCCCCATCAGGATCGCGGCGCCCCTCTCCCTGGCCCCCGCGCCTCCCCTACTACTTGCCAGCCCGGTTCTAGGAGCCGCGCGCCCCACGCCCCACGTCCGCCTGAAGCCGCACGCCCTTTTTGGTACGTACTATGGGGGCGTGCAGGGGAAGGGGAGGGGGGAGGACGACCGGAGGATGTATGGGGGACTTTGGGGATGGTAGAGTCGTTTTGTACGGGTGTATAAAGTACACACACACACACACACACACACACACACACACACACACACACACACATAATACTAACTTCCCCTCACCTGCAGGAAACAACAGGCAAGACCCAAGCACAGATGATTGCACTAACTGCCATCACTCGTCTCTTCTCATCTGTATTCATTACACATGCATACGAAACTACCTCTGCTGTGTACTGTGCGTCAGTAACTACACAGGGGTATTTGTTTTAGGCCTACAGACACTATAGGCTCAGGGCATTAGAGAGAGAGAGAGAGAGAGAGAGAGAGAGAGAGAGAGAGAGAGAGAGAGAGAGAGAGAGAGAGAGAGAGAGAGAGAGAGAGAGAGAGAGAGAGAGAGAGAGAGAGAGAACACAGTATACTGGTAAGGTAGAGCATACGTAAAATGTAATTTGTATGATGCAGTACAATATACATAAATTGGCAGCTGAAGTCTATGCATATGAATCGCTAATGTATTTGGTCATGCGTAGTAAAATGAAGACACTGATGTGACAAAAAAAAAAAAAAAAAAAAAATAGCGAAACTAAAGGAAAGAAAAATTGCGTCAAAGAAATATTTCAAAATTGTACCAAAGTTAATTTAAGATGAAAATAATGATGATCATGAATAAACGATAGAAAAATGTGGGTATGAACAAACTAATGATGATCAAACTAACTAGAAATGAATGGAAAATGAAGCTGGCAAAAGAAAAGTAGCAGTAATAATTAGTAGACAAAAAGACTGAAAAGAAAACGAACATTGAAAAACGAAATTAAGGGAAAATAAATGACAGCAAAGAACAACTGTGCTTATGAATAAAGGCACGAAAACAATGTACAAGTCAGAGAAAGAACGTGAATGACTGACAAAAAAAATACCTAAGTGAATATTTGATACGGATAATTAAGAATAACAAATGGACTAGATTTACTCGCATAAAATGAATAATAAGTGGTCGAAACACGCTTGCGAAGGGAGAGGAAAGGAAAGCACAGGCAAATGTCAGACTTGCGAACAAAGAAGGGAGGAAGAGTGAAGACGAGGAGGAGTCATCGGAAAATAAATGATGATGATAATGATGCTTGCGATAATGGCGACAACGACGACGAAAAAAAAAAACAGCAACAAACAAACAAACAAACAAACAAACAACAATAACAATGACACCACCACCATCATCACTACTACACACCACCAAAAACAACAAAAAACAACAGCAAAAGGAGCGGAGCAGTGAAGGACAAAGACTGACGCAGCAAAACTTCGAAACGAACCTCTCGAAGCAACGAGGCAACGAACCTGCGAACCAGCTCTAGTCCATAACAAGATGACGCTCGTGGTGCGCAGGGACGAGGAGGAGGAGGAGGAGGAGGAGGAGGAGGAGGAAACGATAAAATCAATAACATCATAGGAAAAAGGAAAATAGAGGTTGCCTAGAAAAAGGAAAAAAAAAAGACTATTATGTCACTTTGACTTGATTAAGGAAAGGGAAAAAATAAGGAAAAAAACGTTCGAGTTCTGAAGTATTTTTTCCCCCCGGCTTCTTTTCTTCTCCTTTCTTTTGGTTAATTAGGAAAAGGAGTGTTGTGGCGCCCCTAATGAAAAGCTTATATACTTTTCTTTATTTCTGTTTTTATTTAATTTTCACTTTTTTTTATGAGGAAAATTTGTCGTCCTCTCTCTCTCTCTCTCTCTCTCTCTCTCTCTCTCTCTCTCTCTCTCTCTCTCTCTCTCTCTCTCTCTCTCTCTCTCTCTCTCTCTCCCCTTGCTTTTTCTTTTGTCTCATATCCTCTGTTTTTCTTCTTTTCTTTCTTCTGTTTTTGTTATCTTATTCTTCCATTTATTCCTTCCTTTGTTTGCGTTGTTCTGTTCTTCCATTATTTTCCTTTTACCCTTCTTCATTTTTTTTTGTCTCTCCTGTCTCATTGTTTTCCCTTCATGCTCCTTTATTTCACTCTTCTTCTCTTTTTCCTTGTATTCCTCCTTTCGTTTCTTCACTTATGTTTTTTTTTTCTGTCTGTCTGTCTGTGTGTCTGTATGTATGTATGTATGTCTTTCTTTTTCTTTTTTTCTTCTTCTTTTTCTTTTTATTGTTTATTTCACACTTTCTTTCTTCCGCGTATTTTTCTTTTTCTAATTTGTCTTTTTTTTTCTTCCTCTTACCTCCTCCTAATTCTTCACTTTTCTTTCTTTTTTCGTATTTTCTCCTGACTTCCTTTCGCCTTCTTCCCCTTGTTCTCTTCTTTCTTTTTCTTCTTTCCTTTCTTTCTTTCTTTCTGTCCGTCTCTGTCTGTCTGTCTGTCTGTCTGTCCGTCTGTCTGTCCGTCTGTCTTTCTTTTTTTTTCTTTTTCTTTCTTCTTCTTTCCTGCCTTTCATCCCTCCCACCCTCCTCCTCCTCCTCCTCCTCCTCCTCCTCCTCCTCTCTCAATGTCAACTCGGAAATGACCTAATTGATTTTCTGTATATTAAAAGGATGCAGACTTATTATTATTATTAATGTTGTTGTTGTTGTTGTTGTTGTTGTTGTTGTTGTTGTTGTTGTTGTTGTTGTCGTTGTTGTTGTTGTTGTTGTTGTTGTTGTTGTTGTTGTCGTTGTTGTTATTATTGTTGTTTTTCTTGCAGTTGTTGTTGTTTCCTTCTTTTTTTCTTCTTCTTCTTCGTCTTCTTTTCTTCTTCGTCCTCCTCCTCCTCCTCCTCCTCCTCCTCCTCCTCGTCCTCCTTTTGTTCGGTTTAACCCTCGGCGAGTCCCGAGGCTTGCTGGTTTGTGTTCGTTTAAGACTCAGTGTAGTGGATAATTTTTGCAGATGTAATATTTCCCGAGAGAGAGAGAGAGAGAGAGAGAGAGAGAGAGAGAGAGAGAGAGAGAGAGAGAGAGAGAGAGAGAGAGAGAGAGAGAGAGAGAGAGAGAGTGTTAACAGTAATTTGTAAGTTTGGGAAGTTAGGTGGTAGTTTCGTTATGCAGTTACTAAAGAGTGATGTGGAGTGAAGTGGAACGGAGCATTGTGGAATCTAGAGGAGTGGAAGGAGTGGAGTGAAGCAGAAGTGAAGAGTGAAGTGAAGTGAAATGAAGTGGAGAGGAATGGAGCTTACAGTAGTGGAGTGAAGAGAAGTGTGATGAAGTGCATTGGAGTGGAGCAGAGTGGAGTGGAATGAAGTGGTGAAGTGGAGGGATGTGTTATGAAGCGGAGTGGAGTGAAGTGGACTGTCGTTTAATGGAGTGGAATGAAGTGCAGTAAAGTGACGTTATATTGAAAATACTGGAGTGGAGTGGAGTGGAGTGGACGTGACTGAAGAGAAGGAGAATGAAGTGGACTGAAGTGAAAATGAAGTGGGATGCAATGTAATATAATGTAACATCGTAAAATCCACTGGAATGGTAGAGGAGTGGAATGAAGTGCAGTGGAGTGAATGTGGAGCTGAGTGGAATGGAATGGAGATGAGAGGAACTGAATAGAGTGCAGTGGTATTGAGTGGAATAGGGAAATGGAGTGAAACAGTGGAGTTCTTCTTTCTATTTTCTTCAGTAACTCCTATGACCATATTTAGACAAACCTCCTTGAATATACAATTTCTATCAACCTTTTTTTTTCATTTTTTTCTGGTTATTTTCGTCCGCACTCACTTGTCTCCCCGCTTCTCCTTTCTTCTCTTCCCTCTAGTCCTCCTGCTCCCTTTCCGTCATCCTCTCTCGCCTTTCTCTTCACGTTCTGTCGTTTTTCTATCTTTCCTCTTCTCTTCCAGCTTGTCCTGCTCCCTTTCTCTCATCCTCTCGCCTCTCTCTTTACACCCTGTCAATTTTTTGGTCTTCCTTCTTCTCTTTCCACTTGTCCTTTTCCTCTTCTCACTCGTTCATTTTATTTTCTCCTACCTATTGTCCTCCTTCTTCTATTTGTCCCTTGATTGTCCTCCTGTCTTGTCCTCCCTCGTGTCTATCTGCTGTTTTTTTTTTCTCCTCATCCTCCAACTAAACATACTTTCAGAAGCTTTTTCTACAACGATTCTTGAGTGTCAAAAAGTTTTAATCTTTGTTGCGATGTTGTCTTTTGGCATTAACATTCTCTCTCTCTCTCTCTCTCTCTCTCTCTCTCTCTCTCTCTCTCTCTCTCTCTCTCTCTCTCTCTCTCTCTCTCTCTCTCTCTCTCTCTCTCTCTCTCTCTCTCTCTCTCTCTCTCTCTCTCTCTCTCTCTCTCTCTCTCTCTCTCTCTCTCTCTCTCTCTCTCTCTCTCTCTCTCTCTCTCTCTCTCTCTCTCTCTCTCTCTCTCTCTCTCTCTCTCTCTCTCTCTCTCATCACGCTCAATTTCCCCGAACGTTGCGTAGAAAAGGGAGGAAGGAGGGAAGGGAGGCGACGTAAGGAAGAAGAAATGGAAGGGAAGAGAGAAGAGAAGAAAAGGGAAGGGAGTGAGGTATGTATTTTGAGTGAGAAAGGAGAAAAAAGGGGGATGGGTGTTTTGGAAGGAAAAGGAAGGAAGGAATAGGTAGAGGGAAAGGAGGAAGAAGATGGGAAGGGAAGAGAAGGGAAGGGGAGAGAAAAGAGTAAAAGAAAGTATGTGTTTTGGATGGTAAGGGAGAAAAAAAGAGATGGACGTGTTTCGAAAAGGAAAGGGGAGGGAGAAAAGAAGTAGAAGGGAAGGGGAAGAAGATGGCAAGGGAAGAAAAGAGAAGGGAAGGGGAGAGAAAAGAGGAAAAGAAGGAAGAGGGGAGAGAAAAGAGGAAGGGAAGGGAAGACAAGGGTAGGGAAGGGGAGAGATCTTTGAATGTAATATTTTGCAGGTTGAGTCACCTTTCTTAATTAAATGAACTGGAGGTGAGAGAGAGAGAGAGAGAGAGAGAGAGAGAGAGAGAGAGAGAGAGAGAGAGAGAGAGAGAGAGAGAGAGAGAGAGAGAGAGAGAGAGAGAGATTGATTTTCTCCCTGCCTCTAATCAACCAATGCGTCCCGAAAGAAAGACATATTCCTAAACCCAGTCCTGTCATTGGTTAAGGGAGGGAGAGTGCAGCCAATCACATCACGTCGAGAGCGTGACGTCACTTCCCTGTTTTCTCACCTGTTGCAAACCATTCACCTTTCTCATTATCTAAATTAGATACTTATAACTTAACACTTCACCTGATCTACTTTAATTAAGCACGTAATTACTTTCCCTTCACACCTGGGTCGAGTCACCTGGAGCGAGCCCTTCACCTGTCTCATTACCTGAATTAAATACCTGTAAATACCTGTAATGAAGGAAAAATCTTCACTTCACCTCAAATTCAGCATATGATTAATTTGCTTTTTCTCCGCTTTAACCTGTAACATCAAATGGTCAGTTATTGTTAATCTCCATCCTGTTATTAAATCTGATTTGGTCTTTAAATGACGTCAATTATCGTTCTAACTTTATTTATTCAGTTCCATAGTTTTTTGTACCGTTTTCTTTTTCTCTTAGCTATTTCTGCGCTTTTCTCTGTAACACCGAGTAATGAGTTATTATTCATCTGTGTTTTAGTTGAAGTGATTATCGTTTTAACTTTATTTATTTAGTCCCGTGGTTTTCAAGGTTTCTTCGTCTAATCTCTTGCTTTTCAGGTGTCTCAGTTGGATGGTATTAGTGTTTTCAAAGGTGTTTTTATGATTCAAATTATAGTTTAGGAAAAATCCCGTATTATCAATGTAAAAAAAACTGCAATGAGAACCCGGTTAATAATTTCTGTGATCTTTGAAAATAGTCTTCATGAAAAAGCAAAGTGTTTAAGAATACGAAGCTTATTAATCAAGTGAAGAACTCGAACCTTCCTTCATAAACACTTCACGCTCTCATCGTGGCTGTTTTGAAAGACCACAGATGTTTATTCGTGTTCTCAGGGAAAATTTTCCTATTGATAATGCAGAATATTGCAAGACAGCAATAAAATCACGAAAAACAACCTTGCCAACCCGAATAACCTCTACGAAAGCCTCTTGAATGTAAGGAATAAGACGACAAAATGGTATTGGCATTACGAAAACACCCTTAAAAGCAACAATAACTGCCACTAGAGCCTATTTAGTGTAAGAAATAGGACAACGATATATCACTATTAGAATCACGAAAACACCCTTAATAGCAACAACAACTGCCACTAAAGTCTTTTCAGTGTAAGAAGTAAGACGACGAATTGTTATTGGCGTCACGAAAACAACCTTAGAAACAACAATAGAGTCTGTTCAGTTGAAGAAATAACACGACGGGATGTTGAGGAGTACAGTTCAAGGAGACAGGGATAGTGGGAGGTGCTAAGGAGACTATAGAAATTCCCAGACTCCAACGATTGCTCTGGCCGTGTCTTGTTTCTGTCCCTCTCCTCCAGCACGACTGATTCCCTTCTCTTGATCTACTCTTGTTCCTGTGCTCCTCGTCCACTTGCGCCCGTGTTCTCTCGTATCGATTTTTTTTTTTTTTTTTTTTTTTTACATTTTATCGTCTTTCTTTTTTTGTTTTGTAGTGTTGCTTGATGGTATGTTGGTTTTTGTTATTGTGTTGAACTGAAAGTGACTGACTGACTGACTTACTGACTGACAGATAGTTTGGTTGACTGATCAGGTGAGTGAGTGAGTGAGTGAGTGATTTGATGAGTGAATGAGCAGTGAGCAAGCGAGCGAGTGAATGAGTGAGTGAGTGTATGAACAACTTAATTTTGTGAGGATGAATTGGCTCATATCTACCAGAAAGGTGTGTGTGTGTGTGTGTGTGTGTATGTAAGACAGACACGAGGGACACACACACACACACACACACACACACACACACACACACACACACACACACACACACACACACACACACACACACACACACACACACACCTTAATTAAAATATTTCATACGTGTTTCATAAGAGTTTAGTTCTAGATGAAAGAAGCTTAATATTCAACTTTATAAGACAGTTTGTTTTGGATGTGATTAAAAGATTATCTCCTGGGAGCGAAAAGTAATGATTTAGTTTACTTTCTTTTCTCTCATTCATTTTGGGACTGTTCTTAATTTCTGTATTTTCTAGAATGCGAACAAAGTCTTTTAATTTTTTTTCTATAGATCCATTTTTTTTTTGTGGCCGAGAAAATTATTCTATATTTCTATTTCTATATTTTTTTGTTTCCTTCCCCATTTTTTTCTGCTTAGATAGAAAATGAGATGATTCTTTCACTACTCTTTTTTTTCCATCTTTTCCTACTTGAAACTAGAAAGAAAAATGATAATATTTCTTCCAATTTTTCGCAGCACATACGAGTCAGAATCAAAATTAACATCTCCCACATTTTTTCCAACTTCCTTTTCCATGCACACACAATAAAAAAAAAAAAAGCATTTACGTATGCCCCATCCTTGCCTTTTTCCATGCACACACAAAAAAGTTGAAATTGGTGGGATTTTTCTTTTTTTCTTTATACTTTCTTTTTCGTGCATATAAAAAGTCGGGTATTTCCTGCCGCAGCCCGCCTGACCCATTCACGTGCGGCGGTACAGCATCGTTACGGCCGCAGCTGCCGCCACCCTCCATCGGCTGAAGCCATAAATAAAAACACAACAGAACAGATTTATTTCCAAGCAGCGCTACAACCTTTCCAAACTTGCTTATTTTTCATCCCCATCCGCTCAATTGTTTGTTTTAGTTTGTCTAGCAGATTGTGTCTATTTCTGTCTGTCTGTCTGTCTGTCTGTTTGGTACTGGACGTGTGTGTGTGTGTGTGTGTGTGAGTGTGTTTCGGTCTTTATTTGTCTATCTGTTTTGTCTGTGTATCTGGCTGTCTGTTTTCATTGTCTTCTGTTTGCTTCTCTCTCTCTCTCTCTCTCTCTCTCTCTCTCTCTCTCTCTCTCTCTCTCTCTCTCTCTCTCTCTCTCTCTCTCTCTCTCTCTCATTTTCCACACTAAACAAATCAACAAATTAGTGGAGTTTCTTTTTAAAATTACACGGGAGGAAAATTGCTTCTTGGCTCTGTAATGAGAATCGCGTCTTTATCCTTCCCACCATTAGCTAGAGGGCGGAAAAGCGTTGGGGTGTGGGCGGGAAGGACGGAGGTGGTGGAGTGTGGGCGTGTGTGGGTGGGGAAGAGATATGGGCGAGTGGGTGGCTTGAAATGTGGGTGGGAGTATGTGGGTGGACTTTGTGTGGGTGATAACAAGATTCTTTCATGATTACTAATGATATTTTGAAAGTTGTACCTGTCTGTTTAAAGAAAACGTGGAACGGAGAGGGCGAGGTAAGAGGAAGGAGGAAATGGAACGGGAAGATTATGATTAAGAGAAAGAAGGAAGAAATAAAAGGTAGAGGAAAGAGGTAAGGAGGTGGAGGGAAAGGAAAGAGGTGTAGAAAACGGAGAGGAAAAAAAGGGGATTTAAAAAGGAAAGGGAAGAAAATGATGGGAAAGAAGTGTGCAGAGAGAGAGAGAGAGAGCGAGAGAGAGAGAGAGAGAGAGAGAGAGAGAGAGAGAGAGAGAGAGAGAGAGAGAGAGAGAGAGATTACGTGTGTGTGTGTGTGTGTGTGTGTGTGTGTGTGTGGAACGTAGGTTAAGCCTGGCCTTGCTTTATATATTCCACACACACACACACACACACACACACACACACACACACACACACACACACACACATTTCCAGGAAGCACGCCGTTTCTATTTGGTGGAAACTTAATAACAGATTAAAAAAAGTCAACACGTGAACAAACAAGTAAATGAAAAACAAGAAAAATGGGGGAAAAATACAAATTTGCCTCCACTCGGAAAAAAAGAAAAAAAAAAAAAACAGATGAGTGAGTTTGCACATGATGAATAAAAATACTATTACATTTTGCATTTGTGGTGGTGGAGAAGGGAGGGAAGGTGGAGAAAGGGAGAGAAGGAAGGGAAAAGAAAAGAAGGGAAAGGAAGAAAGTAAAAAAAATAAAAATAAAAAAATATACTCGTAAACTGTAATATTGGAACTGTTTTCCTCTTTTTTCTCCTCTCTTACTTCTTGCCTGTGTTATTTGTCCGTAAGGGGAGAGGAAAGGCAGCTGGAAAGGTGGAAAGGAAGGAACGAAGGAAGAAAGGAAAACTGGGCTGTAACTCTGATATCCTTTTCTCTCCTTTTCTTTCAGCCATCATGCAGTGTCCGTTTTCTTCACCAAGCGTGTCCTATCTTGAAATGTCTTTTTTTTTTTTTGTTCCCCTTACGAAATGCGTTTCTCTCCCACTCCTCCAGCACGACTGATACTCTTCTCTTGATCTACTCTTGTTGCTGTCCTCCTCGTCCACTCGCACCGGTGTTCTTTCTTAGTGAATTTTCCTTCATGGAGTGAGTTCCCTTCTTCATCCAGCGTTTTTTTTTTTTCTGTTCCCCTTACGAAATACGTTCTGTCTCGAAGTGTTCGTTTTCCTTCATGGAGTGTGTTCCTTTCTTCATCCAGTGTATATACCCATCACCCTTTCATTTCCATCACCCCTTATCATTACATTTTTTGCTGCCATCACCTTTATGTTCCCCCATCACCTTTTTCCCCCATCACTTCTTGCCTTCGTTATTCTTTATATCCATCACCCTTTCTGCCCCATCACCTTTCGTTCTCCATCACCCTTCACTGGCTAACTTAACTAAGCACTTGGCCTTGATGAGTCTCGGAATCAGGAACTTGTCTTGAAACTTTGTGGCAAGTTATACTAAGACGATCAGATGGTGGTGGTGGTAGTGGTGGGGGTGATGGTGGTGGTGTTGGTAGTGGTGGCAGTGGCAATAGTAATGATCAATGATAGTAATGGTGGTTGTGGTCTTGATAGTGGTGATAGTGGTGCTAATAGTATCAATAGTGGTAGTGCAGTATAATAGGTATTAGTGGTGGTGGTGGTAGTGGTGGTGTTGGTGGTGGTGATGGTGATGGTGGTGATGGTGAGGATCCTCTTACAAATTATATTGATGATGCTTCCTTATTGATTGACTGGCTTTCGAGTTTAAGATGGTGGTGGTGATGGTGAGGGTTGTAAAGTGATGCTGGTTTTGGTGGTCAGGGTGTCTGATGTGGTGCTGGCAGAGGGTGGTAATAGTAGTAGTAGTAGTAGTAGTTGTTGTAATAGTAGCAGTAGTAGGAAGATGAGGAGAAGCAGGAGCAGCATAGAAATAAGAGTAACATTAGTGAAAGATGTAACAGTAGTAGTAGCAGTAGTAGTAGCAGTAGTAGTAGTAGCAGTAGTAGTAGTAGTAGTAGTAGTAAAAGTACATAGTAAAAATGGTCATTAGATTACGGTATACTTGTGGCAGAAATATTCACGTAAAAGAGAAGCAAACGAGAAAAAGCGTAAAATTTCCAGCATACTTATTAATTAGTAGACAAAAACTTGCTTATATTGCCACGTGTTAATGATGTTTGTGGGGTAAAAAATATGAATATCAACTCTTATTTAACGAATAGCTAGGATAATTCTCTCTCTCTCTCTCTCTCTCTCTCTCTCTCTCTCTCTCTCTCTCTCTCTCTCTCTCTCTCTCTCTCTCTCTCTCTCTCTTCATAACCCTTCCCTTTTCAAGTCTTCCATTTCCACTTTCCCTTTCTTTTCCCATTCCTTTCCACCTTCCTCTTTTCCTCCTTCCTTACAGACTCTTTCTGTTTACCTTCATTGCATATCATTGTACAGAACTAATTATTCATTTCCACTTCCTTAAAACATCTCAGGCGGTCACCCATCCAAGCACTGACCGGACCCAACGCTGCTTAACTTCGCTGATCGGACGAGGAGCAGTGTAAACGTGTTTGGTGGTTGACTAGGGGAAGGGAGGTGAAGGGAACGGCTGTAAGGAGGCGCCGCTCCTCTCCCACCAAGGCGACACAAGTAAAGTGATGGTGAAAGGGTGGCGTGGGTACATGGCCGTTACTTCAAGTGTGTTTAATTAAGTGGGGGTCGTGTGTGTGTGTGTGTGTGTGTGTGTGTGTGTGTGTGTGTGTGTGTGTGTGTGTGTGTGTGTGTGTGGATTTAACTTTGTGTGGGTTGTGGATTTAACTCTTCTTTTTCTTTTTGAGAGAGAGAGAGAGAGAGAGAGAGAGAGAGAGAGAGAGAGAGAGAGAGAGAGAGAGAGAGAGAGAGAGAGAGAGAGAGAGAGAGAGAGAGAGAGTGAGTGTGTGTGTGTGTGTGTGTGAGTTCCATTATCTCGATCATCCCTCCCCACGTCAAATTATCTCCTTGACATCAGAGTGTAACAGGTAAGAAAGAGAAGGTTAGGTCAGTTTGAAACCAGGTCAAGGTGGGTTGTCTCCCTTCAGGCGGTCAAGTGTGGGTGGGGCAGGTCAAGGCCATATCATCCCCCTGGACATTCCCACCCACTTGTTAACTTTCCTCTAATGGCATTTTCTCCCGCTCACAATTCCTTCTATGCCACTTTTTTTTTTCTTTTTTAGTTTTTATTTATTTTTGACTTGTGAAATCGTTCGAGTCATGGGAGGGAGGGATAAACAGAAACGGGTTGATGCATGAATGTGGATTAAGATAGATAGATTAGGTCAGATTAGATCAGGTTGTGACAGGTTAGGTTAAGATAAAAATAAAACTAGATTAGGTCAGATTCAGTTAGGTTAGGTTAGGTTAGGTTAGGTTAAGAAAAAATGAACTAGATTAGGTCAGATTAAGTTAGGTTAGGTTAAGACAAAATGAACTAGATTAGGTCAGATTCAGTTAGGTTAGGTTAAGACAAATTGAACTAGATTAGGTCAGATTCAGTTAGGTTAGGTTAGGTTAAGAAAAAAATGAACTAGATTAGGTCAGATTAAGTTAGGTTAGGTTAAGACAAATTGAACTAGATTAGGTCAGATTCAGTTAGGTTAGTTTAAGACAAAATAAAATAGACTAGATCAGATTAAGGTACATCAGATTAGGTTAGGTTAGGTTAGGCCAACTCAAAATAGAATAAATCAGCTTACGTCATAGCATGTTAGATACAAAAAAATGTGGCGAGAAGTCTGAGAGGAAAAGTCCCAGCCATAAAATATTCACTTGGAAAAGTCCAGACGGGGTAATATGAAGGGGGAGTTTGTGCTACACTTGGGCGGGTCACGGGGTCAGGGGGAAGGAGGGGAGAGGGCGTGGAGGTCAGGTAAGGTCAAGTAAAGTTAGGTTAATGGGTCTCTGGGGAAGCAACTCTGCCTGTTGACTCGATGGGGTGTGGCTCTTTCTCTCTCTCTCTCTCTCTCTCTCTCTCTCTCTCTCTCTCTCTCTCTCTCTCTCTCTCTCTCTCTCTCTCTCTCTCTCGTCTTTCATCTCCCTTTGTTGTTTCATGTCCTCCTTTATTGAGTTTCCCCTTCCTTCCTTCCTTCCTTCCTTCCTTTTCTCCCCTTCTCTTTTCATCATCCAAACACTGTTTTTCTTATTCGTTTCTTCTTCCTCTTCCTTTGTGTGTGTGTGCGTGTATGTGTGGTCTCTCTCTCTCTCTCTCTCTCTCTCTCTCTCTCTCTCTCTGCCATTCATTAATTCTCACAATCAGTCTCTCTTTTCATCGTCTTCCTGTCTTACACTCTTATCCTTTAATCTTATTTTCCTCATTCGATTTCACTCTTTCACTGTGGAAATTTACTCTCTCTCTCTCTCTCTCTCTCTCTCTCTCTCTCTCTCTCTCTCTCTCTCTCTCTCTCTCTCTCTCTCTCTCTCTCTCTCTCGTTGCCTGTGTTCCTTCTTCTTCCTTTCCTTCTCTTCCCTTTCCCTCCCCTTCCTCTCCTTTCACGAACTTCGTTTTTCACCATCATCACTTCTTCTCTCCCTTATTTGTTCTCTCCTCTTCGACCTCTCTTCACCTCTCTTGCAATCCTGCCCTTCCTCTTCATCCCTGTTTCCTTCTGCTCTTTTCCTCTTCAGTCTCTATCTTCTGTTTCTCCTACGTATTTATCTGTCGTGTTCTCTGTTCTCTTTCTCCTCCTCCTCCTCCTCCTCCTCCTCCTCCTCCTCCTCCTCCTCCTCCTCCTCCTCCTTGTCCCAACCCCCAGGCATGATTTTAACAAGGAGGAGAAATACGTCTCTTTCTCTTACGTTACCTGTATACAGTGATCTGTGTATGTGTGTGTGTGTGTGTGTGTGTGTGTGTGTGTGTGTGTGTGTGTGTGTGTGTGTGTGTGTGTGTGTGTTATTTTTACTTTTTTGTCATATGCCTTGTGGTGTCACTTTTTCTTCTAATTATTTTTCTTATTCCTCTTTTTTTTCGTAGTATTTTTCTTTATTGATCTGTTTCTGTTTTCGTTGTATTTTGTAGGTATATTTGTTTGTCTGTCTGTTTGTTTGTCAGTGTCTTTGTTTGTATGTTTATTTGTTTGTTTGTTTGTATATTTGTTTATATACATATTTATCTACGTATGTTATCTATCTGTATCATGAAACTCCTTCCAGTCTCCAGAGAGAGAGAGAGAGAGGGGAGAGGGAGAGGGAGAGGGAGAGGGAGAGAGAGGGAGAGAGAGGGAGAGGGAGAGAGAGCGAGAGCGTCAGGGGACACGAATAGATAGACAGCCATACGAGTACAGAAAAATGGTCCAACATCCTCTCTCTCTCTCTCTCTCTCTCTCTCTCTCTCTCTCTCTCTCTCTCTCTCTCTCTCTCTCTCTCTCTCTCTGTACTCACCACTTTTCCTGGCTTTTCCTTCCTCTCCCCTTCCTTTTATCTCCCTATCCCCTCCCTTCCCTTCCATCCTCTTCCCCTCACTGCTATCATCTCCTTCCTTCTCTTCTCCCTGTCTTACTTCCTATTACTCTTCCCCTGTTCTTCTCTCCTCTTCTCTCTCCCCTCTCCTTTCTCCCCTCTCCCCTCTTCCTCTCCCCTTTCACCTCCACTCCTTAAACCTTTCCACCTTTCCACTTTCCCTCATACTTCTCCCTGCAACCTTTCCTCCTCCTCCTCCTCCTCCCCGGAACTGCAGTAATAGAGGAACCATTTGCATGTAAATAGCCGGGTCGGAGAAGAGGAGGAGGAGGAGGAGGAGGAGGAGGAGGAGGAGGAGGAGGAGTGGCAGGTGCAACAGTACGTCAGAAGAGAGAGAGAGAGAGAGAGAGAGAGAGAGAGAGAGAGAGAGAGAGAGAGAGAGAGAGAGAGAGAGAGAGAGAGAGAGAGAGAGAGAGAGAGAGAGATTTTGAGGCTTGTAGTGAGAGGTGGGTCACATTGCACTGACCTCATGACCTTTACTCTCTCTCTCTCTCTCTCTCTCTCTCTCTCGGTTACTAAGAACGAAAGAAGGAGGAAGGAATATTGGAGTAAAAATGGAAAAGAGTGAGTAGAGAGCTTGACTGGAGAAGAAGGAGGAGGAGGAGGAGGAGAAGGAGGAGGAGGAGGAGGAGGAGGAGGAGGAGGGGAAGAAGCTGGATATTTAAGGGAGGGTTGAGAGAAGATGAAGGAAAAATATTGGGGAAGGGAAGGTATTCTGTGGAGGTGGAGGAAAGAGGGGGGAGGAAAGAGAGGGGAGGATAGATGGCTTGAGAGGGGACACGTGGAAAGGTGAGAGGAGTGAAAAGGGAAGAAAGAAAGGGAAGAGAGGGACAGTGAGTGGGGATGACAGCTATAGATTCTTTTTTTAGGTTTCTTTAGTTAGATGCTCAGACAGACATACAGACGAACAGACGGAGAGAGACAGACATACAGACGAACAGACAGGGAGAAACAGACAGGTGATGAATTCATAGATAAAACAAAAATAGACAAATAGAAATAGATAAGAATATGGAGATAAAGTCAGAACAGCAGGAGCACACACACACACACACACACACACACACACACACACACACACACACACACACACACACACACACACACACACACACACACACACACACACACACACACACACACACACACACACACACACACACACACACACAAATTACACATTCCTAGCTGTCGTAATTACTGCTTGCTTTTCTCTCTCTCTCTCTCTCTCTCTCTCTCTCTCTCTCTCTCTCTCTCTCTCTCTCTCTCTCTCTTTCTCTCGTGCCTAAACCTCATGGGGAGAAAGTTACTGGCATTTGGAGGGGAGGGGGCGAAGAGGAGGAGCAAGAGAGAGAGAGAGAGAGAGAGAGAGAGAGAGAGAGAGAGAGAGAGAGAGAGAGAGAGAGAGAGAGATGAATGGGAGAGGTAACAGGTAAAGCCAAGGGGGGAGAGGGTGAAGATTTGTGTGAGAGGAGGAGTGAGGAAAGAAGGAAAATGATGGAGGGGGGTGTGACTGAGGCTAAATGGGGAGGTGGTGGTGGTGGTAGTAGTAGTAGTAGTAGTAGTAGTAGTGGTGGTTGGTGGTGGTGGTGGCTTTAGCGTCGTATCCCCAGTATTGCACTCATAGAAAATGGAAATTAATGAGAAAATGTAAATATGTGCCACAGAAAATGGGATGACCGTGTGGAATGAGTTTGCACAAAAGTGGCGGCAGCTGCGGCGGTTAGTGGGAATGAGAACAGCAGGCAGCAGCAATAACAGCAGAGGCAGCAGCTGAATAGTAAATAGCAGCATGACCATTGAGAACCAGAGTAGTGACGGCAGTAACAGCAGCAGCATTACCGTTACCAGCAGGAGCAACAGTAGCAGCAGTAACAGTAGTAGTAACAGTAGTAGTATCAACAGTAGCGGTAGCAGCAGTAGCAGTGACCAGACCAACCACAGCCTCAGTCGTAGAAAATAACTGTAATTTGAACGGTAATAACACAAAAAAAGGAATGAGTAAGGTAAGTCACAAGATTAGCAGTAACAAAAACAGGCTTCATAAAGTTAGCAATGGATGAAAAATAAACTAACAAGACTACAAATAACAGTAAAGTAAAACAGCAGTAATAATAAGCACTAACATCAATAACAACAGCAAAACGAAAACAGCAATCACAGCAGCAGCGACATCAGCAGCAATAAAAATAACAGCGCCAGCAGGAGAACGAGTAGAGAGGTGCAGGTCAAAAGTAGTTATTCCAGAATATTACCTTCAATAATGAGTAATTTTTGATGGCTGGGTCCGGGGCGCCGCTGCTGCTGCGTCTCCTGCACTGTTATTTGTCTTCCTCCCTGTGAGAGCGAGAAGGGAACGCTTTTCAGGACACCAAAAGGGAAAACGGGAATAAAAACTGTGCCACGTCTCACCTCCTGCCTCCTGTCACTATGTTATATATGTACCCAGTGGACTGTTGCCCCCTGGACCTCGTGGAGCGTTGGGTAGACTGCTCTGTAACAGGAATTTGTTTATCCAGCAGAAAACTGTTTTAGTATGGCTCAATAACAGTGGTTTGTTTAGATTTTAGGACCGTATTCTCAAGCATATTCTTAGACTCCGCTGCATCTTTTACTTACAGTCTACAGGTATTAATGCTATTAGGGTTACGTGTGTAGGAAAGAAGGAAGGAAGGAAGGCAGCGTGTCTTCATGTATGGTGAACTGAACTTGTCGAATCTCAAAACTGGTGCTCTGTAAACTGTCAATAATTACGTGACTGGGTGTATTTTGACTTGCACTATCGAGATTATGAATGTAGGGATGGAGAGAGCGTGCTTTCGTGTCTGGTAAATTGACTTATTAATCACAGGACGGACTCTGTAAAAAAAAGAAAAAAAAACTGTCAATTATTACGTGACTCGGTATATCCTGGACCTGACGTGAGCTGGGTGGACTGAAGTGACGGACCGTGGACTGAGTGACTGGCAGGCTTTGTATGGTGAGTCCACACTGACGGGTGATGATTAATTTTTATTATTGTTATCTCCACGGAAAGTAATTGGCCCTCTCACGGGATTCTCTGGGGATGAGAGAGCGTGGGACGTGAATTTAGAGATGAATTGGAAGAGGAGGAGGAGGAGGAGGAGGAGGAGGAGGAGGAGGAGGAGAAGAATGATGATGATGATGGTAACGGTAATAATAATAATGATAATGATGGAGGAGGAAAAGAAGGAGAAGAAGGAAAAGAATAATGGCGATGATAATGATAACGATAATAATTGTGATAGTACAACAACAACAGCAAGAACATCACCATCAATAATAATAATAAAAAGAAGAATAAGATCAATAAGAAGAAGTAGTAGTAGTAGGAGGAGGAGGAAATGCAAAAAAAAAAAAGAAAAAAGGAGGAGGAGAAGAAAGACGAGAAAAAAAAAAATGATGGACGCGGCTTTGTGACCTCCAATATAGTTAAGAATTGAGTTGTTACTCTTTTTGCTCCCTTTTCTTTATATTTTCCCCAATACATGTGATGCACGAAGGCGCCGCACACGTTCCGACATGTGCCGCGTGTTGCCTTAGCCGCTTCATGCAAAAAGACAAGAAAAAAGAAAAAAGCGAGGAAAAGATTGAAAAAATGGATAGAAATTGTGTATGTGTATGTATTTTGGCAGGGAAAGGTCATGAAGGTCATTGCGTTGTTTATTTATTCGTTTTTTTGACTTTTATTCTTCTACATGTTTTCTGCTTTTTATATGAATGGTGAACACTTGGCCTAGAACAGAAAAAAAAAAATAGATAAATAAAAAAAAAATAAAAAAATCGTACGTGTTGTATGAAAATAAAGAATAAAATGGGATGGGAAAAAAAAGTGAAGTCAGATATATAAATGAACGAGTGAATGAGTGAATAAATGAATAGACATATAAATAAAGAAATAAACCAATGAATTCATTATTTTACATTGATCTAACTACTGACATACTTTTGTTATTTATTTTCATGGACTAAAACACCAGTGGGCAATTTACTACAAGTCTGGTGGTTCAGATGGTCAGACTCTTCATAAGATTGTAATAATACCAGTTTGGATTTACTCAGAAAGGTGTTTTGACAATCCTACCTAAGAAAAAGTCAAGATCACAAGCTTTCTACATTAATCAGTCCATTCCCTGAAGGTTTATAAAAGAGAGAGAATTGTGACACTTATACACGCACACACTCACTGGGACGATTATTCCTTGACTGAGTGGAAGGGAAAAGTTGATATGGTAATCTGATCTATAGTCACGTTTCTTACTCCTCTCTGTCTGTCTGTCTGTCTGTCTGTCTGTCTGTCATGTAGGGGAGAAGGGGAGGTCAACTGGCTATCAATTTACTTTCATTATCAGTGTAAGTTGGAGTAGCAGTGAATTGGAAGGTTGTTTATTGTATAGTACCACGGAACTTGAGACTTGGGGTTTTTGGTCCCTTTTCGGCTTTAAACAGTGGATTTGTAGACCGTGGCATGAGGTGAGGAGAGTGACCGTCTTACTTTATTTGTTTGTTTATTTAATTTGTAAGTGAAACGTACAATGAGCTATGCGAAACTTATTGAGTTAGAATCCCTCAACCCACACACACACACACACACACACACACACACACACACACACACACACACTCTCTCTCTCTCTCTCTCTCTCTCTCTCTCTCTCTCTCTCTCTCCACCGTGTATATCCTCTTCCCTTTCATTAACTCATCTGCTCCTTTATTTCTCCCATAATCCTCTTTCTGATATCCTTCACCACTCCCTTCCACTTGAGCTGATGACCACCACCACCACCACCACCATCACCACCACCACCACTGTTTACTCTGGCGTTCGCGGTGGCAATGGCAACGCAACGAGAGATTATTCTGTTTGCACTTGACGTCATTCGGATAAAGAGAGGGAGGAGGAGGCCTAGGAAGAGGGAGACAGACACACACAGACAGGTAGAAGTGGGATAAGAGGAGTGAAGAGGTAAGGGAGACAGGGAGGGAGAGATTAAGAAGAGTAGGAAGAAAGAGATCAAGAAAGAGTAGAGAGAAAAAACAGAAATAGATAGAAAAACAGTGAGTAGAGAGGAAGGAACAGTACGAAGAAACAATAAGTGATAAACAAGAAACAAGACATAGAGGACGAGGAAGAGGAAGAGCTAGAGGGGAAAGGAGGAGTAAAGGAGGAGTATTGGGAAGCCAGGAAGAGCTATAGGGAAGGGGGACTGGAGGAGGAGTAGTACCCTTGATATTAATGGAAGGCTGAGTGGCCGCGCGCACCCCCGCCTTGTGCCGCCGCCGCTGTTCCCGTAATCGTATTAGAAAGACTCACCACGGCCGCCTGAGTGGGAGTTCGCTGGTCCGGGGCTGCGCGTCTGCACTCAATTATCCCTCGTGTGTGTGTGTGTCTGTGTGTGTGTGTGTGTGTGTGTTTTGTTGATATTTTAAATGATAGTTTTTAGGAATTTATAAGATTATTTGGCTTTTAATCAGTGAAACACGATGAAAGAGAGAGAGAGAGAGAGAGAGAGAGAGAGAGAGAGAGAGAGAGAGAGAGGGAGAGAGAGTTGGCCTCTACGTAGTTACAGGAAAAGTTGAGCACCATTTTTGAAAAGTTAGTGGAATCGCTCACCCACACCTGAGTAACTTGTGGCCGGGAAGCAACACGGCACGGCAAGTGAGAGGAGGGGAAGAGAGAGAGAGTGGGAGAGAGTTGGGGCAAGGGAGAAGGGTGGGGCGGGGTAGGGGTGGAGGAGGCAGCGAGCAGGAAGTGAGAGTGGGGTATTAAAGCATCAAATATCACGGGAGCGAAACGAAAGGAGTCTCACGGTATTTTTTTTTTTTTTTTTTAGGTTATGTGGTTGTCTCTTTAACTCGATGCACGTCAAAACTGCTTCTCTTTATAATCGCATCTCCTTTTCTTTTTAACTGTGTACTTTTTTTCCACTTCTCTTTCATGCTCTTACTTTTTTTTTTTAATTGTAGCTCTTCATTCCTGTACTTTCATGTTATAATTAAATTTTTCGTGTTGGTTAAATGAGAGAGAGAGAGAGAGAGAGAGAGAGAGAGAGAGAGAGAGAGAGAGAGAGAGAGAGAGAGAGAGAGAGAGAGTGTGGGCATGCCAGAATACGTAGATACCATTCCGTACAACTTCCGTGAGCTAAGTTTGCATTGCTCGGCTCAGTTTGGGCGGGGACTGATGCGGCTTCAGGAGAGCAAACACCACCTAATACACCCGCACGCTAATGACAACCCTCAAGTCTGGTCTGAGCCACGCGTGTCCTTTGGGGAAACAAGTCATCATCATTATTAGATTCCGTGGTGGTCCGTCATTTCTCGCTCGCCTCCGTCAGCTGGTCGTCTGTCACAGGGCATCGCGGGAGGTTCTGGTTTTATCTCGCTATCTGCTTTGCTTTCCTTGTTTCCTATTACAGTACTCTAGTTATCCATATATTCTCTTAATAAGTGCATAACGTGACTTATCCTTCCTCACTTCCTTTGTTTTAATTATGACCAAGGTTGCTGTTACATCTGCTTCTCTGTTTGCCGTCTTCTGCCATTTCCAGCTCGCCATGATCTCACTCTGATTGTTCATGTATTCTGTTACCCATTAAGTGGATGACGTTTTCTACTCTTGTTTACTTTTATCTTTTATAGTGAAGATGTCAATTTATTGTGCTGTCTAGTCACTGATGTTTCCTTACTTCTATAGATCTTAAATATCTAAAATAATAAGCATATCATTTACAGTAAGACGCAGTGTTCGGGTTTGTATAGCTTACCTCCTTCACTACGTGGCTTAGCTCTTCAACGCGCAGGGTTTTCATTAAGGCTTTTAAAGATCACAAACATGATTAGTTCAATTCTCATAGGTATTTTCTCGCTAATGATGCAGAATCCTTGGTAATCCCTTATTAAAACTATAAAAACAACCTTGAAACCACTGATAACTTTCGCATGAGCTTGTTAAACTATCACTGGAATCAAGAAAACACTCCGAAATGCTAACAACTTGACGAAAATAACCCTCGAATTAGACCAGTAACTTCCAGCACTGTTTGTTAAAAGAGTCGAGATAATAGTGTTTGAGAATACTGTTCCTTGTCTCAGGTGAGCGAGGAAACAAGGTAATTTGTCTGCCAGTCAGGTGTTCAGTTCTCCTGGACAGCTCTACAGGTGGTTGAGGATCGCGCCACCTGTGCGTGCAAGGAGGTCTGTCTCTCTAGTCGCCAGGTGTTGCTTAGGAAGGTTTATCTCAGCACGTGCGAGATGCTGAGATTTTTCCTCCCTCCTGCGCGAAACTAAAGCTTAAAAACTCGAGGTAATTGATGGAAACTAAAGGGACAGGTAAAAAAAAATAGTGTTAGGAATAAAAGGAAAGACTGAAAAATATGAACAAAGGAGGCTTGAAAATGGTATCAGAGAGAGAGAGAGAGAGAGAGAGAGAGAGAGAGAGAGAGAGAGAGAGAGAGAGAGAGAGAGAGAGAGAGAGAACCTGCCTATATCCATCATCGCGCTGAGTGCATAGTGGACCACAAAATCTCTGCAAACACTCACAGAGACACATTTCCTCGAGTTTTGCCTGGGAGGAGCAATACCTTCACTCTCACGCCTCTCTCACGCCTCTCACAAACCTCTCACACACTTCCTTGCTCCCCAGCGCTTGTCTCTTAACCTCACACTGGCCGCCTCTTTCCTACTTCACTCCCTTGACTCCAATACTAATCTTCCTACATTCTTTCGTTCTTTTATAATCTGCACAATCTTACTATCCTCTATAACTTCTTGCGACTTTTTTAACTTTAACTTTGAATTGTTCTTAATTGAGTTTGTTGGACGTGTGGTGAAATATGACCCTACTGGTGTGTGGTATAAGTTATTCAGTCTCTGTTTCAACCCTTTTCAGTCAGTCTCTCTGTCAGTCATTCAGCCTCACGCGTTTTCTGTCAATCACTCGGTTCAGTTTCATGCCTTTTCAGTCACTAATTTTTTCGGCTTTTTCAATCTGTCACTCATTCTTACGCCTTGGTTGTCAGTCGTTTAATCTTTCCATTGCCACAAACAGGTTCCATTCTTCATAAACAAAAAATAAACAACATATTTTACTCAGAATAAGGGAAATCAAGGTATATTTGCCGTGGACGAGTTGTTACTAGAGGTCATTACCCCATCAAGCTTGGCAAAATACTGTAGTTATACCCCAAATTAAATAGAAAAATGACTGATGCTGTGATTCTGAAAGGATTAAGTAACTGATCCCATTTTCTTCTCATTTTCCCTGCATCGTTTCCCTGTACCGTTTGTCTGTATCCTTCATCCCCCCTCTGTGTCTTCCTTTGTTTTCACCATCATTGTATCCATGTAACAATACCCTTTTCTTCCTTTGCTGTATCGTCCCGTATCCTTCATCCTTCTTGTATGGGGTTTTCCTGCTGGCCTGCCTCTCCAGCTGCCTTGCCTCGGGCCCCGCGGTAAGAAAGTGGATACCCATGTGGAAAATAACTTTCTTCCCCATCTTGATAGCTTTTGCCTCTCTGTTACATCTCCTCAGCCCTTCACCTTCTTGTTCTCTCTCCCTTGTTGCTGGTCTCTTAACTTGTTTTCTTCCTTTCCCTTCTCCTTGTTGCTTTCTCGCTCTCTCTCTCCTCGTCCTTCTCCCTTCATCCTCGTTTTCTTTGATGCACCGTCTTCCCTTTTTTTTTACTAGTACTTCTTGTTGTTCTCTTTTTCTTTGATTTTTTTTGCCATGCTGTCCTTTTTTTCTTCTTTTTTCCTCTTTCATGTTGTTTTTCCTGTCTTCGTCTTTGGTCTCTTCCTCTTTCCACTCCTCATCCACATCCTGCTCTTTCTTCATTATCTCTTTTCTTCCTTCCGTCTTTGTTTTTCCCTCTCTGTCTCTCCTCCTCCTCCTCCTCCTCCTCCTCCTCCTCCTCCTCTTCCTCCTTCTCCTTTACTGTTCTGTCTCACTAATATGGTTAAGGGACTGCCAGAGAGAGAGAGAGAGAGAGAGAGAGAGAGAGAGAGAGAGAGAGAGAGAGAGAGAGAGAGAGAGAGAGAGAGAGAGAGAGAGAGAGAGAGAGAGAGAGAGAGAGGAAAACCTGTTGGATATGGAGAAGGAGCAAGAGGAGGAGGAAAATGTGGAGGGAGTGGAGGAGGAGTGAGAAGTGGAATTATCGACCAGTAGAGGGGAAAAAAAGGAAAATGAAGGAAATATATTTTTAATGGAAAATAAAAGTTTAGATGTTGACAGGACAAGAAGAAAGGAGGGGAGAAAATAGCTGATGATAATGATAACAGTAATTATAGTGATAATAATGGTAATAACAAAAAAATAATAAAAGGAAGGAGAAATAGAAGAAAGATCAATAAAAAAGAGAAAAATAACTAAAGACACAGAAAAGGAGGGAAGAAGAGACAAAGTGGAGAAAGAGAAAGGAGGATTATCGTGGAAATGAGAAAGAGAAGAGGAGGAGTAAGAAGAGAAAGAGATGAAAGGAGAATATGATTAAAGAAAAGAAAACTACGAATGAAGGAAAGAGGAGGAGGAAGGGAAGGGAGGATAAAGATGAATCGTGAAAAGAAAGAAGAACAAAAGGAAAGGGAGGGAAAGAAGAAAGGAGATCAGTATCAAGAAGATGAGAAGGAGGAGGAGGAGGAGGAGGAGGAGGAGGAGGAGGAGGAGTAGGAGGAAAGTAATGGAACACACTGTGACAAGTGGTGTATCTCTCTCTCTCTCTCTCTGTACGTGTGCAAGCAAACTTCTGTCTCAACATATCTTCTTTTCCCTCTTCCAAAAATAAAAACATTAATCCTACAGAGAGAGAGAGAGAGAGAGAGAGAGAGAGAGAGAGAGAGAGAGAGAGAGAGAGAGAGAGAGAGAGAGAGAGAGAGAGAGAGAGAGAGAGAGAGAGAGAGAGAGAGAGAGAGAGAGAGAGAGAGAGAGAGAGAGACAGAC
>NC_087170.1:18993994-19016494 GCF_035594125.1 Scylla paramamosain | reverse complement strand
TTTCTTCCATTTTCCTCCCTTCACATTCATTCCTTTCTCTTCTATCTTTCCCTTCCCTTCCATTCCCTTCCTGTTTCCTCCTCCCTTCTTTCCTCTCATCTCACCTCATTAATTTTCTTCCCTTCCCTTCCCTTTCCCTCTCTTCTCTTACTTTTTATTTCCTTTTCTCTCCTGTCCTCTCATCTCACCTCACCTCTTCCCTTCCCGTCCCATCCCATCCCATCCTGTCTCTCATCAGTCTCCATGCCTCAGTTTTTCCTCAGCGGCCAAAAGACAACAAAGTACTGCTCCTCCAATGAGCACGCGAGATTAGGCCTAGCTCGCTCCTCTTTCCAGCACGCCATTGAAGACGATAGGCCTGGGACAGTACGAAATGAAGGTGAATGGAAGTGAATAAAATGTAAATGGTTCCAATTATAGGCATGGAAAATGTTATTGGGTTAAAATGGTTGGAAATAAATGCTTCGTATTTTATTTTATTTTATCTGTTTATTGCAGTTTTTTTTTTTTTTTTTGAGCTGTGATGAATTTATATTAAGCGAGGGGGGGAAGTGTTCGATTCTGGCCCAATTAGAAAGAATGTCTTTGCACAATTGTCTGTTTACGTATGAAAAGTGAATTCCGTCTCATTGTTAGACTGAATAAAAAAAAAAAAATGAAAGGCTCACAGGAAATAGTTTGAAATGTTATTACTTTTCATTACACGACTGCCGGACAATTACTTGAAATTGAGATTAAAAAGGTGACTGGATGAAAGGACAAGGGAATACATTTGTAATTATTGACATCCAGCATTCAGTCAGAAAAAAAAAAAAATGTTATAGTTGGAGAAATTAATGTATACCAGCTGAGAAAATTAGTACAGTTCTTATTTTTGGGAATTTAGATTTTTGAAGGAAGATTAATAATATGTTAAATGATTGAGCGTAGCTTTATAAAGAAAGAAAATAGTAACACCTGAAGGAAAAAAAGTATTAGAAGCTGAGGAAACGTAAAACAAATGACATAAATGATGGATATGAAAGAATTCAAATGTTGAAAGAAAGAAATCTCAAGAAAAGAGAATTACAAAGATACTGATGAATGAGAAGTTAACTCAGATTAGTAAAAAAAAAAAAAATGTATATGCAACCAATGCAGAATAGAAACGGGTGACTTAAGTCTTAAAAAAATAAGATAAGGATAAAAAAAAGTAAGTAGGGGGCTAATGAAAAATAAAATAAAATAAATATCAGAAGAATAAAAAGCTAATCTGGAATGAATGAAGAAAAAAAAAATATGAAGTAATATAAAATGCAAATTGGTGACTTAAATCTTGAGAAAAAGAAATTAGGATGAGAATGAATAGATGATTAAGAATAAATAGAATGAGGAAAAAAAAAATCGGTGAAAAAGTAATGCAAAATACAAATGGTCGATAAAAAAAAATATTAAGAGAAACTTGAATAAAAATAAGTAGATGACTGAAAAAGAAAATTCATATACATCAAGATAGACATGGATTGAAAAAAAAAAAAAAAATGAGCGGAGAAAACAGTAAAAAGGAAGAATAAGGAAAATATAGATAAGAATAAGTAGCGGATTAAAAAAAAAAAAGAAGACTCATATGCTTTATGACAGAAATAGACTGGAAGCGTACCATGGAAGAGATCAAAGGCAGATTTGGACCGGGAGAGGGCTTAGGCACGAGACACTGAATTACTTGAGGTGAGCAGACTGCAGGAGACGTGGTGGCATGTGAGGAGCCCGTGTTTGTCTACCAGGGAACTTCGTGTGTGTGTGGGAGAACAGGACAAATACAAAGCCAACCAACACCTCCCTCTCCCCCCAGCACACACACACATACACACAGCAACCCCAGAGAGAGAGAGAGAGAGAGAGAAAGAGAAACGAACACATAACGTAAGCTAATGACTCTTAACAATGCTCATGTACCAGCGAGGAACACCAGCCGTAATTAAAAGGAACGAGAAAATAATGATGCCTCTGTATTTTCCAATGGAACGAAAGTGCTCCCTCGTTAGGAGATATTTGCCCCAATGATAAAGTAATAAAGTATTGAACTGTTCTCGCATCAGCTGGCTCGCTCCCCCGGGACTGTGTTTGGCGGTGTTAAGGGAGCACCTGTTGAGCGTAACTGGCGCACCTGTTGTATTTATATTTTACCTGTCTTTACCTGTATGAGCTTTACCTGTTGATAGTCTTACTACTAATGGGCTATAAAAGATTGTATAAAAGGCTTAGTATTGTTTAGTTCAGAGAGAGAGAAAGAAGAGAGGGAGAGAGGGAGAGGTGTGAAGCAATGTCGTGGCTATACAACATCACGGTGCGTTAGCTAAATGATTCTGTGCACACGAGATGTCACGGTACGCCTCCACCCACTCTTCCTTGCTTCCTTTCTTCCTTCCTTCCTTGCTTCCTTCATTCCTTCCTTCCTGCTTTCCTTCTTGCATCCATTTATTCATTCTACCCTTTGTGTTCTTCATTTCTTCTTAAGTTCCTCGCTATTCTCTTATTCTTCCTTCCCTCCTTACGTCCATCTTCGTCGTTTTTCCTTCAGTTTTTATTTATTTTTTCATCCTTAGACATTCTTTTCTAGCTTTTCCTTTCTGTTTTTCTTTTCTTTTCTTCTCTTCGTTTTTTTTTTTCATCATCATCATACTAATGCTTTTATGTTTTCCTCCCTTTCCTACTTCTTTATTTAACCTCCATTTTTCTTTTCATTCTGACTTCCTTACCTTTCATTTTATTTGCTTTCCTTGCATCCTTAAATCATTATATCTCCCGTCTTCTTCACATTTTTTTTCGTCATCCATTCTTTATTCTCCTTTCTTCTTTCTTGACTCCTTTCTTTCCTGGCCCTTTCCCTTGCATCCTCCTTGCGCCTTCTGAAGCCTTCCCACAAGCACCCTCATTGACGCTTGCACTGAAGAGGGGGAATTTAATCAGAGGAAAGCCCTGTTTCCCCACCAGCCTGTGTGTGTGTGTGTGTGTGTGTTCGTCCATCCCTCCCTTACAAATTCAACCTCTCGCAAATGTATTTTCTTGTTTTTTTTCTTGTTTTTTTTTCTTTTGTGTGTTACCATTATAGTGTGTTTTCTTTTCGTTTCTTTCTTTTTCTTTCTTTCTTTCTTTCTTTCTTTCTTTATCTTCCTGTGTGTGTGTGTGTGTGTGTGTGTGTGTGTGTGTGTGTGTGTGTGTGTGTGTGTCCTCTCTCTCTCTCTCTCTCTCTCTCTCTCTCTCTCTCTCTCTCAAAGTGCTTTCCGTCTTGAATTAAGCCGCCTGAATTCGTTCACTCGTGTTTGTCGTTTTGCGTCGCCTCGTGTCGTGTTGAGGCGAGGCGAGGCGAGGCGAGGCGAGGAGAGGCGAGGCGAGGAGGCGAGGGACAATTAGCGAGAGTAGTTAGTTAGTCCTGAGTTGTCTAAATTACGTCTTTTTATTCTCTATCTATTTTCATGCTTCTTGTTGTTCCTCGCTCGTTTTGGCGGGAAGGCGGCCACAGAGAGAGAGAGAGAGAGAGAGAGAGAGAGAGAGAGAGAGAGAGAGAGAGAGAGAGAGAGAGAGAGAGAGAGGGAGAGGGAGGATAAACTGAATTAGTAAGCACGAGCATGGATGTTCACCGTGATTTTTTGTGGATTTGACAGGAGACAGGTGACATCAGTATGGCCCCAGGTGTGTGTGTGTGTGTATGTGTGTGTGTGTGTGTGTGTGTGTGTATCTTCAGGTGTGGCAGGTGTGGAGGTGTGGCGGATCAGGTAGAATTATAGGGATCAAAATAAAATAGAAAAAAAAAAAACATGTATGAAAAAAGAAGAAAATATGAAGCACAGAATGATAAAATAAGGAAGAATAACGTGTATGAATATGATAAAAGGAGGAAAGAGGAATAAAATGATGAAATAAGGAAAGCGTAAGAGAGACACAGAATCATAAAAAGAAAGGAAAAAGAAGCACGTACGATAAAAAAGAGAAGGCCAAAATGGTAAAAGAGAGAGAGAGAGAGAGAGAGAGAGAGAGAGAGAGAGAGAGAGAGAGAGAGAGAGAGAGAGAGAGAGAGAGAGAGAGAGAAACACGCATAAGAAAGATGAGACAACCACAAAATTATAGAAAGGGAAAAAAAAAACATAATAAAAAGCAAAAGAAACCGCCCCCTAAAAAATAAAAGAAAAAAATACAAAGAACGACGAAGAAAAATGCGTAAGAGAGACAGTGATGATAGGAGAGGAAGAGAAATAGGAGTGATAAAAAGGGAAGAGGAGAAGACTACTCCTTAAGCAAACTGTGCCTATCTAAACACACGCCGCACAGCAATTAGGGGGGCGGGCGAGCGCTGGGGGCAGTAACCTAACCTCCTCGAACTCCCTTCCCGAACGTAACCGAACGGCGGGGACAGGTCATCACACCGGATACAGCATACAAGGGTACGTGTGTGTGTGTGTGTGTGTGTGTGTGTGTGTGTACGTAGATACCTGAGCTTGTAAATGTTATTGATATTTTTGGTCGTTTATTTATTTATTTATTTTTTTTTTTTTATACCTGTAAGCTTGTTTCGAAGTGACAAATGTTCTAGGACTATAATTAGGTAATGTGTGCGTTGTAATGGGTGTCTTTATATAGTTATCTTTAATGATAATAAACCTGTCTGTCTATTTCTCTCTCTCTCTCTCTCTCTCTCTCTCTCTCTCTCTCTCTCTCTCTCTCTCTCTCTCTCTCTCTCTCTCTCTCTCTCTCTCTCTCTCTCTGTGTGTGTGTGTGTGTGTGTGTGTGTGTGTGTGTGTGTGTGTGTGTGTGTGTGTGTGTGTGTGTGTGTGTGTGTGTGTGTGTGTGTGTGTGTGTGTGTGTGTCCCAGTGTCTGTCCTACCTGTCATGGTAGAAATTCATCACTTTCTTTTTATAATGCGAAAGATTTTTATGTTTTCGGTTTTGGAAAGTAACAAAAAATACTTTTCACTCCCTTTCCCTTTTGCATGTCACAGTGATGTGGTTGCGAGGGAGGAAAAGATGGTCCGAGTGAAGAGGAGGAGGAAGAGGAGAACGAGGACGAGGAGGGAAGAGAGGAGGAGGAGGAGGAGGAGGAGGAGGAGGAGGAGGAGGAGGAGGAGGAGGAGGAGGAAGTTGAGAGGGGGTCAGTAAAGGGAATGGCGTGAATGAGGAGGAGGATGAGGAGGTGGTGGAGGAGACGGCTTGAGCCAGTGGAGGGAGGAAGAGGAGGAGGAGGGTGATGAAAGGAAGAGGAGAAGGGGAGTGGAAGAGATAATAGAGGGTAATAGACGGAAGGAAAGAGGAAGGGAGAACCGTTTTGAGGGGGAGAGTGGGGGGAGGGGGAAGAGAGAAGAGAGGAATAAAGGGAGTAGGAGAGAAAGAGAAGTGAGATATTCTCTCTCTCTCTCTCTCTCTCTCTCTCTCTCTCTCTCTCTCTCTCTCTCTCTCTCTCTCTCTCTCTCTCTCTCTCTCTCTCTCTCTCTCTCTCTCTCTCTCTCTCTCTCTCTCTCTCTCTCTGCGTCCTTACCTGCATATAAACGTATTCTCATCTTGTCCTTTCATCACCATTATTAAATTTTACGTAATAATTTTTAACCTTATTCTTCACTCCTTACCAGCGATTTTTTTTAAAGAGTCGCTGTTATTAATCTTCATTTTTATTAGTATTTTTGGCCTTTTTTTATTCTGAAGACTGACATTTGAGCATCAAAGGCTGTAAAGGCGCCACACTTTGGGTTTCGAGACAAAGGAGCATCGCAGCCTGGACACGAGGAGAAGGAGGAGGAGGAGGAGGCGGAGAAGGAGGAGAAGGGAAGGGAGAGAGGCATGGGGTGATGAGCGGCAGGGAAAACACGTCAGTCAGGCAAGAAAGAGACGAGTCACATCACCACTTCAGCACCTGAGCTTTACTTACCTTCGTCTGCGTCCACACCGCCGCGTCATTAGTGAGAGTAATCCACGGCCTTCCTTCAGGCGGACAATGTATTGGGGGATGAAAGGGGGCGTGTATTGGAAGGTGACAAGTATTTTATTTGAGCGAGAGAAAACGGAACGTGGTCACATGTGTACTTTTGTGAGGGAGGCTGGGTGAAGAGAGAGAGAGAGAGAGAGAGAGAGAGAGAGAGAGAGAGAGAGAGAGAGAGAGAGAGAGAGAGAGAGAGAGAGAGAGAGAGAGAGAGAGAGAGAGAGAGAGAGAGAGAGAGAGAGAGAGAGAGAGAGAGAGAGAGAGAGAGCACCGCTATATAAATAAAAGGGCATGAAAGTGTAAACAATTAAGTCATCATTCGAGGCGAGCATCAAATATTTAGAGGGAAGCCAGACCTCTGAGCCTCGAGGAAGCCTGCTGGCGTTACTGCTACTGCTACTACTACTACTACTACTGGTACTGCTGCTGCTACTACTCCTGCTACTGCTAATGCTTCCTCACATGCCACTACTGGTGCTGCTGTTACTGTTGCAAATGCAGCTATTTATGCTAGTAGTTTTATTGTTTTTATTTACCAGCACCACCACCATCACCACCATCGCCAGTTCATCATGAGGCCACATTCCAAAACTTGCCTCACCTGGATGGAGTGACCAGGTGTGTGGGTGGCGTGGGGAGACAGGTGAGGCGCGGGGGCAGACGTAGGTAGCTGAGGAAGGAGGGGCGGCATCTCTGCAGACTCTCATTAGCACAGTGTAGTAAGGGTGCGAATGGCGGCTGGGAATATAATCGTGTGGCCCTTAATGACTTGGTGAGAGAGAGAGAGAGAGAGAGAGAGAGAGAGAGAGAGAGAGAGAGAGAGAGAGAGAGAGAGAGAGAGAGAGAGAGAGAGAGAGAGAGAGAGAGAGAGAGAGAGAGAGAGAGAGAGAGAGAGAGAGAGAGAGAGAGGGTAAGATGATCTGTTGTTTGAATTATTAAGAACACCGATAATGAGAGAGAGAGAGAGAGAGAGAGAGAGAGAGAGAGAGAGAGAGAGAGAGAGAGAGAGAGAGAGAGAGAGAGAGAGAGAGAGAGAGAGAGAGAGAGAGAGAGAGAGAGAGAGAGAGAGAGAGAGAGAGAGAGAGAGAGAGAGAGAGAGAGAGAGAGAGAGAGAGAGAGAGAGAGAGAGAGAGAGAGAGAGAGCATGTGTTCGACAGGGAAGCAATCTGCTGTCTCTTTCTTTTAACTTCTGTGAAAGGTGTGTGAGGTGATGCAACGAGAGAGAGAGAGAGAGAGAGAGAGAGAGAGAGAGAGAGAGAGAGAGAGAGAGAGAGAGAGAGAGAGAGAGAGAGAGAGAGAGAGAGAGAGAGAGAGAGAGAGAGAGAGAGAGAGAGACATTAGCCTTGTGTTTTTTATTCAAATCTCAGTAATTAACTCTTTTTGTCTCATTATCTCTCATCTCCATTCCTATTATCCCTAATATTCTTTCTCCTTCACTCCCTCCCCTCATTCCCTCCCCCTCCCATCCTTCTTCCTCTTCTTCTCTGCCTCTCATCGTCCTGTCTTGCTTCCTTACCCTCTTTCTTCCCTCCCTCCCTGCCTCCTCTCTTATTTCCTTCTACAACATTCTCTCTCTCTCTCTCTCTCTCTCTCTCTCTCTCTCTCTCTCTCTCTCTCTCTCTCTCTCTCTCTCTCTCTCTCTCTCTCTCTCTCTCTCTCTCTCTCTCTCTCTCTCTCTCTCTCTCTCTCTCTCTCTCTCTCTCTCTCTCTCTCTCTCTCTTCGATTGATCTTTACATTTATTTTTATCATCTTTCCTTCCTTCCTTCACCTTTTCTTTTCTATCTTCGTGTCATGCCTTTACCCGTTCTTTTCTTCCATCCCTTCCTTTTCCTCCTTCCTTTCTTCCTTCCTTCCTTCCCTCCCTCCTTCACTTCTTCCTCATCATCATTTTGTCACGTCTTTTTCTTTCCTTTTTTTTTTCAGCAGCTTCTTCCAGTCCGTCTGTCTCAACCTCTGTCTGTCTTCCCTGTCTGCTTGTCTGTCTATCTCTGTCTCCGTCTCTCTCTCTTTCTGTCTCTCTCTTCCTTTATCTCTCTCAGATTGCCAGTTCTTTCACTTTTCTCCCTTCTTTCCTTCTATTTTTCTCTCGGGCATTCTCCTGACATTCCGGCTTTCCTCCTCCTCCTCCACCTCCTCTTCCTCCTCCTCCTCCTCCCCCTTCACCTGTCTTCTTTCGTATTCCTTTCGTTTTTCTGCTTTTTAGTTCCTTCTCTCTCTTCAGACTTCTCTTACTTAAGGTGGGACTTGGTGGGGAGAAGACTTCTTACCATTCTGCCACTACTGTACTGTAGATACGATTGCCTCAGTGACCTCTTTGACCTTATGTTACGTTGCTCTCGTCCTTCTTTTTCTTCTTCTCTTTTTCTCGTTCTTCCTGATTTGTTACATTTTTATGACTCCTTCTCCTCTTCCTGTCTTTCCTTTTTTTTTTTGTTCTTCTATTTGTGTTGTTTTATTTTTATTTTTTGCTCTTACGATCTTTTCTTGTTTTTTTTTGTCACCTTCGTCTTATTTTTTTTTGTACTCAATTCTATTTTTCTGCTTCCTCCTCCTCCTCCTCCTCCTCCTCCTCCTCCTCCCGCGTCAATAGGCAGCTGTGCAATACAAACTTGGTGAGGGTCAGCGAAGAATTCTGTCGATGCAATATTGTCTGGTTCATAGGAATGTACCTCTCTCTCTCTCTCTCTCTCTCTCTCTCTCTCTCTCTCTCTCTCTCTCTCTCTCTCTCTCTCTCTCTCTCTCTGACACTTGCTTTCTTTTCTTTTCGCTCTTCTGTTTTGTCTTTCTCTTTTCTTCGTATATTTTTTCCGTTATCGTCCTTTTCTCTTCTGTTTTTACATCCCTCCATCTTTTTCTCTTTCATCCTTTCTCACTCTCCATTCTTCTCTTCCTCCTTCTCTTCCATCCCTCTCAACATTTTTTCTTTCTTCCTTTCCCTCTTCCTTTTCTAGTTTTATTGTTTTCTTTCTCCCTTCTGTGTCTGTCTGTCCTTCTGTCTGTCTGTCTGTCTATCTGTCTGTTTATCTATCTATCTATCTATCTATCTATCTATCTATCTATCTATCTATCTATCTATCTATCTATCTGTGTGTCTGTCTCTGTCTCCCTGTTCCTCTCTCTCTCTCTCTCTCTCTCTCTCTCTCTCTCTCTCTCTCTCTCTCTCTCTCTCTCTCTCTCTCTCTCTCTAATTATTTTCCGATTACCATTTTTGATTTTTTTTTACGTCTTCCTCTTCTTCTCATTATCGTTTCTTCGTTTCTTTTTTCCTTTCATCGTTGAAGTTTCGTGTCTTTCTCAATTTTGTTTATTTTTCCTTTACTTTGCTTCGTTTTCCTCTCTTGGACTTTTCATTGTTGTTATTTTTCTCGCTCTTTTTTTTTCTTGTGTTTCCTTCTAGTTTGTGTATTTTTTATTGTTTTTTTTCCTATACTTTCTTGTCTTTTTTCTTCGTCCGTCTTCACATGTTCTTTGTCTTCATCCTCTTCTTCCTCCTCCTCCTCCTCCTCCTTGTCTTCTTCTTCTTCTTCGTTCTCCTTGTATTCTTCCTCATCCTTATCTTCTCCCTCATTCTTATCCTTATCTTCTTCCTCGTTCTAACCCTTTCGTTTCTTCTCCTCCTGTTCAATCCCCTCCCCTTTGATTTTCCTTTCCCTCTCGTGTAATCCTTGCGGTTTTTCCCTCCTATCCTTCATCCATTTTCAGTGGGGTGGAAGGGGAAAGAAAAGAAAAAAAGAAAGAAGGGAAACAGGAAGAAGAAGAAACAGAGAAGAGGGTTTACGAACTGGAGGTAAAAAAAAAAAAGAATGGAAAGGAGGAGGAGAAGATGGAGGAGGAGAAGGAGATATGTGTGTAATGATGATAATAATTGGGGGATCATAAGGTTTATTAATAAAAATTGAATGAACCAGAATAACCGATAGTGTGTGTGTGTGTGTGTGTGTGTGTGTGTGTGTGTGTGTGTGTGTGTGTGTGTGTGTGTGTGTGTGTGTGCGCGTGTGCGTGCGTGCGTGCATCGGTGTTCTAAATCCTGAAATGTATAGATTTCCCGATAACTAGAGGTTTTGCGTGCGTGACTGTGTGTGTGTGTGTGTGTGTGTGTGTGTGTGTGTGTGTGTGTGTGTGTGTGTGTGTGTGTGTGTGTGTGTGCGTGATCTTTCTTTTAGAGTCCTCCTCCTCCTCCTCCTCCTCCTCCTCCTCCTCCTCCTCCTCCTCCTCCTCCTCCTCCTCCTCCTCCCCCTCCTCCTGTTCTCTTTCTAACTAAATTGGTCTGAGGAATATGATTGGAGGTGACAGTCTCTGAACCAATAAGAGATTTCCCCGTAGATGAGGTCACAAGGCACGGGTGAAGGGGAGAGAGAGAGAGAGAGAGAGAGAGAGAGAGAGAGAGAGAGAGAGAGAGAGAGAGAGAGAGAGAGAGAGAGAGAGAGAGAGAGAGAGAGAGAGAGAGAGAGAGAGAGAGAGAGAGAGAGAGAGAGAGAGAGAGAGAGAGACGGATAGACAGGCAAAGGATTAAGTAGGATAAGGAAGGATATACGCGAATGGGATTAAATTGGATGAGAGAGAGAGAGAGAGAGAGAGAGAGAGAGAGAGAGAGAGAGAGAGAGAGAGAGAGAGAGAGAGAGAGAGAGAGAGAGAGAGAGAGAGAGAGAGAGAGAGAGAGAGAGAGAGAGAGAATTAATGCGTCAATTTGAAGTAGGGACGGAGACAAACAGGAGGGAAAATACAAATTATTGCTCTTTTGTTTATTTTAAATGTATCAAAGATAAACATTAATTTCCTGAGCATTTTGTGAGAATTTTAATGTTTTTTTCCTTTTTTTTTTTTTTTTTAGATTTTCGTTTGTTGTTATTTTCTTCTGTAGTTGTCAAGTTATAATATTTTTTTTAGTAATTCTTTTATTAAATTCTTCCTCTTAACATTTTTATTCGTAAATTTTCGCATTCCTGTTTGCTTTTTATTTTCCTTTATTTTTCATTAATATTTTTTTTTACTTAGTTTGTCTTTTTTTAAATTTTCTTATTCAACAATCTGTCAAGTTTTCAGATTCTTCTCTAATTGTCTCTTTCGCCCGTGATTCCTCCTCTTCCTTCTCCTTTTTCTCCTTCTCTCCACTCCACTGACGCTGAACCTTCTCCTTTTCCCCTTCCTTTCTCTCCATTTTCTCTTTTCTTACCTCCAACCTTTTTTGCATTTTTCTCCCAAACTACTTTTTTTCTTTATTTTTGGTTTGGTTCCCTTCTCTTCCCTATTGCTATCACTACCATCACCACCACAACTACCACCATCACCACTATCATCACCATGTGCGTTTATCTTCAATATTCTTTCATAATAATCGTCACCATCATATTTTTCTTTATTTCTTCCTTCCTCACCATCACTACTACCACCATCACGACCATTTCCTCCCCCTCCTCCTCCTCCTCCTCCCTTACTTCTAATCTCTCTCTCTCTCTCTCTCTCTCTCTCTCTCTCTCTCTCTCTCTCTCTCTCTCTCTCTCTCTCTCTCTCTCTCTCTCTCTCTCTCTCTCTCTCTCTCTCTCTCTCTCTCTCTCTCTCTCTCGCTCTCTCTCTCCCCGCTCCTTTGATCCTTCTCTCCTTCTCCCTCTCCTTCATCTTCACCTGACCCTCACTTTCCCCTCACCGTAATCCTTCCTTGACTCTCTCCCCCTCTTTCTCAACCTCTCCCTCTTTTTCTCCTCCTCCTCCTCCTCCTCCTCCTCTGCGTCATTGGTTCCGTGCTGTTGTTCGAGTCTTTTGTTCGATTTCACGGTACGGGGACTTATCCTCTCTCTCTCTCTCTCTCTCTCTCTCTCTCTCTCTCTCTCTCTCTCTCTCTCTCTCTCTCTCTCTCTCTCTCTCTCTCTCTCTCTCTCTCTCTGATAACCCACATTTTGCCGTTTGTTTTATTCATTTATTTATAAAAAACTAACTTAGGGTCGTTTTTCCCTTTTTTTCCACTATTTTTTCATTCATCAGCAAAAAATACGAGGTTCTCAAGAGCACCCCCAAAATTTACTTAAAAAAATGTGTTGGTGAAAAAAATAAAGAAACATTTAAAGATATTTACAAGAAATCTGCGAACCTCATCGATTGCGGAGCTGTGTCTTTTTTTTGCGACATTTTCACTTGAACTCGACTTGCCCTGTGCTTGAATAGGCGAGGGAAGGGAGAGGAGGGAGGCTGAAGAAGGAAGGGAAAAGAAGTGGTGATGAAAGGAAGGGGGAGGAGAGAACAGACAGTGAAGTTGTGAAGGGAAGAGATAGGAAGTGAAAGGACAAGAAAAGATGGGAAGAAAAGGAGAGAAGAGAAGATAAGAAATGAAGGGTTGTAGAGGGGAGGAGGAGGAGGAGGAGGAGGGGGAAAGGAACAGAAGCTATATATAGATGGAAAAAGAATATTAGTCAGAGAGAGAGAGAGAGAGAGAGAGAGAGAGAGAGAGAGAGAGAGAGAGAGAGAGAGAGAGAGAGAGAGAGAGAGAGAGAGAGAGAGAGAGAGAGAGAGAGAGAGAGAGAGAGAGAGAGAGAGAGAGAGAGAGAGAGAGAGATTGTTAGGAAGGAAAAATTGAGAAATACAAAAAAAGTGGAGGAAAGGAGAAGTTTGCAGGAATAGATGTGTGTGTGTGTGTGTGTGTGTGTGTGTGTGTGTGTGTGTGTGTGTGTGTGTGTGTGTGTGTGTGTGTGTGTGTGTGTGTGTGTGTGTGGGAGGGGGGAGGGTGGAGAAGGAAGAGGAGGAAGAAGAAAAGGAAGCATTGAGGAGGAAGGGGAGTGAAGATGAGTTGGTGAGGGAGTTGTTTGGAGACTGATGGGGAGGTGGAGGGTCAACGGAGGGAGGAGGAAGAGGAGGAGGAAGAATAGGAGAAGGAAGAGGAGCAGGAGGAGGAAGAAGATGAAAAAAGTGATATTCAAAGATGTAAGGAAGAAGGCGAATAGAGGAAATTAATAAACAGAATTTATACGTGGTTGGAGAGGCTGAGGATGAAGTTGAGGTGACTGATGAGGTTGATGAAGAGCCAAATTAACGTTGAATAAAGGAAATGAAAGTGAGACTGACAGGAAATCCATTGAGAGGAAAGGGTACTTAGTGAAACGCGGGCACTTGTTACCGTAGAGTGTTAGGCATACAGAAATTGAGTAAATGCTGTTGAAAAGAGTGTGATGCTATGTTGAATGGTACAAATGATAAATAAAGAATCAGGAATTAAAAAAATGATGCGAAATATATGGTTGAGTTAGATTATATGAGGATTTGTATGATAAGACTGAAATATCTTTTGAAGAATAGTAAAGCTGTAAAAAATGTAACTGACGAATAAGAAGTAGGAGATAATGAGACAGATAGTGAATATCTTATTTCATGGAAAGGTATAGAAAACGGGAATGAAGAAATAAAGTGAAATGAATGAATGGAAATAAAAAAGTGGATAGTAGGAAATGGATAGAAAAATAAGATTAATAGAACAAAAAGAAGGGAAAAAAGAGGAATATTTTAATATTAGCCCTAACGAAATGAAAAAAAAAATTAAGTAGAAATTATTTAGAAAGGAAAGAGACGAGTTGTTAAGAAAATGATAAAAAAATAGCATATGAAATAAAATAAATAAATAAATAAATAAAAAAACGGACAAACTCTCCTTAGGAATTTATTTGCGTCAGAGTTTGAGCAGCGTACGAAGCTCCGAGACGTCATTAGTATTGGCGGGAACTGCTGCTTGACGTGAAGTGTCCTGTGTGCCTGAGGGAGGAGCAGGAGACGTGGAGGGAAGTGGAGGGAAGGGAGGGAAGGAGGGGTCATTATACCGCCCAGAGGAGAGCTGCGAGGGTGATTGCGGGGAAGGGAAGGACGGAGGGAGGGGAGGGAGAAGGCGAGGAAATGAATGGAGGCGAAAAAATGAATGAGAGGAGAGTAGGGGTAGTGGTTCTGGTGGTGCGGGTGGTGTTGGAGGAAGAGGAAGGACCAGTGGTCGTGAAGGAGGAGGAGGAGGAGGAGGAGGAGGAGGAGGAGGAGGAGGAGGAGGACATTGTCTTATTGGGAACAAATATAATAAAAAAACGAATACAAGTAAAAGTACATGATATATCTACTCTCTCTCTCTCTCTCTCTCTCTGTCTCTGAAAATATGGAAGAATGTAGAAGCATAAGACGAAAAGCAAGGTCAGAGAGAGAGAGAGAGAGAGAGAGAGAGAGAGAGAGAGAGAGAGAGAGAGAGAGAGAGAGAGAGAGAGAGAGAGAGAGAGAGAGAGAGAGAGAGAGAGAGAGAGAGAGAGAGAGAGAGAGAGAGAGAGAGAGAGAGAGAGAGAGAGAGAGAGAGAGAGAGAGAGAGAGAGAGGTGATTTCCATAACAAAGCTTGTCAAAACGCACGAGTGAAGGTTATTTTGGAAACGTCGTCTGAGATAGAGAGGGCTGTTCTGCCTTGACTGGTGTGGTGGTCGTTTACTCTTTGATATTCTGTTGGTGGGTCATTCTTTACTACGACTTTACCACCTCGTACGTTGCGCCGAATATACTCATTATTTATTTATTTTTTTTTGCCGTGGTATTTAAATAGTTTTGTTTATCGTATTCAGTCGTGTTTATTTACATCTTATTTGTGGTCAGGTTGGAAAACATCATGACAGCATAACTAAGGAAATTTAAAGGTATCTAAAGTATATGATACATCTAATTTTGCTAAGATACGTCATGTTAATCTAAGTTTGGTAACATTTTGGAGTCTGTAGGTATTACTCTGGTTCCCTTGATTAGTGTCTGATACGTATTAGATCGGCTTTTGATATATCTTATACTGTTTTATTTATTTATGCCACATTCATCTAAGTTTGGTTAAGTTTTTGATTATCCAGCTTTTAGTCAGGTTTTTGTGAGTAGTGTCTGATGGGTAGTAGATCTGTTACTCATTAATACGGGTTTCTGTTGCCACTCGATGAGTCAGTTGAGTGGCACTGCAGTGTTTATGTTAGTGTTTGTAGTTTGATCATTATGCTTATTACACAGACATGAAACCATTGCCTAGATATAATTTACTTCACTGACAAAAACTCTTTTCATAGACAAAACTTATTATGCAAAGACATCATATGAAGAAAAGCTCATTACTTATCAAGAAACCCAGTGCACTAACATAAACTCATCGCAAAGACAAAAAACTCAACACACGCACACACACACACACACACACACACACACACACACACACACACACACAGCCAATTATACAATCAAATCCTAATACCACAGACAAAGCTCATTACACAGAAAACAAATCTTGCATTATGTACTGGAATGACGTGTTTGTGGCTCACCAAGGTACAATAATAACCTTTAACACCCAGTAGTTTAAGCTGGCAGTCACTGAAGCACTAACCCATTCACCATTCACCGATATGCAAAACGAAAGGCTCTGAGGTTCATTACTAGGAGATAATTTACTGATAAAGCCTCTGTTAATTATGATTTTTAATGGTTTTCTTATATTATTATGCATACTCATTTCCTATTCATTGCTCTCTGCTTTCTTTCATGCACTGGGAGACGTCTTGTCGTCCACTAATTTAAGGTTCTTACATGCATCCTTTAACTCTTCTCTGATAACCACACGGAACGTTTAGGTGAATGAAAAATTTGAAGTGAGAGATGAATTGGAATGTACTTTGTAATCCCATTTAATTTAATTCATACATCTTGTAAATTAACGCATTCACCACCTTCATCCCTGCGTCGTCAATGTTACAGATTAATAGGTACATGACCAGTCTTCATTCTATCATAATAATTTCATCATCCACTATCACACAACATTATAATGCCTCCGTTAATGGCAAAGCTGAAGTTATGTTTTGTTGTTCAGTTATGAATCAGCAATTGTTACCCTAATGACGCGTTCAATTAGCACCACGGCATCAGTTTCGTCTTCTGGGTAAGATTAGAGATTATGTTTGTTTTGAGCCATACATTTCATAATCACGGTGTCAAAAATAACGTTCAGCGACTCCTTCCGCTTTAATTTAATATTGATTTGCTCTATTCTTACCAACAATTGAAAGTTTCACAGTTTGAATAATGTCTTCAGCACCAGTTAACTTAGCAGATGAGAACGCTTCATCCATGAAGAAAAAAAATTACTGGTTTCCTGTTTTTATTTAAAAAGTCAGTAGTCGTAGATGAAGGCTGCAGTAAAGGGCAGGTGTGATGTCCTCTGTATACCTGTAATTAAGGACGGCAGTTGAAGCCAGGTAACCAGACCACTGACCGTGAGAGAGAGAGAGAGAGAGAGAGAGAGAGAGAGAGAGAGAGAGAGAGAGAGAGAGAGAGAGAGAGAGAGAGAGAGAGAGAGAGAGAGAGAGAGAGAGAGAGAGAGAGAGAGAGAGAGAGAGAGAGAGAGAGAGAGAGAGAGAGAGAGAGAGAGAGAGAGAGAGAGAGAGAGAGAGAGAGAGAGAGAGAGAGAGAGAGAGAGAGAGAGAGAGAGAGAGAGAGAGAGAGAGAGAGAGAGAGAGAGAGAGAGAGAGAGAGAGAGAGAGAGAGAGAGAGAGAGAGAGAGAGAGAGAGAGAGAGAGAGAGAGAGAGAGAGAGAGAGAGAGAGAGAGAGAGAGAGAGAGAGAGAGAGAGAGAGAGAGAGAGAGAGAGAGAGAGAGAGAGAGAGAGAGAGAGAGAGAGAGAGAGAGAGAGAGAGAGAGAGAGAGAGAGAGAGAGAGAAGGGGCGGGGGAGGAGAGCGGTAGTGTTTGAGCTCAGGAATGCTTGCTTACGTAGTTCCCATCAGTTGTGTTTGTCCATTTGAGCGGCTGGCGCGCTGCAAGGCCGCGGGTGCTGTTGGCAGGGCTTGAGCGCGGCGTGGTGGATGCGAAGGACGGCTGCTGCAGGGCTGTCTATTTAAAGGACAGCCTGAGGAAAGCCGAGGCGAGGATAACAGGAATAGATGAAGATGTAGGATGATAGAAAGAATAGCTGAAGAAATGCCATTGGATAGGATAGTGGAAAGCGATGAAGGGAAACAGGTAGTAGCAGATAAAAGGCTGAATTTGGGTCTATTTAAGGAAAATATGTAAATGTGGGCATGGCAGTGGATGCATTGGAAGGGAATGAAGGTGAGTGGGACGGAAAAGTAAAGATTGAAAAGGGACGTGTATTTCAAGAACAGATAGAAAGGACATGGGAAGATGAGATTGGAAAGGTGGAAGGAGATGAAATGATATGTAAGAGGGACGGGTAAAGAGTTTAAAAGGGGCGTCTATTAAAGGAACAGATGGAAGGGGTGGGAAGAATATGGGAAGGACATCTTTAGGGCCAAGTGGGGCGCCTGGGCTGCGGTGGGCTGAGCGGGAGCACGGAGCGATGAATGGAGCAGGACTAGTAATGAAACGCGGGTTGGGTTTACCGCAGACTTTTTTGGATTTTTTTTTCGTATTCTCTACTGAAACCACTAGTAGATATTTTACAGCGTACTGAAATGAATGTGATCCCAAAATACACTGAAGGGAAAATGTAACGCGACATGTAGTGAAAGGCGGATGTGTGTTACCGAGTTTTTTGTTTTTGGAAAATTTACTGATGCTGTGAGTAGATGAGTGTATTACATATACTGTATAGTTTATTGGAAAGTGATGTTAAGATTCAGTGAAAGAACTCATAAATATTTACGTACCCACACTTGGCAATACATTGTTTAATATACGTAACGGTTCTAGAAGATATAAATCAGTAAGGTACACAAGAAGATGGACTGTATCAGAAAAAAAGAAATAAAATATTGTATTGCCGGATAGACGAAATGTTTTGCATGTGGATAAATATGCTTGCGTGAGAGATGAATCAATAAAAGCAAGATACATTAACTGAGATATTGACCAAAAGAAAGTAGAAGAAAGAGAAATACTTATATTGATATATTGATAAAATGAAAACTGAAATGGATTGCAAGAAAGCCAAAGATGCGAACACACACACACACACACACACACACACACACAGAGAGAGAGAGAGAGAGAGAGAGAGAGAGAGAGAGAGAGAGAGAGAGAGAGAGAGAGAGAGAGAGAGAGAGAGAGAGAGAGAGAGAGAGAGAGAGAGAGAGAGAGAGAGAGAGAGAGAGAGAGAGAGAGAGAGAGAGAGAGAGAGAGAGAGAGGGACAGGTCCTGACATTTGCAAGTCATTAGCTGGGAGGCCTGCGGGAGGTCTCTTCAAAAGCCAGCCTTAGATTAAACATTTTCCTCCATTTTCTTCATCCTCTTGTCCTCCTTCTATTTTTACCTCCCTCCGTCCCTCCCTCCAACCCTTCCTACCTCCCTCCCTTCCCTTCCACGCTGACCCCTCGACCACACGGGAGGGACGGAGGGAGGGAGGAGGACCAGAGAGGGGGATTCACGCAGGAACACAGTCAGTAGGTGAAATGGGCGATGTTTTCAAGAGGCTTTAAAACTGCCGTGGAAAAAAATCGATCAGCATGCCGACCTACATGATTATCCTGCAGCGGAAGCCAATCAAAGGCGTTCCTACTTCCAATATTGATCAATCAGAACTTCATTACTTAGGATTTGAAAAAGATGAAAACCGGAGAGGGAATCTTCTCGTTTATTCACTCTTGACTCTGGGATTTCTTACAGTCTCTTTCAGTTCTAAATTCTCAGTGTCCCGTGTCGTGTCCCGCAGTGTGTCCAGAAACCGTAGTGTCGTAATAGTATTCAGTGTTATTATATATATTAGTGTCTGAGTTTTCATCTCTTTGCTAATTTTTGTGTCCTAATAAAAAAAATGTAATATTTCTTTATTCAATTGATTAATCTGAGAGAGAGAGAGAGAGAGAGAGAGAGAGAGAGAGAGAGAGAGAGAGAGAGAGAGAGAGAGAGAGAGAGAGAGAGAGAGAGAGAGAGAGAGAGAGAGAGAGAGAGAGAGAGAGAGAGAGAGAGAGAGAGAGAGAGAGAGATGGGGGAAAGAAGGGCGTTATTACTCTCTTGGGAGGAACATGTCACCCACGACTATGTTAGCATCTCTCTCTCTCTCTCTCTCTCTCTCTCTCTCTCTCTCTCTCTCTCTCTCTCTCTCTCTCTCTCTCTCTCTCTCTCTCTCAAAATAATGAGAAAACTGGTATTTTGTAGTTGCACCACACACACACACACACACACACACACACACACACACACACACACACACACACACACACACACACACACACACACGCACACTAACTAACCAACTAACTATCTTAACCGTTCTTTCAACACCTGATGCTTTTGGTCACTATGTGTGTGTGTGTGTGTGTGTGTGTGTGTGTGTGTGTGTGTGTGTGTGTGTGTGTGTGTGTATCTGGGAGGAATCGTATCTTATAGTAATTAATTAATGTTTGTTTTAATACTCTACAGTGTTATATTTATCTCTGTATTATTTATCAAAGACTCTGCATCCTATCACAAACATCTTAGGGAGGACCAACTTGTCTGCTGCTGTGGCATTGAGTTCCAGAGGCATTGAGTTCCAGAGTCTATTAGCCAGTGGGGGTCTGGAGCGTTCATTTCTGTTAGGGGGGAAGACTTCTCCATTAAGTCCTTCGTCCCTTAAAGAAGCAAGGAAATGCATCGCTATTTGGAAAGGATTCGCGAGGTATCTTTTAGTTTCGCAAAGTTTCGATAAAATGTCTTCCGGTTTCCTAAAGAGTGAAAGAAATGTCTCCTTATTTTACGTCGGATATTCAAGGTTGAAATTACTCTTCGTGTTTCGCAGAGAACATGGAAGGTTGCAGTAACACACAATTAGAATGTCCTCTGTGGTTTATTCTCACGTTTTAATGAAGTAAAGGTTAGTATATTCATTAAAAATCAAAGAAAAGTAGAAAGAGGGAAGAAACATCGTAAAGTTCAGTACCAGGAAGAAAAAAAAATACATGAATTCCTACGTAATTGTTGGCTTATTTGTGCTTCAATGGCGGACGGGGACACTTGAAGAAAATGCACTTTAGGGATAATTATGGACATGATGTAAGAAAGGCACCACTCACCTGCTAATAGAGTCTTCCGGGGTCTCTGTTCCCCGAAAAAAGAAAAGGAAAGGAAAAAGAGACTGATAGTGAATAGAAAAGAATATGTTTACTAAGTTGCATTACGTAATGGTGTTTGTGTCAGTCCTTTCTCTATTATTATTATTTTATTTATTTATTTTTTTTTACCTGTGTACCTATTTTTCTGCCTCCGTAATTTTTCATATCTTCAGATGTATTTGCTGTCTCCTTAAGTATGTTGAGGGCGAGGGCAGAAAGACTGTTTGATTTGTGCAAGAGGAAGAGTTACATGACATCACCATTATCATCATCATCATCATCATCATCATCATCATCATCATCATCATCATCATCATCATCATCATCATCATTATTATCATTATCATCACCACCAGCATCACAGTCTCGTGCAACATACCACACGCACCAATAATGGCCTTGGTGACGTGCCAGATTACCATTCGTTCCGTCACGGCACACCTGGTCTGGCGGCCGCGACAGGTGAGTGAGGCTACCTGCTCCCCCTTCAACTGAGCGACGCCGCAAAAAAAAAAAAAAAAAAAAGCAATAATCTCTCATAGGAATATATTTGTGAGTGAGAGTTTAGGAAATACTTGGTTTTATTTGAACCTGTTTTGAACTTCTTTTTTTTTTTTCCAGTTTTTCGTTCTTTTTACGTGTGTGTGAGAGATTGGTGAGTAATTTTTTCTTCTAGTGTTTTTCTTCCTTGATCAGAGGTGACATGGTGCGTGGTGGTGTGTAGTGGCGTTCGGTGACGTTTTCTGGTGTGGTGTTGATATGAAGAGGCGTGTGTTGGCGAGCGCACGGCGACCTCTCGTGTGTCTGGTGCCGCGAGGGGAGGAGAGAAGATTACACTCTCATTAGGAGATTGAATAAGCTTTACATTTGTTCCTTTCCACAAGTAATAGCTTTAACGTTTTTTCCCTCGTATTTTGTCCACCGCAGACCAGAAGCTTTTGTGTGTAAATAAAAGCCTTCCACTGCTTAGAGAGGAAAGGGAAACCATTACGATAATTGGATACAGAAATAACATTACAAAAATACCTCAGAAAATCTTGCCTTGTGGCTCTAATGTTCCTTCCTTTGCTCTCTCTCTCTCTCTCTCTCTCTCTCTCTCTCTCTCTCTCTCTCTCTCTCTCTCTCTCTCTCTCTCTCTCTCTCTCTCTCTCTCTCTCTCTCTCTCTCTCTCTCTCTCTCTCTCTCTCTCTCTCTCTCTCTGTGACACTGGAAGATTGCAGCATCAAAATGAAAATGTTTGGCTTTGTGAAACATAAAAATAAAGAGTTTTCATTATAAAAAATATAACGAGAACCCCGGCTTGTTTTTAAGCTGCCTGGCTCACGGACTCTCATAAGCAACATCTCATAGCCGGAGTTGATGAGTGTCCAGGAATATGTATACAGTAGCAGCAGCAGCAACAGGAGCAGCACTGGCGGTATTAGTTTCTATTAGTCGAAGTGAATGCAGATATATTTTTTTTCTTGTTTGCTTTGACGAGAGAGAATTTCATGAGTAAGCCAGAGTCACGTATGTGGATAGATGGAGGGATGAATGGGTGGATGGGTGGATGGATGGATGGATGAATGGATTGATGGATGGATGGATGGTACTTTTTAGGAGCAGGAAATGAGCGGGCTGTTTATAAGTCCATTTTTGACCCCTTGGCCAGCTTCCTTGATGTAAGAGAAATCATGATAGATAGAAAGGTACATAGGTAGATAGATATGTATAGATATGTATATACAGCTGGATAAACAGATTAATAACTAAACAGAAAATATATAATGATATGAGTAAATCCGTAAATTAAGAGAGAGAGAGAGAGAGAGAGAGAGAGAGAGAGAGAGAGAGAGAGAGAGAGAGAGAGAGAGAGAGAGAGAGAGAGAGAGAGAGAGAGAGAGAGAGAGAGAGAGAGAGAGAGAGAGAGAGAGAGAGAGAGGCGTCATCAGAATCACACCACTTCCACATACAAGTGTCTCTGGTTAAAAAAAAAAAACTCCCACATTACGGAATTTGCACTGAAATTCCTCATAGATTGCATTCTGCTTTTTTTTTTTTGTATATTGTATTTTCATGATTGGCTTTAGTGGGAAATACTAGAGTGGTTTTCTGTTTTGAGACAAAGTTTTAATTCACAGAGGGTATGTGTGGCAGAGAGGAGGAAGAGGAGGAAGAGGAGGGGGAGGAGAAAGAGGATATGTAACAAATTTTCTTTACTTTTGTATTATAAATATTAAGTGAAAAAAGGAAGGCAGCATTTTGGAATACCACGAAGGGAAGCAACACAAGAGAAAGGGCGAGATGAAGGAAGAGTTAAAACAAGAGCTGGAGGAAAATGGGAAGATCTAAAAGTGGGGAAGAAAAGGAGAGGCAGCAGCGGGTAGGAGATGAGATGAAAGAGATGGTTGAGGAGGAGCACGAGGGAGAGAATCATGAAAAGCAGGAAGGAGAGAGAGAGAGAGAGAGAGAGAGAGAGAGAGAGAGAGAGAGAGAGAGAGAGAGAGAGAGAGAGAGAGAGAGAGAGAGAGAGAGAGAGAGAGAGAGAGAG
>NC_087170.1:18986494-18988994 GCF_035594125.1 Scylla paramamosain | reverse complement strand
AATAAAGGAGGAGGAAAGAAGAGAGGAAAGAATTAGTATCGCTGGAAGTTGAAGATAATGGTGCGAGAGGAAGATGGTGATGGTGATGGTGATGGTGATGATGATGGTGATGGTGACGATAACTGTGTGGAAGAGAAAAATGAAGAGGAGGTGGTGGAAATGGACAGAGTTTATATGTAAGTAGAGGGAAGAGAAAAGTGATAAAGGAAGTAGAAATGAAGGAAGTAAAAAAGGAAGGTAAGGAAAATATGAAGGGGATATGAGAGAGAGAGAGAGAGAGAGAGAGAGAGAGAGAAGAGAGAGAGAGAGAGAGAGAGAGAGAGAGAGAGAGAGAGAGAGAGAGAGAGAGAGAGAGAGAGAGAGAGAGAGAGAGAGAGAGAGAGAGAGAGAGAGAGAGAGAGAGAGAGAGAGAGAGAGAGAGAGAGAGAGAGAGAGAGAGAGCTTTTGATGGTGAAGTAAAAATTTAAATAAACTTTTCATTTACTCGTATATCTCTTTGTTTATTTACTTTCATCTTTTCATTGTTTGTATTTTCTTTTTATTTTTTTGTGTAAAGTTCCTGAAAAAAAGAAAAAAAATGATGGGTTGAGTTTCTTCATCAATAAAGTTATTCATTTTTTTTCATTCATCTTCTGTTGCTCTTAGTTTTATGACTGTACGTTTTTTTTTGTTTCTCTATAGTGTAACATTTCTGTATCTTTGTTTTTGACGTATATCTTATTTTTTTCCATTGTTCCTTTTCTTTTTTTCCCTTTGTTTTCTGGTCTTTTGTTGATTGATTTGCTTTTTCATCTCTCTTGTTTTTCTCTTTTTCTCCTCCCTTTTCTCCTCCTACTCTTCTACATCCTAAATCTCCTTCTAAACTTCAATATTCTCGTCTTCACTATTCCCTTCCTTCATTTCCTGCTTCCTTCGCCTCCACTCACTGTATTCATAAACACAAATTTCTCTCTTTGAATTATTAATTGTGCCTTGTCAAGGAAATGTGGAGTAGGTGGCGATAAGCTGCGAGGGAGGAGTCTATTTCCACTTATTATTCATGGTTGTCTTTGCTTGTGTGTGACCCTCCCATCCCTTGTCTTTCTCGCGTGCACGCAGACAGATGGACAGACAGACGGACAGACAGAATGATAGACAGATTGACAGACAGATGGACAGAGAAACAGACGAGCACATGCACTTACACACACACACACACACACACACACATACACGGATACAATTATGGTTGATGAGAGAAAGAGGGAGAAGAGAAAAGAAAGAGCAATAAGGAATACATTTATACACATCAATCCATACATACATACATACATACATACATACATACATACATACATACATATATACTCGTACATACTCGTACATACATACACTAAACAGACGAAAGGAAAACACACACACACTCACACACACACACACACACACACACACACACACACACACACACACACACACACACACACACACACACACACACACACACACACACACACACACACAATTCATTCCTCCCTTTCATACATACACGCATACAAAGAGATGAATTAATACGACAACAATAACAATAAAGCAGCTGATGGATAGATAGATATGGTCATTGATACTCTGGAAAATACTCGTTTAATACCCTCAACAACACAACAATGGGGCGAAACTGGCAATTTGCATCACCCTCGCTAACGCTGCTAACACGATCAGACTCTCTGACGCTCAAAACATCCCTGATCGCCTCACTGTTCCCTCACCGTGCGCAGATTTACTAGGGAATAGGTTTACTTAGTACTCTTTTGCAGTCTCGTGGGTGTTTCCTGTGTGTGTGTGTGTGTGTGTGTGTGTGTGTGTGTGTGTGTGTGTGTGTGTGTAGGTAGGTATGTGTGTTTCATTCAGGTACTGCCACGTATTGTCCTGACAGCTTTTTTTTTTTTAATTTAAACATCAAAGGGTAAATTTTGTCTTGTGTTCTTTAGTTTACATCGTGTAATTCTCTCTCTCTCTCTCTCTCTCTCTCTCTCTCTCTCTCTCTCTCTCTCTCTCTCTCTCTCTCTCTCTCTCTCTCTCTCTCTCTCTCTCTCTCTCTCTCTCTCTCTCTCTCTCTCTCTCTCTCTCTCTCTCTCTCTCTCTCTCTCTCTCTCTATGGCGTAACAATTACCATTATCATGTAAGATTTTTCTTTCCTTGCTCATATCCTCTCTTCCCTCATCTGCCTTCCACCTCTCTTTTTCCTTCCTTCTCTCTCTCTCCCTTCCACCCTCATTTCTACCACCCCTTTATCCTTGCTTCCCCTCAATCTCTCCTTCCCTCCTTACCTTCTTTTTCACCCTTCTTCCCTCCCTGTCCTATCCTCCTCCTCCCTCTTCCTTTCCCTCTTCTGGAATTAATCCACTCCAGGCTTTCCCTTCATTTACATTTCCACGTCAGAATGGAAGGGAGGGAAGGGAAGAGGGAGAGGAGAGAAGGAGAGGAGAGAGGGAGAGGTAGAGGTGTGCAACTAAGTATTAAT
>NC_087170.1:18981494-18983994 GCF_035594125.1 Scylla paramamosain | reverse complement strand
TTCAGTGTTATTGGTTCCCGGTGACTTTATTACGCTGCCTTATTGCTGTGCTGACATTGGCACCACTGCCTCCTACCGCTCAATATTTCGATCTCCCTTTATTTTCACCCACCATCGTCAACATCATAAGCTATTTTACCTTTTCTATTTTATTTATTTTTTGTTTATAATAGTGAATACCGTAACACTTTATTTGTTTATTTATTTTTTTGTCATCGTCATCAACACAGATTTAACTCAACTTTTCCCTTTTCACTATGATCACAAACAATTCAACACCTTCCGTTTTCCTTACCCCTTTCCATCGCAATACCAATCAGTAACCATCACCATTTCATCTTTAGTCCTTCATTTTAACGCATAGCTTCCCATCACCGTGGACACTATCACCATCACTGTCTGTTTTTTTTCTTTTTTACATCATATGAATATAAGAACACAAGAAGCTATATGGCCAACACGTGGCACTCGCTGTATTAAACTTATCTATCATTCTGCCTGTCATCCCCACCCATAAATTTGTCTAATCTTATTTTCAGGCCAGCATACTTAACATTCACCTCTCGACCTGCTTTTGTTTTCTTCCTTCCTGAAACCTAAACAATTTCAAAGGGTTAACATCAAACACCCCAGGAACTAAACGAGCCAAGTATTTACGAGGTTCTGTCTATAGTTAAATTTTCGGCAGTCGCAGAATTAAGGAAGGGGCTTTCCTCTCCCATCCCTCCCCTCCCTTTTATCTCATTTCTTGGCCAGCGTACATTACTTGACTCGTAAAATTAAACAGAAAGGAAAAAAAATACGTGTACAGTTTGCGCCCGAAAGTTTTATTGCTACGATTTGTTTTTATATAGAGTACATACTTCTTATACAGAGTCAGCTCATTCACTCTTCCTCTTTTTATACGAGAGAGATAGATAGATAGATAGATAGATAGATAGAGAGAGAGAGAGAGAGAGAGAGAGAGAGAGAGAGAGAGAGAGAGAGAGAGAGAGAGAGAGAGAGAGAGAGAGAGAGAGAGAGAGAGGAGGGGTCGTACGCCATATCCTCTATCCTTCCTCTTCCCTCACTTGAATACAAATGAGGTGATGTGACGCTCAAAACTCCCTGTGACCACAAAAAAGGTGAGTATACAGGAGCGAGTGAGACCGAGGGCGAGACAGGGAGAGAAGACAGGAAGGAGAGACGGAAGGGGAGGAACAGGAGGAAGGAACGGAGAGAATGGTTAAATGAAAGAGGACTGGAGGAAGGGAGAGAAAGGCGTGGAGAAGAGAAGGGAATAGGTGGATGAAAGTTAAGGATAGCAGAAATGAGAAAGTGAGAAACAGGAAGAAGAGAAGTAGAAGGAAGTAAAAGAGAATAGGTGAGAGGCAATGATGAAAAGAATGAAAGAGAGAGAAAGTGAAAGAGAGGAATTTTGGGATGGAAGGAAGGAAAGTGAGCAAGAAGAGAGTGAAAGGAAGGAGAATGTCTGGGAATAAGTGAGTGAGAGAGAGGAAGTTTTCATACATAATAAAAAAAAAGGAAAAAAAAAGGAGAGAAGGAAGAAGGGGGAAGGGTTAAAAAAAAGAGACAAAGGGTTGAGAAGGGAGGAAAAAAGTGAGGATTGAGGTTCTCCTGTTTGTGAAGGAGGAAAGTGGAGAGAAAAAGATTGTTGGAGGGAAGAGGAGGGAGGAAATAAAAGATTGTCGGTAGGAGGAGGGATTGTGGGAGGGGGAGGGGGGGAACTGTTTCTTCACCACGAAACTTCTTCCCATCACTGAAGAAGAAAACGTAACTTAGAAAGCTTTCCTCCTCCTCCTCCTCCTCCTCCTCCTCCTCCTCCTCCTCCTCCTCCTCCTCCTCCTCCTGATCCTCCTTTTCCTCCTCCTCCTCCTCCTCCTCCACACCTTTAAGTGGTTCAAGTGGCGTGAGAGAAACACGTTTCCTCCTTATCCTCTTCTTCCTCCACGAGCGTTTGTCCTTTTCTCTCTTGTTTATCTTTCTTCTTATTTTTTTCCCGTTGTCTATAGTCACTTCTCCTTTCCCGTTTTCCTGCTCTCTCCTTTCATCTTTTCTCATCTCTTCTCTTATATCCTGTCCTCGTTTGCTTTCCTTTCCTCTCCACTTGTATCCTCTTTTATTCCTTCCTATCCCTTTCTTTTCTTTTCCTTCCCTTCCCTTCCCTTCCCTTCCCATCACACACACACACACTTACACACACACACACATACACAGGGTTTGTCAATAAGCCGTCTTTGAGTTTAAAGTTATGGACGCTGCTTCTGTTTCCGCCTCGCCTGTCGCTGCTGTGACTTGGCAGTTTGCAAAGTTTGGCTATTATTTTTTGTCATTAGTATAAGTGGTCGTGTTTTCATTATTAGGAGGATGGTGATTGGTGCAAAAGTAGTGGTGGTGGTGGTGGTGGTAGTAGTAGTAGTAGTAGTAGTAGTTGTTGTTGTTGTTATTTGCTGTTGCTGTTATTTCTGTTGCTGTTGTTAATACTGTAGTTTCTGCTGTT
>NC_087170.1:18971494-18976494 GCF_035594125.1 Scylla paramamosain | reverse complement strand
ACTAGAACAGTATCTCTTTATCTATCTGTCTACACTGTCTACCTACCTATCTGACCACTCTTTGTGACACGTTATTTGAGAGAAGCTTGGCAAGGTATCCTCCCTGACAATACAGGAACATCTCCGCATCACAGATATGGATGAATGCCACCAGAAGCTCTATGTAGGTAGGCAGGTAGACGCTTGGTACATTTTCTCACTTTCCTGGAAAAGTGATCAACAGAGCTTACGTTTTCTTTCACGTCAAGGATGAGTCACCTTCTGTAAATAAAGGGATGTCTTCTTATTGACAATGAACGAAACTATAGTGCACAAAACACCACGCAGGAGTGTTATAGGTACTCGTAATACTTCCCGGTCCCTTGAAATAATGGACTCATCTCAAAACAGGCTCGTATTTTCTCTTTACCGGTTTTGTTTGAGTAGCGAGGTCAGCTTGTTTACCGCTGGAATTAAACGTCCGCACTAAAAAAGTCTTGTTTTTTGTCCTAACATGTAGACAAGAACGATTCATCTTGATTGTTTTAACTCTCTCTCTCTCTCTCTCTCTCTCTCTCTCTCTCTCTCTCTCTCTCTCTCTCTCTCTCTCTCTCTCTCTCTGTGTGTGTGTGTGTGTGTGTGTGTGTGTGTGTGTGTGTGTGTGTGTGTGTGTGACATGTGGTCGTATTCAGAATGTTGTGTGATGTTTTCTAAATGGCGTGCAGATTTCCAGGTCAGTTTATGTAGTAGGTAGAATATTTCAACTAAATTCCAGGTGGTTTGGAAAATATATCTGTCGAGGTAGGAGTTATTTTTGATGCTGACAGTGATTGGTGTGTGTGTGTGTGTGTGTGTGTGTGTGTGTGTGTGTGTGTGATCCTTATCTACTTGCATATCTATGTTCATTTAATGTTTCTATGTATATTTATTTTGGCTCTGTTTGCCATTCTATTTATCTATCTTTGTCTCTCTGTCAGTAAGGATAAAATCAACCATTCAGTTAAAGAGTCAAATGAATCAATCTAATAATTTATCTATCCTTCTATTAATCTACCTCCTTTTCTCCCTTCCTTCCTTCTTTCCTCCACCTTTACAGTCTATCTATCTATCTATCTATCTATCTATCTATCTATCTATCTATCTATCTTTCAATCTCTTTTTCTCCCTTTCTTCTTCCCTTCCTCTTTCTATACTATGATCAATTCACCTATCCATTTCTCTCTTAACTTATTTCTCTGTGTTTGGGAAGTCAGTGGGGTGTTGTGGAGGGCATCATTCAGGCAGGCAATAAAGGTCATTCTGATAACACTGGACTGAGTAAATTCGCCCACAGAGCCAGAAGCCGATTACAGCGTCCAACAATTTCGTTTCAGCTGAGAAGGAAAAATGTAGACGAAAATTTTAATGCATGTCGCGAGGGAAATATTATTGCTGGCTTTTGTTTTCTGTTTTTGTTTTGGTGATACGTTTTTATTTATTTATTTATTTATTTATTTATTTATTTATTCATTTTTTGTTTTACTTTTTGTTTGGTTGAGTTTAGTGTGGGATTTGAGTCTTTTTGTTTTGATTTTTGTTTTTGTTATGGTTCTGGTGGTGGTGGAGGTGGTGGTGGTGGTGGTGGTCGTGTTGTTGTTGTTGTTGTTGTTACTGGTGTTTTCCCTCCTCTTTCCTCAAATATTTCCAACTTTTCTACATTTTCTTCCCTCTTCCTGAACCTCCTTGCTTTATTTCACCTTCCTCCACCTCCTTGCTTTTCCTCTCCATATTCTTCAATCACTCCACATTTCTCTCCTCACTTCATGCCTCGTGGCTTCGCTCCATCGCTCAGTTTGTGCTCACTTCCGGTCCATACTCAAGCTACCAGTGCACGTCACCCCGTTTTCTTTACGCGAGCCATTCATCATGATAACCTGTTCAGGGAGAGAGGAAGTGAGGGATGACGGAGGAGAGCAAGGAGGGGATGGAGGAAAGCATGGTGAGAGAGGTACAGCGGGAGGAAGGAGGGAGGAAAGGAGAGAAGGAAAATGCATCATACCTCTCTTTCATATTTTCCTATCTACATGTTTTAATGGATAGTAGAGAGATAGATGGAGGGATAAAGTGAAGGATGGTTAGATTGATGAACTGAGTGAAAGAGGGAAGGAGGGAGGGAGGGAGTGAGGGAGGAATGTTATGCGCAACTTCTATACCTTATAAAGGACTATTCGTCTTGATAATATGAAGGTAAATAGTGTGGAAGAGGAGAAAGAGGAGGAGGGAGAAAAAAGAAAAGGAAAAAAGGAGAAGATAAAAGAAGCAGGGAGGAATGACAATGATAAAGTATTAATTCATATATTAGACATTAGCTCCATACTTTGCAGGAACACACACACACACACACACACACACACACACACACACACACACACACACACACACACACACACACACACACGAGAGGTAATGAAACCCGATTCCCTAGACTTTCAAGCTTGGCCAACTAATTAATTTTCTCACTCTCTTTCCCGCAGGTAAGACTCGCTCGCCGCCGCCCGCCAGGTGTGCAAGGTAACCGTGACCACCTGGGCTGTATTAATTTTGGGTTTGTAATTTTGGTGGTGTTAAAGAACGGGAGGAAGCGAGGCCCGTAATCACTAGCGGCAGCCTGGCAGGGTTCGTAATGGTGTGTGCTGAGTGCCTCCTGAGTGTGTGTTGAGAGAGAGAGAGAGAGAGAGAGAGAGAGAGAGAGAGAGAGAGAGAGAGAGAGAGAGAGAGAGAGAGAGAGAGAGAGAGAGAGAGAGAGAGAGAGAGAGAGAGAGAGAGAGAGAGAGAGAGAGAGAGAAAGGTGGATGGTTAAAGATTCTACTACTTCTACTATTTCTACTACTAGTACTACTACTACTACTACTACTACTACTACTACTACTACTGCTACTACTACTACTACTAGTGCTGCAGTTACTGACGTTATTATCCAGTCTCATTCTTAATATCGTAACTATCAATAATGTAACATGTTCAAATGAGAAACACTTGTATCTATAAAAGGAAGACTGCAGATGAATATTATGTTTTAAATGTAGACGGAATAATTTAATGGCAGGCATAATTTGATAGTGGAAGGGAGCGTAATGAGATTGAAAATGCATGATAATAAATGTACAAATGGAAATACAGGGGAAGGAGTGTAATTTCCAAGTAATTTTGGAAACAATTTGCTCTTCCCTTTCCTGTGTTTCCTGAGTTAACATTTGCTGAGCGCTATGAGGCCAGGGCGTTGTTAGGAGGCAAGTGAGGTGATGGAAGGGGAGCTTGAGGTGTGAGTCTGTGCGTTGAGGTGTGTATTAACATTGCACGCTGTTCTGGTAAGGGTGAACGGACGGCAGCGCTGGCAGGGTGTTAGCGAGAAGTCAATACGAGTATCTTCTCCTTTGGTGAGATCGGTGTAGTGCGTGACGTGTTATACCGGCATGATTAGCTACAGGAACAAGGCAAAAAGGAAAGATCCAGGAATTGAAAGTATTAATCTGCTCACTGCTACACAAAGTTTCCCATAATTACATAGAGCATTTTTTTACATGTATTTTTTAACTTTTTTTTTTTGTAGCCTAGAGAAGAGTGAATTAACCTCCTCTTCTCTATTTTAACATATTCTTAAAGCGTTCTGAATGACGACATAGGTTTATCATAGCAGTAAAAAAGAATATAAAGGTTAACAGCCCGAAAATATGTGTGTAGATCAGAATATTTGAGAATGAAGGAAAAAAAAAAAAAAGAAAAAATAGATGATGGTGAGATAGTTGCTGGTCACAGTTTTATGTGTGGTGGTGATGGTGGTGTTTGGCCCTGGTGGTGTTGTCTTGGTATTCCTGTTGGTATTGGTGTTAGTGTGAGGAAGCGTCTCAACAGTCATGGGGGCGGTGTAGCACAGTTTGTTTTCTTTTCTGGTCCTCCCTTGTTTCAACTTTTTGTGGAGACTTGTCGCTGCGTATGGATGGCCTCGCGTGTGGGCGGCGGCAGTGACGGAGGGGCGGGCGGCGGTGTGATAGTTGTTGTGTCTGCGTCCACAGCCAGACTTGCATGCTAACAACGATAAGGGACGGTCTGACGGTGCTCCTTGCTTGTGGTTCATTTGGGGTTTCTTTCTATTTCTTCCTTATGTTCGGTACAACTGTTTCATCATTATCTTATTTTTGTTCGCTTCTTTTAATGTTCTCCTTATTTTCTCATTTTTTTTTTAGTTTCGTTTTCATTCAGTTTATTTCGTCGTGGCGTTTCTTTTCTTTTTTTTTTCCCACAAGCACTTATCTTTCTGTATCAATTAATGTTCTCTTCCTTGATCTTCGTCACAAATATACAATAGCTTTCTGTATCAATTAGTTTTCTCTCCTTTAATTTTTGTCACAATTGTATATATTATTGTATCTATTAATTTCCTCTTCGTTAATTTTCGCCACAAATACTTCTCATGGTCTTCACTTTAATTTCCTCTTCTCTCGTTTTCTCTGGAATTCTTTCTCATACCATTTCTTCGCTGTCCCGCATGGAGGTCATCAGACAGTGATAAACCGTCTTTAAGCTCCTCCTTTAATAGCCTGACAAAGCAACATTTTCCAGCCTTTCAGTGGAGTGCGTCTCGTCTTTCACATCCTCCCACTCACCTGACGCGTCGTGTTGGAAACCTTATCTGATGTATTCTGCTTTTTGTTGGACTCCCATCGGTCAACACTCGCGGGGATTTTTATGTAAGATGGGCATTGGTCAAGGGCAACAAAAGAGCAAAAACAAAAAAAACAAGCAAAAAAATAAAAACCGCCCACCGAGGTGCCACTTCCAAAAACAAAAGGTCAAAAAGTGTGATAAAAAATTGGTTTTACTTGAATTTGAGTGTGATATTTTACCATGTTCACGTAATTTCACATCATTTTGCATTTTTGAATCATAACCTGATTTCACATTTATATTCATGGTGGAAATAAATGGTTTTTGGTAGTCGGAAAGGTTTGCCACCAGTTGTTTTTGACGTTTTTGTGGAGGAG
>NC_087170.1:18961494-18966494 GCF_035594125.1 Scylla paramamosain | reverse complement strand
TGAAGGTTGCGTCACCAATTTTTCAGCGTGATCAAATGAAACAATGCACAGTGCTTTCAGAGATTCACCATTCAATAAAGTACTTGCGCTCATTGGATCAAAGGCCGCTGAAATGGAGGATGGAAGCAAAATATATTAATACGTCAACAGTAGTAACAACAATTACAACAAAAAAAAAAAACAAAATCAACATTAAACGCCAGCACTACCACCAGCACTACTATCACCATTGCCATAACCAACATCACCACCACCACTACCAATAACAACAACAACAATAACACATTTTACAGCAACAACAATAGCAATGAGCTGACATACTAACCCATAGCTTTTTATCTTGCAAAGTGGAGCATATACACTCTCTGAATTAAAGGGAAACAAATGATAAGGAAGGAAGGAAGTCGAGTATTCAGTTACCATATGAAAAACAAAAACATTAACGCATTTATATAAAAAAAGAAGGAAGACTGAAAGCTGTGTGTGTGTGTGTGTGTGTGTGTGTGTGTGTGTGTGTTCATCATCAGTGGTTCCTAGCGTTTAAAGAAAAAGAACTTTGCTGACTTGAACTGATCATTGTTGGGACAGGTTGGGATGGGACGGGGCGTTATAGCATTTGTTGTAGGAGTGACTTATGTATATTAATAGAAGTGTGGCCGTGATTTTTAAGTTGTAGTAGAGGTGTGAGGTGGAATACGTAACTTGTGGCAGGGATATGAGTGAAATTTCTTGGGTGTTGTAAGGGTGTGGGCTGTAATATCTAAGTTAATGACACGCATATAAAGAGGATGTCATGGGACGTGAGGAGTGAGTGTAGCATGGATGTGGAGTGTTGGTATATGTGTAGGGAAGATTCAACGGTAGTTATTTAAAATTCCCAAGCTATTCACATTGTCTCCTTAAAAAAAAAATGTACGGAAATTTAAGAGTATTATTACTTGTTCATTGTTCCCAGCTGGTTTAAGCCCATAGAAAACGTAGAGAGAAGCATTGCAGGGTTACTGAGTTGCTACTTGTGTTTATTTCGTAAGTCGGGTTTTTGTTGCATTCCTGTGAAAACATTTGCTTCTCACACACGTCAGAGTTTCTTTCCGCTCTTCATTAGCAGGATTCGCAGGTAATCCTTTCCAAAATGTACCCAGGTGAGTGCTTTTGTTTGTTGGGTTCATTAGCAAGCTTTAGTGGCGACTCCTGCCTGTGTTTGCCTTGTATATCTTTGTTTGCATTAATATTTGTGAGCGATTTTCTCCGACGTGACCTTTGCCTTAATTGTTCCGCCACGCTAATATGAGAGGAGAGAGTACGATAGTCCTTCTCTTCTTTTCTTTTCTTTTTCTTTTTTTCTTTCTATTCCCTTCTTTTCTTTCCTTTTCTTTCTTTCTTTTTTTCTTCTTTCTTTTCTTTCTTTCATTCTTCCTTTCTATCTTTTTATTCTTTCTTTCACTTTTTTTTATCATATTCAACAATGATGTGATTCAGAAAGGAAGACACGAGAAATTGAACCGCTGTTTTGTGCGAGTGTCAAATAGAAAAGAAAATCATTGTTATCATTCCGTTACCCATTCATTAGTGCGTTAGTAAATCGTTAAGCATTTTTTTTTGTCTCTTTCTAAATTTCTGCCTGCCTGTCTGTATTTCTTTATGAGAGAGAGAGAGAGAGAGAGAGAGAGAGAGAGAGAGAGAGAGAGAGAGAGAGAGAGAGAGAGAGAGAGAGAGAGAGAGAGAGAGAGGATACTCTTTCATAACACCTTCCATGTATTTCATCTTTCCATTATAAATTTTTTCCAGGCCCATAACTTTCATTTGTCATTTTGGTTTTTATCTGAATAACTCTGCTTTCTCTCTCTCTCTCTCTCTCTCTCTCTCTCTCTCTCTCTCTCTCTCTCTCTCTCTCTCTCTCTCTCTCTCTCTCTGTCACATCCTCTTCAAACTCCATAATCTTTTTCTTATAAATTTTCTCCACTACCTTTCCTTCACTTTTTTTTGTTTCCTCATAGTTTCCTCTCCTTTCCTTTGTGTTTTTCCTTACTTCGTCTTTCTTTCTCTTCGGATTTCTTATTGCTTCTTTTCTATTTTTTCCCTATTACTCGTTTGTGTTTACCCTCCTATATTTTCTTTTCTTTTTTCCTCATCTTTCTTTTTCTATTTAGTCTCTCTTCTTCTTTGTTTCTCTTATTCGTCTTTTCCATTTCCTTCCTCCTTTCCCTTTTGCTGTTCAGTTCGTTTGCTCTTGTTTTTATCATTGTTCTTTTTTTCTTTACCCTCTCTGTTCGTGTTTTTCTTTTTTTTGTAGTTCTCTTATTTTTCTGTCCTTTCTCTTTCCTGTCATTTTGCCCAATTTGTCACATTTTCCACTTTTCCTTCGCCTTTCTACTCTATACTCTCCTTTCCTTTCATTCTCTCTTATTCCTCTCTTTCTTTCTATTCTCGCTTGTTACCTTTCGTCTTTCCCCTCTTGTTCTACTGTGCTGCCTTATCTTCTATTTTTCTCCTTCTCTATTGTCTGTTTATCTTCTTTCCCCTTGTGCTCCTCCTCGTTTCTGTTTCTCTCTTGTTTTCTCTTTGTCTTTCTTTCCTTCTTTGCTTTCTCAGTTCTCACGTTGTTTCCCTTGAGATTCTATTTATGTTTTTTTCCTTAAGTGTTTTGTACTGTCTGTTTCATAATTCCGCTTTTTTACTTGCGAGCGTGTTTTGTTTTTGCATCGTGTGTGTGTGTGTGTGTGTGTGTGTGTGTGTGTGTGTGTGTGTGTGTGTGTGTGTGTGTGTGTGTGTGTGTTATAATTATAGTGAAATTATGTATGTTATTTCTTTTTTCTCTGGTTTTTGTTTGTGTCTGTTTTCTTTACCTTGTTCCTTTTTTTTTTTTTCTTACGTTTTATTGTTTGGTTCATTTCGCTTTTGCTGTCCGTCTGGTTCTGTGCGAGTCTGTCCGTCTGTTACTTGGTCTTCCTCTCTCTCTCTCTCTCTCTCTCTGTGTGTGTGTGTGTGTGTGTGTGTGTGTGTGTGTGTGTGTGTGTGTACGTGGACAGCTGTTGCGTTCGAATGTTTGTGTAGTGATTAATTGCCATTTATGAGTATCTATCTCTGTCTGTGGTGCGTGTGTGTGTGGCTGTGGTCGTCATATTTGTGTGGTTGTATCTATAGATGGCGTGGAGTGTGGGTGTGTCTCTGGAGGCCTCACGTAACGGGAGTGAAGGGGTAGCGTTAATATTTGATGCACCATGTAACAGAGCACAAGCGAGATTTCAAGAACAACAGACCACAAAAGGCAAGGTGATGTACACAAGACAATTCCTGAAGCACTTGAAACTAAATCATCACCCATTATCACCTACAAGTCTATCTAACCTTCCCTTGAAACTAACACCTGTGCACTTGCTACGTTTCTGTAAAGCTTGTTTCGCTCAACCTGTAGCTGGAAGTGAAGCTCCGGAACTCCTGACCCCAACAAAACGGCTCTGAAATCCCGAGAGGCAGGTGGAAGGAGGAGCTGTAATCTGTAATTCTATAATAAGGTTAATCTTCGTTAGCGTCTCACTGTCGACACTATCTGGAAAATGAAGCTGAGATACCTGGAACTCACCTGTGTGTGTATTAGATTAGGTGTGAGAGCTTAGAGACGTGAGAGACGGAGAGATAGATAAAAGGAGAAGAAGGGGAGAGAAAGACAAGGAGAAGGAGCAGACAGATAAGGAGCAGGAACAATAGATAGAGAATAAGGAGAATGAGAAGACGGGCCATGAGAAAGAGAAGGAGAAGGAGAAGGAATGATAAGAAGAAACGCTCGACGACATCTGGTTCCTTCTTTCTTTCTTTCTTTTTCTTCCTCCCTTTCTCTCTTTCTTTATATCCTTTTCTTCCTTCTTCCTTTATTTTCCTTCTTTTCACTTTCTTTTCTTGCTTATCTGACCTAGGATTATCTTCATGTGTGTTGCCTCGATGTTTGCCTTTATTCATCTCTCTCTCTCTCTCTCTCTCTCTCTCTCTCTCTCTCTCTCTCTCTCTCTCTCTCTCTCTCTCTCTCTCTCTCTCTCTCTCTCTCTCTCTCTCTCTCAGGTTGCCATGGAAATCTTCATTACTTGTCCTTCGCCATATTCCGGTGATCTTGAAATGGTTTCCAGTTGCGCAAGAATTATCCACTCTCTAAAACTATTTTCATTTACAAAAACAATGAACGTTTAATTACCTGTAGTTGTTTAAATATTTTCGTGCAATTAAGAGTATATAAAATTTACAGTCGTTGAAAATAGATCTAATCGTCTGATGTTATTATTAATTGTCAGCATATTAGTTACACACTACATACTTTTATTTCAATCTCATAAAGTAATAACACAATGGCCTCGCGCTCCACCATCACCACTGAGTCACGTGGAACACTTGACACGCCTACTACACATAACACAAAGCGTTCTTAACTCCATCATGATCTGTTGCTTGCATGTGTGGGCGTCCCATTACTCGGTGTTGATGGAGGGCGTAAGTTTGGTGTCATGTTGCGTGTTACTCTTTATGGAAATCTGATCAACACACAATGCGGTGTAATCCTGCAGTAAGTGGATCGCATGACGCTTGACGAGAACAGGAGCGGCCGAGCACCAAAGACTGCCCTGGCATCCCGGAGCTTTGAGAGCCCTTACCTGCGGCAGCGTCAAGAGGGCGAGGCGCGGTGCAAGTACAGACACACAGAAAGACACACACTCAACGCACAAGCACACACAGACAGGAACAGACAGACAAGCAGACAGAGGGACAGAGGCACACACAGAGGCACACACAGAGGCACACACAGAGGCACACACACAGGCACACACGAACAGACAAGCAGAAAATATTTACGAGCGAATAGTGGATTAGAAATATTGATATACAGAGGCATGTGAATCCAGACACACAAACAAATAAACATACATACATATATACAGTCCTGTAGATAGATAGATACATACATAGATAGATATTGACCACAAAACAAACACGACACGTTCATACATATTGGC
>NC_087170.1:18941494-18956494 GCF_035594125.1 Scylla paramamosain | reverse complement strand
AGAGAGAGAGAGAGAGAGAGAGAGAGAGAGAGAGAGAGAGAGAGTTGTGTACCTTTCAAATTTTGTTGATTATACTTGTTGTTTTTCTTGATTTTTCATTTTTTTCCTTCCGTATTTCGTGTTTTACTGTAAGTTTTCTGTCTTATTACGTTTTTAATATTTTTCCAGTAGTTTTACCATTTTCATCTAATTCATCATTCTCTACTGTACTTGCACTTGTTAAATCAGTCTTGTCTCGTTCTTTAGCCCCCCCAACTCTCTCTCTCTCTCTCTCTCTCTCTCTCTCTCTCTCTCTCTCTCTTTTGTCCTTCCCATTAATTAACATTTTCATCTCTGTAACCCTCATCCCTTCTCTTTCTCTCTCTCTCTCTCTCTCCGTTCCCTGTCTTCCCACCCACGCCTTTCCTCTCAAACTTCCCTCCTCTGGTCCTCCGTTTCCCCATTCCTTCCTTCCCTTTCCTTCTCGGCTCACTTTTCTCCACCTACACTTTCCTCTGTCCAACCTGAGACCTGCCACTAGCTATTTTTCTTTTCTTTTTGTTTTTTCTCCTTTCCTTTGTCTTTTCTTTCTTTCCGTTTCGTTATTATGTGTGTTTGCTTGTTTTTTTTTTTCATTTTAGTGTTTTTTTTGTTTATCTCTTCATGGTAGTTTTATTTTCTTTTTTCGTTTTTCCTTTTTTTTCTTTTTCTCCGTTTCTCTGTCACCATTTATTTTTATTGGTCTCTCTCTCTCACTCTCTCTCTCTCTCTCTCTCTCTCCTCTCTTCCTCTCTCTCTCTCTCTCTCTCTCTCTCTCTCTCTCTCTCTCACCCTGCAACGTTTCATTCACTCCTCTCGAATATTCGTTTCACTCTTTTCTCTCTTTCTTTTTTACTTTCTTTTTCCACTCTCTTTTTTTTCTACATTTTTTACCATCTTTTTTGACGTCAATATCTGCAAATTCTTCAATGTCCACAAAGATTAGATAGGACTAGTTTTGCATGAAGGCGTCCCCTCACCCCCCTCCTTTTTTTTTTTTTTGGTAAGGACTTGATTATTTACTAACCCGCTTGATATCTTGCTTGCTGTCCGTGTTTGGTTACTTTCATACTGCCTGGCTGACTGACCGACCACCTGGCTGACTGAGGGAATGGAAAGATGGCCTGGTAATTTGTTGGGTGAAGGAATGACTGACTGACTGAACAGCTTAGTAAATGAATGAATAAATGAATGAGTAATTTGTTAGCTGAACGAATGGTTGGACTACTGACTGGTTGGCAATGAATGAGTAAATAACACTGACTGAATGGCTGGCTGACTGGCTGACTGAGTGGCTTGTAACTTGACTAACTGAAAGACTGCCTGAATGAATGAGTGAATGGTGTTTTCTGCCCTATACTATTTCACATCTCTTGCTTTAGATTGGATTTCTTTTTGCTTGTCAAGGAGACTGGCCAAAGGCAAAGACGTGAGAGAAATGCTCACTTCAATTTGCTGGTTTCAAAATGTTAGTTATAGAAAGTAAAAAAAAAGAGAAAAGTTAGTGTAATTTATCACAAACAGCCTTGTAAAGTATAGTACTGTTTCTTTTCTTCCTTTGTGTTCCTTCGTATTGTGGTTGCTACGAAAGGTTATAATATGCTATTGTTTTCAAGTTTCAGGTCGTCTCAGGGCATTTCATATCCATGTTTGTTACTCGCTGTGTTTTGCTCAAAATTCTTACACACTCATATATTAAGTAAAGTTTTCCATTACTCACCTGTGCTGGAGATTTTACGCTGATATGGAGATATGGTTGATAAGGAGATGGACAGACAGACAGGTAGACCAGACAGATTGAAAGACAGAGACAGACGACCAGAGACAGAGATATAGAAAAGAGAGAATTCCCTCCAAGGATTCCAAATGTACAATTTTTTCATTTAGTATTTGGCTCTTTGATATTGTTATTGTGTGTGTGTGTGTGTGTGTGTCTGTGTGTGTGTGAGAGAGAGAGAGAGAGAGAGGAGAGAGAGAGAGAGAGAGGAGGAGAGAGAGAGAGAGAGAGAGAGAGAGAGAGAGAGAGAGAGAGAGGAGAGAGAGAGAGAGAGAGAGAGAGAGAGAGAGAGAGAGAGAGAGAGAGAGTAGAGAGAGAGACTTCCCTTTAACATTCTCAAGATCCCTTTTTCCCCTCACAGTATTACCCATCTCCTCCACAGTCTTGAGTCAGGGTTTTATATCTCATGCAAATTCCTGTTGACTCAGAATTAATTACCTGTGCCAAGGGCTTCCCACCTGATGGCTTTTCACCTGTCCTCGGCAGAGTGACTCGAGGGCATCCACTTCTTTCCTTCCTGGGGGATCTTCAATTGACAGCTTCCTTTTTTTATATCTGTTTTGGTGCCTTTTCATCTTTTTTTTTTCTTTCATTGTGTGTTGTTTGTGAATTCTCGTCATGCCTTGCTTTTGTTTAGTTTAGTTTTGATTTTTTTTTTTTTTCGTTTTTTTATCTTGTTTTCTTCGTTTTGTCTTGTTTTTATCTTTTGTTTTGTTGTGATTGTGTTTTGCGTGTTTTACTTCTGAATTAAAAATTTTTTTTTTGTTTCTTTTCATATTCCTTTTCATTTCTTGCTATGTTTTCTTTTGATGTTGATTTAGACTCTCTCTCTCTCTCTCTCTCTCTCTCTCTTAAACATTATTGATTTACTAGAATGACTGTCTGCCTGTTCTGTCTCTCTTTTAGTATATCTATCATTGCATCTATATCAGTTAGTGAATCAATAGATCATTCAGTCAGTGAGTATCTGTCTATCTCCCTATCTGTCTATTTTATCTATCTATTTATCTATCTATCTATCTATCTATCTATCTTATCTATCTATCTGCCTACATACCTACCCATCCATCCATCTATCTATCTAGTCACCCTTTCATCCATCTATTCATCCACTGATCCAATTATCCATCAGTCCAGTTACCCATCCATCCATCCATCCATCCAATCATCCATTCATCCACTTATCCAGCAATCTATCTATTCAAGTATCCATCCATCTCTTCAAACCACTCATCCATTCATCCATTCATCCATTCATCCATCTATCCATCCATCCACTCATCAGCCTTCTAGCTCATCTTCAGGAACGTTTTGTGTAATATTAGATTCATGCTTCTCCCAGGACATGCTAATTGGCTGGTCTCTCTCTCTCTCTCCTCTCTCTCTCTCTCTCTCTCTCTCTCTCTCTCTCTCTCTCTCTCTCTCTCTCTCTCTCTCCTCTCTCTCTCTTCTCTCTCTCTTGTGTGTGTGTGTGTGTGTATGTGTGTGTATGTGTGTGAGTGTATTCCATCTTAATCTGACTGTCTGGTTGCTGTCTGACTCTCTCTCTCTCTCTCTCTCTCTCTCTCTCTCTCTCTCTCTCTAATCACAGTCGCGCATTTTCAAGCCATTCATTCTATCGCTGGTCGAACTGAAAGTGTTCTCTTCCTTCTTTTCCTCCTCTTCCTCCTGCTGCTGCTCCTCCGCCTCCTGCTGCTCCTCCTCCTCCTCCTGCTTCTCCTTCATTACCTAGTGTTACGGTGGAAGGAAGGGAAGCATCTTCTTTTACTTGGCTAAAGAGGGAAGTTCTGATGTGTTTTTTTAACCCTATTTGTCGCTGAATGAGATTTTTTTTCAATGCCGTTAGGAACAATTAGTGATAGTAGTTTGGATCACTCTTTGCTTTCGTTTCCCTCTTTTGTTCTTTTCTGTTTTTCTTTCCCTTCTGTTGTTTCTTGGTGATTGTCTCTCCGTGTTCATCCTCTGAGTTTTCGCTTCTCTTGTTGATTTGCATTCGTCCTCCTTCTTCTCTTCTTCATCCCACGTTTTCTTTCTCTTGTGGCGTTTAGTAAAAGAAAACGCCCTGGCTCCATTTTCTCCGTCTTCCCTTTTTCTTTCCTCCTGTCGTGCCTTCGTGGCGGGAGCGTGGGTGTTGTTATGTTGCCTCAATGGTCTCTCTTGGTTGGTCTGTTTGTTGTTGACTTGCTGCTGTCGAGTTGTTCCTTTGTCATGGAGAGAGACGAGGCGTTTTTGAAATGTTCTTTGGTGTTCTAGCGGTATCAGGAATGTTGTTTGATGCTTTCGTGGTTGGTGTTTGGTTTGGTGTGTTTTTTTTTGGGGGGATTTAATGTTATTTTTTGAGATTTGGCATTGTTGGTGGTGGTGGTAGTGGTGGTGGTGTTAATGTTGTTGTTCTTGTTCTCGTAATTCTTTGTGAGGTTGTTGCTACTTCGTCTACTTCTTCATCATCTTCCTCACACCAAGTTTGATAGCTTTTCTTGCATTTATTTTTTTTTTTTAAAGTTTGAATTCTCCTTCTCCTTCTCCTCCTCCTCCTCCTTCAAAGTTTCCCCTAATGAGTTTTAGTAGCGTGGCGCTTCATCGGTTTTATCACACACTTTTATCGTCACGTGATTGAGAGAAGGTGCTTTTCCTCCCCAAGCGTCTCCCCAAGCGTGAGTCACTGCTTTCGTTCACAAACCTCTCTTTCTGTTCAACCTCCGACGTTCCCCTGCAATTCTTTTTATATCTAATGTAATAAGGATACTGGCCAAGGATAAGAAAGAGAGCGCGAGAAGGAGAGAGAAAAAATAAAAGAAAAAGAAGGCCCACTGAGATGCCACTCTCAAAAGAAAGGTCAAAAGTATCATTCAGAATTGGAGGGTAAGTGTCTTGAAAGTGTCTCTACCTAGAACACTCCCATACTCCTTTCTGCCTTTGACTTATTTTCTGATCACCTTCAGCAGTGTCCCTCTGTGATGTCTCCTTGCGGTAATGCTAATATCCTGAGTGCATGTAAACTCCTTTATTAACAAGTCCAACAATAAAGATAAATAGGAAGGGGGGAAAGTGAAGGCCCGTGACTGTATGACTTCGCAATAGCTAACTGGCGTCCCTCGGCTTGAATGCGTCTCATGTCAAGTTGAGAACCACCATTTAAAACCGTGAGTGGACCATAACACCAATCAGAACTGAGACACTCGCTGCACCCTCCCCGCCCTCTTGATCCTAAATCCTCCGCTAATTGATGATGCGATTCTGATGTGGAAGTCGTCTTGATCCGCGCCCTGGTTTTGCTCCTTGACTGATTCACCCCTATTCCTCTCCACCCATTAACTGCCAGCATTTCTTAAGCTATTCATGACTTTCTACTTGACCTTTTAGCTTCTACATTCCATTCACACCGTCATTAACGTGCCCCAGCATACCCAAATCTCACTTAACCTAACATTTGAACATCTCTTTGTCCATTCTCGATCTCTCCGTACTTCTTGCCCATGTCACTCCTGCGTCTCATCACTCCCAAACTGCTTCCCGTCATCATTTATCCATTATTTTATCTCTTTTTTTTTTTCTAATTGTCAGTCTCATCTGCTCATCATCATCCGTACGTATCATCATTTGTTCTTACTTCTTTGTCATCTCACCTTTACATTCCTCCCCTCCATAGGTGTCTCCTAGTACCCCTTTGCTTATAAGAACCATCGCCTATGCTCTGACGTAACTGCTAAAGATAATTTGATATTTATATTTGAATAGCCCTTACACACTCTCTTTTCCCTCTTCCTCTCGCTGCCCCTCTCCCTGTCGCTGCTTCACCTCCAGACTTAATACTTTTTCCCCTGCTGAAGGAGGAGCGAAGGAGGGAGAAGTGATATGGAGTGAAGGAGGTTGTTTGCTTGACGCACTCTCGCCTCCTCACTCTCACACTTAACTTCTCTTTACCTGAGGGATGTTTTTCCACCTCGCGTAACTCTGAAGTTGTATCTTTGTATCTTTTCCTAACATTTTGAGGTGCCGGACTCGAGGCGAAGGTATCAGGTTTTCCTCTACCGTCTTATCACCTTAGTGGAGGAGGTGGTGGAGGAGGAGGGGGAGCTGAAGTTGGAGGAAGTATGTAAAAAGTAACTGGAGGGGTGACGAAGGGGAAAAACGATAAAAGAAAGAAGAGAGCAAAGAGAAAGAATTGAGAGGAAAGGAAGAGGAAGAGGAAGTAAAAAATAGTTGAAGGGATGACGAAGGAGAAAAAGGATAAAAGAAAGAAGAGAGCAAAGAAGGAAGAATCGAAAGGAAAGGAAGAGGAGGAGGAACTAAAAATAGCTTGAGGGATGAAGAAGAATGGGAAAAATGATAAAAGGAAGGAGATAACATACAGGAGGAATTGAGAAAAAACAAAAGGCAAAAAAAAGGAGGATATTGAAGAAGAAAAAGAAAAAAAAAAAGAAGCGGAAGGAAGAAATGAAAAATAACAGAAGGAAAAGAAGAGAAACAAATTGACTGAAGGAAGAAAACCAACTCAACATGAATCTAAAAAAAAAAAAGAAAAATAATAAATAAATAAAATATAAATAAATAAATAGATTACATAAAATAAAAAAAAAGCCAATTAAGCTCAGAAAAGGAGTTCAGTACTTACCTAAAGTTTTACCAAGTCGCGGTGCTGTAAAAAAAAAAAAAAAAAAATCATACAAATCTCAAAGTCCCGTGAAAGTTCCCTATATACACATCTGCTGAATAATATCGTGTGAAGTATTATTAATATATACACTTTTCCCCCATATACGTATAGTTTTTTGTGAATATTATAACGTGAATTTCAGCACGCCAGCACACACACATTTTGCTTTCTCTCTTCGGGCAAATAAATACATATATAAATGTTGGCGGCGAGTGTGTATGAGTTAATGTATTGGTGAATGTTTAGCTGTATCGCATTGCTCCCCGCTGGAAAAATGTTACGTACGAGTATTTTTACAAACCTTTTTTTATATATATTTTTAAGAGGGGAGAGAGAGAGAGAGGGAGAGAGAGGAGGCATCCCATTTAGCGTGCAATAATTACCTGCCCCCGCGAATAAAGGGACACGTTAACGAGCTGATGTACAGGTGTATGCTTGTGCAGATGCAGGTACAGGTGATGTCATTACGTCCTTCCATCCATCCACCCTGCCCTTCCTTCTTCCCTCTCTCTCTCTCTCTCTCTCTTGCTTCCACTCCGCCCTTCTTTCCTTTCCTTCTTTCCACCGTCTTCCTCCGTTCTTTCCTTATCCCTTCCACCTCGTCCTTCTTCCTTCTACCTTGTCTTACTCTTCCTCCATCTTGTATTTTCCCTCCACCATACCCTTCTCTCACCCCTCCTTCCCTTCACCTATCTCTTTCTTCCTTCCACCCTCTCTTCTGCCCTGCTCTCTAGATCACCTCTCTGTCTCTCCTTTTTTTCTCATTTCGTCATTTCTTCTCTCCTTCCCTTCACACTACCTTCATTTCTTTCTTTCCCTTATTCCTTCCGTCCTTCACTCCCTCCTGTCATCTCCTCCCTCCTCTACCTTCTCCCCTACATCCTTCCTTTCTTTTCTTACTTCCTTGCACTTTTTTTTTTTCCTTCGCTGCTTACCCTCATAATACTTGTCAGTTTTATTTTTATACATATCACTATCACGCATATTGTAGTCATGTATATCAGTTTCATTATAGAAAGAAGGAGAGAGACAGAAAAAGATCCTTTCATGACCTTTTCTCCCCGCACACACCTTACAATGAACGAGAAGAATCTCTCGGAAGAGCATCACTGTACAAAACGACCAATGGGGGAGAATGGCGAGCTGAAGATGCGTTCTGATTGGGCGCCGCCTTGAGTGAGGGCTGGAGGGGACAGGTGAGAGTGTTAATTAAGCTCCTCGCACAGGTTAATTAATTTTATTCTGGTTGAATGTGAGATTAGTGAGGCGCTCTCGAGTGGGTGGAGGTGGGGAGGAGGAGGAGGAGGAGGGGGAGAAGGGGAGGAGGAGGAGGATAGAGGATGAAGGATTTGAGAGGGAGGAAAACGCCACTAATTTCATTGTTTGAGCTTCGTGAGTCTAAACCTTTTGTCAATTTTTTGCTATTTATTTTTTTATGGTCCTCAATTTTTTTTCTTTTATCTGATAGCAGCAAGAAAAGAATGCAGCAATCATGCCGCGGCAGCACCACGTGGAGGGCGAGTGGGCGGTTACAGTAATTTTCCCTGCTATTCCCTCCATCACAACGCTATGAGGAAGTGCTGAGGTGTTTAGGGCTGCAAGTATGTGTGTGTGTGTGTGTGTGTGTGTGTGAAAGGAGGTTAAGGTAATATTGGAAGAAGAAGAGGAGGGGGAAGAAAAGAAAGAGGTGAAGTGGGAGAAAAATTATAAAAAAGAAGAAGGACAAAGAAGAAAAGGAAAGTAGTAATATTGGCAATAGAAGAAAAAGAAATAGTAGAAGTTATAGTAGTAGTAGTAGTAGTAGTAGTAGTAGTAGGAAAAGGAGGAGGAGGAGAGAGAGAAGGAAAATCTCGAGGAAAGAGGAACAAGGAAGAGTGGGAGAAAAAAATAGTGAAGTGAGGAGGGGAGAGAGAAACGAAAGGACTGTCAGAGCTCAAAACACGACCAACACAATACACAATACACCTCTCTTCTCTCCCTCTTCCCTCCTCTCCCCCCTGCTCCTCCTTCTCCTCCTCCGCCCAGCCAACCCTTTCATCATGTCCTAATTGGGTTCGACAACTTGCTATGGGCACTTTTCTTTATTTTTTATTTTATTTTTTTTATTTTCTCAGTAATGTGGGACTCGAGTTAGGCGCGGTACGTTTTCTTTTCGTTTTCTTTCTCACCGTTTTCTTTTTTTAATGGGGGTCTATGTTTTTTGTTTGTCATTTTGTTTTATGTTTTTTTTTCTTTTTCTGGGTTTTTAATGTTTTTTTCTTCTTTTTTCCTTTATGTGTTTTTTATGTTTGTTATTTCTTTTCTTTTCTATTGATTTATTCTTAACTCTCTCTCTCTCTCTCTCTCTCTCTCTCTCTCTCTCTCTCTCTCTCTCTCTCTCTCTCTCTCTCTCTCTCTCCTCTCTCTCTCTCTCTCTCTCTTGAATGCTGTTTTTGTTATATATTTCTTTGCCGCTAACAATATCGAGTGTAAGGTTTTGCAATTTCTTTTTTAACATAAAAGGAGGAGAAGGAGGAGGAGGAGGAAACGAAGAAGGAAAAGGAGAACAGTTAATCAAATAGTTTACCTGGTAAGATACCTTTCCTACGAGAGAGAGAGAGAGAGAGAGAGAGAGAGAGAGAGAGAGAGAGAGAGAGAGAGAGAGAGAGAGAGAGAGAGAGAGAGAGAGATTCTCCATTAAACTTTCTTCATATGTCAAGATTAGTTTTAAAGATAAATTCCTTCCTTGCTCGTATTTTTACTTCCGCAGAAATTTTCATCTCTTCCTCCTCCACCACAACCATCATCACTACCATTACCTCCTCTTCCTCCTCCTCCTCCTCCCCCTCCCCATCCATATTAGCTGTCTATAATGTAACATAACAGCATAAGCAGATGACATGGCATGAAGGTTATCAATTAATGCTAAACTGTCAGATGCAAGAGGGACAGGCTTCTAAACTCCTCAAGCTGGACTGGAAGCAAAAAACTAACTACCCTACCAGTGCAGGAGAGGCGCGAGTCCGTGTAGGGAAAGCTCGGGTCTTCAGATACTAAAAAAATTAGACATCATTGATCACACGACGTTTTTTGAAGCTGAGCTAACGTGGCCGACAGCAACAACGGCTGGGTGGAGCAAAGAGATCCGGCAAAGCTGTCAGTGTTTATTTTGATTTAATTTTCGTCGAACAATGGAAGAGTAAGAGAGAACGAGTAACTGGGAATGTAGAAAGAAAAGGAAATTTAAATTAGGAACCGATTAAGGGTCTGGAAAGCGCCTGTTGAGAATGAAAGAGAAGGAATTACGCTGGAACTACGAAGAAAGTGAGGAATAGAAGAAGCAAGAGAAAGAAACAACTGACAGACCTTGGTGTGGGAAAACAATTTGTGAGGTTATTTGATCAGATGAATGCTGACTTAATTTTTTTTCGTAATGGGTTTGAATGAGTGACTTAAGAATGAGAGACGGAGAATTACGCTGGAACTACAGAAAAAGTGAGGAACAACAAAATTACCGGCGGAAAGAAACCACTAGAGAGAACACTCGTGCCCAGAGCCAACCGCGTGACTCCAGGGAAACTCCACAGAGCAAGGGAAAAAGTCAATGGGAAATAAATGAAAAGGCCTAAGAAGGAATGAAAACCTGCTCTTTGATACACTAACAATTCCAGGAACTCATGTTGTTGGTATTGTTTCTTATTAAACTCTCAGTCCCGCGTCTCTGTTAGGTTTCAGTATCTTTTATCCTGTATGATGTGCTGGAACCTCCTGTATTGATTCCCCATAAAATACTCGTCTTGTCACTAACGGCGGGGAGGCTCCGTGTGGGCGGGAGTGAGTGGAGGGGAGGAGCCTTCTGTTCTTTATTTATTTATTTCTTGGGTCCTTCATTGTAGTGGTGAAGATTTGTCGAGAGGAGGTTGCTGAAACAGGTAATCTTGTAGTAATAATTGTATCTTCTTCTCTTATGTTCCTCCTCCTCCTTCTCCTCCTCCTTCTCCTTTGTACCTCTCACCACTAACACCATTAACTATTAATTCAATAGAAATGTTCTTTTCCCACATAAAGACATGGAAGAAAGAAGAGGGAAAGAAAGGACAGAGGGGAAGAGTAATGTGCAGCAGTGGGAGGAAAGATTCGGAATGGGTAGGGAGGGAGAGAGGGAGGGAAAAGAGGAGAGAAGTCCCACTGGGAGAGAAGCTGATCATGTGGGAGGAAAAGAGAGAGAATGGAGTGGAGGGGAAGCTGAGGAGTGAGCAAGGGATGAGCCGAGGAGGAGAAAGGCAAGGAGGGAAGAGATAAAGAAAAGGGCACAGAGCACACACACACACACACACACACACACACACACACACACACACACTCACATATCCAGGTGGGGCCGCTGAGGCTAATTTCTGGGAGTGGTTGTAAAGAGGATCTTTGAGGAGGAAATGCGAGGATGGAGTGAGAAACGAGGTAATGAAGAGGAGGGAAACAGGCGGGATGAAGGAGACCGGCCTACAACGTGGCTGCTACGTATATACAGTAAAGGTGTGTGTGTGTGTGTGTGTGTGTGTGTGTGTGTGTGTGTGTGTGTGTGCCTCCTCAGCCTCGCCTCTGCACGTTCTTACTTTTTGCTTCTTGTTGTTCGTGATGTGAGTGAGTTGGAAACCTGTCCTTTCCTGGTATGAAGGATGGTTCTGTTTTTTCTGCTGCTATAGTGCTGTACTACACCTCCTACTTTAAAGTAAATGATGCGGCTTATCACAAAGAAAGCCTCTCAGGGTATAACGGTCTGCTGTGTTTGTTCTTCCATTGTGATCCTTTCTGATGGCGATGATGATGAAAAGAGTGGCGGGCCTTGGTGGGAGAATAATTTGTGTGGTTGTTTGACCAGGTGAATGATAAATTAAATCTTTCCGTAATGGACTTTGACGACTGCTCTGAAGTGTTGGACGACTGCTCTGAAGTGTTGGACGACTGCTCTGAAGTGTTGGACGACTGCTTTGAAGTGTCGTCGGGAACAATACGCAGTAAACATCTCTAAAGTTGTGACCTTTCCTCGTCGTGGTTTGTGGCGAATCATCTCCACAGAACACAATTTACTAGTTTATTTACCAGCTTGATAGTCTTCGGCAGTCTTCCATTATTGGAAAGTCCTTTTCTTTCAAATTTTTTTTAGATGAATATGAAATTTTTAGGCCTATGGATGTCTGTAAGAATAGGCCTCACTTTTCTTCCCCCCTCTTTTTGTTCTCGTGTCATATAAGTGCGGGCTTAGTGGAGGCGTCTTGGTCTGTGCTTCCATGATACTGTTAGTCTTTTCTTTCCTTGTATTCATCAGTTTAGCTAGAGAAGAAACACTAGCTATTTTAATCCTTACTTCAGTTTTTTAAATTACGAGAAACCGGTGATAATTCTAGACTTTGGGAAAATTTGAAGACAGTAGTTCAGGACATAAGGAATTTGAAACTGACAATTCAAGTCTTATAAGGAAGTTGAAAGTAATGATTCTATAAATGTATGTATAGGGACTTTCAACCTGGGAATTCTAATTTTATAAGGAATTTGAATCTGGAAATCCTAGTAATAAAAAAAAAAACTGAGATAATTTCATACTAAAGTGATAGCTTGCATGTGTGTGGTGGGGGGGGAGGGGGGGGTGTTAGTTGGTCATCAAACACTGGCGCCGCAAAAAAAAAAAAAAAAAAAGAAAAAAAGAAAACGTCGACTATTTCTGTGGTTAATGGCTTTTGGGTCACCCTTTGGCTGTCAGTGTTGTGGCGGCGGCGGCGGCGGCGGTGGTGGTGGTAGTGGTGGTGGTGGTGGTGGTATTAGTTCGTGGAAATAGTAATATGTTTGCTCCCTAGCCATTACTCTCTCTCTCTCTCTCTCTCTCTATTTACCTATCTGTCTATTTATCTGTCTCACTGTCTATCTATCTATCTGTTCATCTATACCCATCTGTCATCTTATCTATCTCTCTCCCAGTCTGTCTGTCTGGATTTGGCGCTTTCCATTATGTGTTGAATTAAACAGCTCTCTAATTACCAAGTTAATGGTCACTCAACTCCTCATAACCCTCGTGGCCTCTCCTCCTCACGCCACCCCAGGGAACCCCACACACACTCCTTAGCTCCGTCAGCCTCTCCTCCTGTCCTTCGCTGCACGCCTCGTCCTTGTCTTTGGTTTTAATGTTAGTCTGTGTTCTTCAACTATTTCTCTTCTTCATCTTCGTTGTTCGTCTGTTTGTGGTGTTTATGCTATGTATTTAGTGTCTTAAGTCTTTTCTTCTGTTTCTTTCCTCCTCTTCTTGCTTATTTTCTTTTTTTTTGTTTTTCTTCTCTTTGTCCTCGTGTTTTTCTTTGTAATTTTCTTTCTAATCGTCCTCCTCCTCCTTTTCTTCTTCCGAAAATTTCCTTTTCGGGTCATTAATCTCTCTCTCTCTCTCTCTCTCTCTCTCTCTCTCTCTCCTCTCTCTCTCTCTCTCTCTCTCTCTCTCTCTGTCTGTCTTTAAAGAGGATCCCTGGTTGAGTTCTTCCGCGTTTTCTCTTTGTTTTTTTGATGTTTATTTCTTTTGTTGTCTATTGTTTTTTTTCCTTCAGGTTTTTTTTTTTTCTTTTTTTTCTTGCTTCATTTTTTGTTGTTGGTGAGAATTAATTACTGTTATTTGTGGTTATGCTGTTGTGAGCCGTCAATGTGGAACTGTTCAATGATTCTCTCTCTCTCTCTCTCTCTCTCTCTCTCTCTCTCTCTCTCTCTCTCTCTCTCTCTCTCTCAAGGACTACTTCAAAGAGCACAAAAGATAATAAGTTGTTCTCTCATCGGTGTTTTCCTCTAATGACGAAGCGGAGTCCTTGTCAAACTCTTGCTAAACTACCACTAGAACCATGAAAACACCCTTGAAAGCCCTTGAATACCTTCCACTACAGCCAATTACATTCAAACGCGGCGTCATCTGTAGTCGACTACCCACAAGTGCTTCGTCTCTCGCTCATTCTTACGGTGACAAAATTATTCATGTTTTAGTTTCCGCACCACCGCGACTCATTTTCTGTAAAGCATTCTCGCATTTGTAGGTCAGGAACGTGATTTTTTTTTTTTGTCATATTCGTCAAGTGATTAATTGTTTTCGTCTTTGGTTCGGTGCTACCATTCATTTTCTTCCTAAGAGGTCTGTGTATTGGAGTGCAAGTGTTGCGTTTCTATTAATTTGCCTGTATTGGTGATGTCAGAAGCTGTTTGGAACGCTGGGGCTATTGAGGAAGGAGGTGAGTGTTCCATGGGTGTTGCGTGGCCGTGGAAGTGAAGCTGGTGGTGGAGGAAAGGTGTATTTAGGTGTTAATGTAATGAGTGGAGGAGCTGACGACTGTATTGGGGGGGGCCCTCGTGTCTCGTCTTAGTTTCTGAGTAATAAATCGTATTCAGTTTCATGTTGCATTGCTTGTTATTGGCCAAAGCGTGAATGGTGATGTCTGACCACCCTCCCTTCCTCCACCCACCCCCATCCTCCCTTGCTCCTGTCTCTTCCCTTCCTAAACTCGCCCAGACGTACGCCATGATTTACGGTGAGCTTTGAGAAGTCGGTATTATTGCCTTACTCTTCTTTTTTTTTATGTGGAAGGGACACTGGCCAAGAGCAACAAAAATCCAATAAAAAAAAGCCCATTGAGATGCCAGTCCCAGAAAAGGGTCCAAAGCGGTAGTCAAAAATTGAAGAATAAGTGTCTTGAAACCTCCCTCTTGAAGGAATGCAAATCATAGGAAGGTGGAAATATAGAAGCAGGCAGGGAGTTTCAGAGTTTACCAGAGAAAGGCATGAATGACTGAGAATACTAGTTAACTCTTGCATTGTACATGTTTTTTACCACTGATACTCTGGTTAGGTCATGTCAGTTAGAGTTGCGCGAGGAGATGGTCCCATATGCATCACTGCCACTCAGAATGCCTTCCAGGAAAAGAGACTGCGATACTTATAGAGAAAAGAAAGAGTGTGGGAGTAAGGACAGCTCGGGGAAAATAACCATGCGCTATAGAATAAGTCATAGTCTCTCTCTCTCTCTCTCTCTCTCTCTCTCTCTCTCTCTCTCTCTCTCTCTCTCTCTCTCTCTCTCTCTGTATCATTGTTTTCATGATATTTTTTTGTTTTTTATATTTGTTTTTTCTCAATGGAATATTTGATAAATCTATTACTTTTTTTCTGCTTTCTTTTTCTTTTCTTTTCTTTTTTCTTAGTATCACTCTCCACTGTATTCTCTTTTCCTTTTCGTCTCCTCTTTCCTGTCCTGCCCTGTCTTCTCTTTTTCTCTTCTCTCCTCTCCTCTTCTCTTTTCTCTCCTCTCCTCTCCTTTCCTTTCCTTACCTTTCCTTTCCTTTCCTTTCCTTTCCTTTCCTTCCCTCTCCTCTCCTCTCCTCTCCTCTCCTCTCCTTACATCCTCCCTCCTTCCTCCCATCACCTCCTTGCAACACAACCTTCCCACAAGTTTCCCCGCCCAAAGCAGTGCTCGGGCCAGGGAGGAAAATAATAATCGTAAGGAAGTGCTGTTTTTCCTTCCTTTCCCTGTCAGCTCAGCCACAGTTGCTGCTC
>NC_087170.1:18918994-18938994 GCF_035594125.1 Scylla paramamosain | reverse complement strand
GCCTGTCACCCTCACTCCCGTCGTGATATCTCCCACATCCGCCCCGAGCTTTATTTAATAAGAAACTGCGTTGATAACAATTCCTCTCTTCTCCAGCTGTGTTGTAATTTCCCGCCACACCTGCCTGCCGCTTCGCTACACGTGTCATTTCCACTTTTATATCATTAATTCCATTGGTGTGGGTTTGCCTTTGTCCTCTGCATGACGGCGCGCGTGTGGGAGTGTTTGTCAGGGAGAGTGGGGAGTGAAAAAAGTTGAGCAAATCCACGCTACAATTGACTCAGTTGTAAGATCTCTAATGGGAGGCATTTAATTAACCTGTTGGTCCTGTTGGCCGGAAGTTGACTGTGTGCGGATGGAAGTTTTTTTTATGAGGCAGAGAGATGGATGGAAGAGAGAGAGAGAGATAGAGAGAGAGAGAGAGGGAAAGAGCGAGAGAACAGAGAGAGGTATGGACAGGTAAAGGGGGATAAACCTACCCCACTCTACATTTCTATATCTATTTCCCCTGGTCGGTACATGTCCCCTCTCCATCCCTGTGTCCCCTTTTCCCCAACTCTGAAGCCATCGTGCATTATTCAGCCGCTGTCTGAAGGTGACACGTGGCCTTTTCTCTCCCCATTTTTACCTTCAACGACTTTTGGTGGCTAGATTACAAACAGGTAGATGGAAAGGTGAACAGGTTATTGATTGGTACATAGACTGATAGGAGAGAGAGAGAGAGAGAGAGAGAGAGAGAGAGAGAGAGAGAGAGAGAGAGAGAGAGAGAGAGAGAGAGAGAGAGAGAGAGAGAGAGAGAGAGAGAGAGAGAGAGAGAGAGAGAGAGATTACGTAAAGCAGAGATTAGTCTAGTTCTCTCCCCTTGGGATTTTCTTGTCTAACTTACTGGAAGGATTCTGAAGGGAGTAGCTCTCTCTCTCTCTCTCTCTCTCTCTCTCTCTCTCTTACGAGTATGCATAATTGACTAATTAGAAAAGAAAAGACTGATAGATAGATAGATAGATAGATAGATAGATAGATAGAGAGAGAGAGAGAGAGAGAGAGAGAGAGAGAGAGAGAGAGAGAGAGAGAGAGAGAGAGAGAGAGAGAGCGTCAGTGCAAAAATATTTCCAGTGGTGTTGCTCGGGTGTGGCATCAGACCTCATTAGGGACGCCACTTGACAGGGCTCCCAGGAAAAACACGCGAGACAGGTGTGTGTGTGTGTGTGTGTGTGTGTGTGTGTGTGTGTTGAGGCGATAACAGGTGTGCATTGACTGACAGGTGTGGGGGAGAAGTCTAGGGCAGTATATAGAGAGATAGACATATATGGGAGCAGTATAGGGAAGTGTAGAGAGATGTCTGCAGGTGTGGCCTGAGTGTAGAGGAGTGTATTGGCATTTAGACAGGTGTGTGGAACGTTTAGGGGAGTATAGATAAGACTTAGCAGGTGTGGAAGGTGAAGAGAGACTTAGATGGGTACTTGGGAAGTGTAGAAAAGTGTAAGGGGACTGAAACAGGTGTGGGTGTGATGTAGATGATCAAAATATTCAGATAGGTGTGGGAAGCTTGCAGAGAAGTGAGAGGAGTGTGGGAGATGTAATGAAGACAAGAATAGAAATTATCTAGAGAAGTGCACAGAGACAAACATGTGTAGGAAAGGTGAGAGTGTGTCTAGACAGGTTTGGTATCAGTTTTGGAAGGTGTAAAGGAGTGGAGAGACTCATATCCGCGTCGAGAGATAAAAAAAAAAGCAGAAGAAACGCAGTCATTTGATCCCGAGATGTAAACAGGTGTGCGGCAGGTGTGGAAGTGTTTGAGCAGGTACTGAGGGGTTGAAATAAGTATGTTGAAGCTTGGCATAGAAGAATGTGAAGGAGGAATACGTAGGTGGCTATTTAGGAGACGAAAACAAGTATAAGGGATTTGGAGTATTAAAGAAGTCAAATGGAAGAGAACCTAACACTAAGTCTGCTGGGAAAAATATTTGTGAGACGAATATAAGATAAAACTTGGGAGGATAGTTATGGAACTGAGAGAGAGAGAGAGAGAGAGAGAGAGAGAGAGAGAGAGAGAGAGAGAGAGAGAGAGAGAGAGAGAGAGAGAGAGAGAGAGAGAGAGCGAGAGAGCTTACTTACAAATTCCACACACAGACACACACACACACACACACACACACACACACACACACACACACACACACACACACACACACACACACACACATACACACAGACACACCACGCCTTAATTTAGCACACGACTTCAAGCAAATCACAAAGTTGAATTGTTAGGTGCTTCCTTTCATCATGGGGGATAAGAGAGGGAGCGGCGCCCCCACCTCACCACATAAGACCCACAAGGATAAAGGGAATTAGGAGATCGTGGGTGAGAGGAGGTGGAGGATGAGGAACAGAACGCAACACAAAGGGATTAACAAGGAAGGCTGACGTAAGGTAAGGTGAAGAGGGAGGTGGAGGAAGAGATGGGCGATAGGATGTGGTGTGCTAAGTAGAGGAAGGATGGTGACAAGGAGGAGAGGAAGAGAAGGATACAGGAACACACACACACACACACACACACACACACACGTGCTCTCCGCGGTATAAAAGTATTACGCAGTGCCATACAAGAAGCATAAGAGCGTTGTTTGTAAGAGTATTACGATGAGAGAGAGAGAGAGAGAGAGAGAGAGAGAGAGAGAGAGAGAGAGAGAGAGAGAGAGAGAGAGTGTGTCACCTGTTGATCGATTCACCTGTTGATCAAGAGAGAGAGAGAGAGAGAGAGAGAGAGAGAGAGAGAGAGAGAGGGGGGGGGGTTGCTCGCTTATTTAGCCTGACCTATTCCCGCTTCTCAACTTTTCCTTAAAAAAAACTATACTTTTCAGAATCATAATTGCCGACAACAACTTCAGTTTCTCTAATTAGGCCGTGATTTTTCCCCTCTCTTTTATTTGTGACAAGAACAAAGCATTTCGGGAAAAGTCATAATTACTAATAAATCTGCTAATTCATAAAGTTAGTTTTCAGTTTGGCATTCTCACTTTTTCAATTTAGAAGTTTTTATTGTTTTTTCGTTCAGTTTGCTGGATATTTGGGCGATAAAGAAAGGAGAAAGCGTCGTGAAAACCTGAGAGAGGATTTCGAACCCTTTTTAGTATCACGGTATCGATTTCAATACATTCCAGATCTCATTAGGGAGTTATATGAAGTCAAGATGGTTTGGGCTTACCGACAGTAGAAGTCATAAATCATTTAACTAGTCATGCAGGGTGATTGTCTTTTTTTAATCCATTACGACTAACTAGTGAGTGATTTGAGGGCTGTCTGTAGCACTAGATGGGGTGAAAGGCCTGCTGTATTTCTTCTGTCTTTATTGAAACTCTCCTACGAGCAGCAGTACATCTAACATCAATGCTAATTAAAAAAAACATAAGCAGAACACTCTAATCTTCTGTCATTCTAATCTTCTGTCCATTTTACTCCTTCTACTTCATTCCCCTCCCACCCTATTTGATTGTCATGAAATTATGCGCTTTTGTTCAATAATTTCGTTTCCTGTCCTTAACATTCTAAAAAACACGAGTGATAAGGTGAATATTAATACAAATACTAAGACCGCATAGGGAAAAATACCTTCTATCCGTAATTTCGATCGTGCGCGTGGAAGTTACTGGGGGATGAGACAGTATAAGGGATTAGTGATGCGTATTGACTGAATGATTGACTGACTGACTGACTGATTGACTGACTGACTGACTGACTGACGCATCCATCTTTCAGTATTTCAACTTCCCTCACCTTATTCACTCTTGTGCGTGTGTTAGGTGCGATCTGTCCACCCTCCGCCGCTCTGCACAATATTGCTGTTCCTCCAAAGGGTAAGGGTGATCGTGGGAGTCGCGGTAATGCTAAAGAATGGACTGCAGGGAAGGGAAACGGGAGGGAGAGCGGAGGAAAGGAAGAATGTGGGAGCGATAAAGGCTAGGCAGGAGTTTGCAGGGGAGAAACTTACGTACAAATGTGTGTTTTAGAGACAAGAGATGTATGGCAGGGGTAACAGGGAAGAACAGAGGTAGAAAAGGAGTGCGTTGAGGTTCAGATGAAAGGCAATGAAGAATGAAAAGAGGAAGGAGGATAGGGAAACACAGAAGGTATCGCAGGGTAGGATGAAAGAACAGGAGGTATAGAGCTTAGCAGGGGGAAACTATAGGAATATGTAGAGTAGGGAAAACAGAAATGCATGGTAGAGTTAGCAGAGAGAGTACGGTACAAACATGAGTTTCTGTGTGTTTGTGAAGTTAGCAAGAATGAACAGAGGCAGATATTGCAAAGGAGTTACAAGCATTGGCAGGGTAATATACGAAGATAAAAAGAGATTAGTAGGTACAGGTGACGAAGGATGAAAAGCAAGGACAGAAAGCACGAAAAGGTTAAGGGAAGGACTGGCAAGGTAATGTACGAGACTGATAGAAATTACCAGTGTATAGATGATGATGGATAAGAAACGTGGATAAAGAGAGAGAAGAGGATTAAAGGAAGGATGGGCAGGGTAATGTGCGAGGCTTCGGAAGGGTCAGGGATGCAGGGGTTGGCAGGGTGAGGTGATGATGGTGCGATCGATTTGGTTAAAGAGGACAGGTGGCGCTAGGTGGACCGGAGCTGAGGCGTGTCATGGGAGAGGGAAGGACTGGGGCCAGGGAACTTTTAGAGAGAGAGAGAGAGAAAGAGAGAGAGAGAGAGAGAGAGAGAGAGAGAGAGAGAGAGAGAGAGAGAGAGAGAGAGAGAGAGAGAGAGAGAGAGAGAGAGAGAGAGAGAGAGAGAGTTGCTGTAGTGAATCGTAGAGAAATTCTATTAGAAGCTGACGCACTGAAGTATAGGTGAGTGAACTGCGGGAGGGATCTTAGTGAAGCTTGAGTGACATCAGGTGAGGACAGGAGAGGAGACTAATTGCCAGGTGAGTGTAAGGAAGGCTCGGGTGTGAATAAGCAATTAGCGTCAGGTATACAGGTGGGAAGGATGGTAATAGGTGGTGTGAGAGTGAGAGAGAGGGAGAGAGAGGGAGAGGGAGAGTGAGAGGGAGAGCGTTTGGATGATGGGTCAGGTCTAGGTGAACCCAGGCCGGTGTGGTATTAAAGTTGACCATCACACGCACTACCCAACTCTTCCTGCCACGCCCTCTTCGCCCAAAATCCTTTTCCTCCATTGCACCTACAAAATTCTACCTTTTTTTTTCTCTCTCTCTCTCTATTCCGTTCCCACAGTACATAATTCTCTTTGGGTCATGATTTTTTTTTCTTCTCAGCCTCTAGTCCTGCTTTATTGTTAACCCGCCAGGTGTTAAATCTTACCTTGATCTAGTGTTGAGTCTGGTTTTGCTCTTTATTTCTCATTGGCACTTGGAAACGAAAGATTATTGTCTGTATCTCTATTTTCAACATTTGCTAAGTTGGTAATGAGTCTTTTAGTAATGTTTGTTGAAAGAATAACTATTGTAAAGTGGAATAAAGTTTTGAATCTGTCAGTATTTGGACATCATATCTTTCGACCCGCCTTTCCTTGTATTTTCACCAAGTTAGTCGAAAGTACAATTTTATTTTTAACTTAATTCGCTCTTCTCTTCTCCCAGCTACTTTACGCCTCCACTTAACACTCCTCCTTGGGTAACTCAGATCCACGTCTCCTCTACAGCTCTTTCAGGACACCACATCTCTTAGCAGACCTCGACCCCAGATAGCCACCATCATCCATCACTGCTCTGCGTTCATGTCTTCGAATCTCACCTTGTTCGACGCCCCTCTCGCGCTAAACACCCACCACTTCCTTCCTTTAATCCCCAACCAGGCCTCGTGGAATGGGCGTATTAGGGAAGTACTGAGGAGTTGTCTGAAGGTGATTTCTTGTGTTTGTTAAGAGTGGTTGTGGGTAGTGGTCGAGAGAGAGAGAGAGAGAGAGAGAGAGAGAGAGAGAGAGAGAGAGAGAGAGAGAGAGAGAGAGGTGAAAGGCTTCGTAATAATAAGGGAGAAAAAAAATGTGTCGCAATTGTCGCGGTGGAAGGGAGAAAGAAGCCATGGAGAAGAAATGGTACGGGTTTGCCATCCCATTGACAAGGAGGAGGAGGAGGAGGAGGAGGAGGAGGAGGAGGAGGAGGAGGAGGAGGTTTGATATATAGCAATAACATATACCTTAGTACAAATATCTCTTGGCCTAACGAGTGTCTGATAAAAAAAGAAAAAAAAAAAAATTTCTCCCCTTAACCTGAAGTACTCTGGTCTGCTAAGAATATATGCCCTAAGTTGCCGTAAGGAGATTGTCAGCAGATCAGAGGGGTCTTCAGGCTGAGGGAAGACGCTAAGCACAGAAGTAGTGAGAGTGGCAGGGAACTTAACTTAATACAAGCACGATTTATACGCACGTAAAGTTACAGCACGGTTTGGTCAGAAATAGAAGAGTTCTGACACTACCTCTATAAAAAACGTACAAATGAGAATACGATACAGCAACAGAGAGGTGAGGAAGTGACAGTGGCTAGATACTTGACTTAAAACCATTGCTACTCTCAAGTACTCTAATTCCACGATTTGTATAGAAAAATAAGAGATCTAACAGTACTTATATAAAAAAAAACCTACGATGGGAATACGATACAGCTATAGAGAGGTGAGGAGGTGACAGTGGTTAGATATTTGACTTAAAACCATTGTTACTCTCAAGTACACTAATTTCGCGATTTGTTTAGGAGTAGAAGAAACCTGACAGTACTTACATAAAAAAAACCTACGATGAGAATACGATATAGCTATAGAGAGGAGAGTATTGCCGTCCTCGTGTACTAAACATTGTACTTAGATTATGATTTAACCATTAACGGAAGCCATCTGATCCTTCCTTTATGGAGAGGGTACAAAGGGAATACGATACGACCACGGAAAGATTTCTTACTCGTCGTAAATTGAAGGAGCACTGGCAGTATTGCTTAGCCATCAATGAGGAGAGAAATTCGGTAACCAGTTTAGCCATCGATACAAGTTTTTTAGTCATGTGTTGGTTGAAATAAATCATTACGATTCTGCCATTAATAAGAGTTTTGTTCTCAGTCATCTATTTTTGGTGAGACAGCCTTAAATATAAGTTGTCAGCCATCTTTGTTTGTACTAAAGAAGAAACACTTTAACACCACACTAATGAAAGCTCCAATAAAGACCAGATCACAGCAGAGTCTCACTTACTGCTTTGTCTTAGTTTCTCCTCGCTATCACATTCAAAGTCTCACGTAGCGATCCAGCCCTAACCAATACATTGCAGGCACTTTTTAGAAATACCTGTGCACATGTCAGAGTAGCAAAAGGAAGTAATTATACTCTTTGCTGCTGGAATCGTCCCCTTATCAAGTTTCATTCTCTGGAATCGAGTTAAAAATGAAAATCAATTGCAGTGGAATGTTCAGAGAGAGAGAGAGAGAGAGAGAGAGAGAGAGAGAGAGAGAGAGAGAGAGAGAGAGAGAGAGAGAGAGAGCTTTTCTGAGGCGACAAGTATTACAGCGCCCACAAGATTCTTATAGCAATTTCCTACGTCTCATATTTTTGTGACGGTTTTGTGTAGTTTCTTTCCCATTTTTACCCGGACAAGTGGGTGGCGGGCGGCAGGCGGCAGGCGAGTGTTGGCTGGGAGGAGTGGATGGAATGAAGCGGCGCCGCGTGGATCTGCTCCATACAGGGAAGAGAGGAGATGGATTTCACTTCGTTATTGAATTGACGTAATGTTCTGGTCCCTTTTGAAAGAGCTTGAATGGCGTGGGATATGAATGGACGGTGGGAAGGACGGGGATGTGGGGTGATGTGGCGTGTGGGGAGAGAAGGCTACAGCTACGACTATTGAGATGTTATAGACTCATATATATATATATATATATATATATATATATATATATATATATATATATATATATATATATATATATATATATATATATATATATATATATATATATATATATATATATATATATATATATATACACACACACACACACACACACACACACACACACACACCTACTGTCGGTGTGTCTGTATTCCTGTCTGTTTGTACGAGTATCATAATTTTGTTTATCCGCCTGCATTCATATTTGTATCATCACTATTATACGTATTTCGTATTCGTAAACCTCCCTCTTTGCATTTAGATCTTAAGAGCATCGATACTCTCATGTGTTCAGCCCCACGCCCCGCACCCTGAGTAACCCTTCCTCTCTCTCGCCCACAGGAGGTCTCAGTGTTTGTGTTCGAGAAGAAGACAGCCGAGAAACTGCACAAGCCACGGCGCCGTGAGGTGGTGACGGAGCTGCTGCGTCATGGCATCCGACAGCTGGAGCGACACCGACACCCGCGGCTCCTACAGGTGAGACTTGACTGCTGAGGGAGGCGCAGAGGGCGACGATGGATGGAGGAGTTACTGCGTGTTGATTATGAGGGAACTGAATGGAAGAGGCATACTATAGTTAGGGTGAAGAAGTGTACTGATGATTTGATAGTGGTGTTGCAGAGATAGTTATGGTTAGTGGCCATCACAGAGAGGTGGAAGATGACCAGAGAGAAGCAGGTGAAGCTGACCGCTGAGGGAGGCGCACAGGGCGAGGAGGCGAGGCGGTTGGTGGAGGAGGTTAATGATTTTGGTGGGTCTGAATAAGAGGCGTGTTATAGTTAGGGTGAAGAAATCTACTGATGGTTTGATGACGGTGTTGCAGGGATCGCAGGCACCATGGAGGAATGCTCTTAAGTTTATTGATTATGGGGAAAGAATGTCTAGTAGTAGACGTGTTTTTTTTTTTTTTTTTTTTTTTTTTTTTTTAGCTTGTACTCGTAAGGAGGCTGGCATCAGATCAGAGAACTCAGGATGAACCTTTTCACTCCTAAGAACACTTCAGAGGAAAATTTTTAAGTATATCTTTAAAATATTCTTCCGAATTGTTAGGAGTGGTGCATAGATAATAACCATATTTGCACTTTTTGAAGAAATTAAGACACTAATAAAAACTTACTTTATCGATTGATATTTACTTTTATATCCATCTTCTACTTTTCACGATTTAATCACCGGTAATCTATGATACTTGTGTTACTTCATCTGCATAAATCCTAAACAACTTCACTACGCTGATGTAAAACCACAGGCACACTTGACGGTTTGAGTCACGTGCTCGCTCCTAATGCTGCAGGTGAGGTCATTCACAATTACAGTCTAAAGTCACACCAGATCATTTCCTTAGGGCTGAGAAGAAATGGGACTTATTAAGAGAAAACACACAACATTAGAGGCAAGAGTGGCAGGTCATTTGACTTTGGACACCTGTATGGAGGTTGGTTGGTGCTTTGTTTGTCTCGAACCGCGCCCAGTGACCATTGCGCGGGCTGCGATGAGGCTCCATGTTCCATCATTCCACTGAGGGAACACGCTTCACTCCGGTGTTTCATCTCACGCGCTCACCGTTTTTCGTCTGTCGCGTCATGTTTGGTTTGTAATCCGCGGAATGTTTTAATTTCTCTATTGTCTATTGCGTCCATGTGTGTGTCTGTCTGTGTGTGTGTGTGTGTATGTGTGTGTGTGTGTGTGTGTGTGTGTGTGTGTGTGTGTAGATGATGCGTGGCCAAAAATACAACATTCAGGTCTGGACGTGACTGCTGTGACTTAGAATAAAACGTGCATGTGTTTGTGGGCAGCTGCACGTACGCTCACTAACAAAAGTCCGATCTTATGGCTGGCACGCATCGCTAACAGCAAAGGCAGAGCAAAGGACGCTGTTTTCCGACCATCACTTCGACCATCACTTGCTGTCAGAAAAGACTGTACAGCTAACCCATCACGTTGTGCACCTCGCGTTCCTGCTTCCCTTCCCCCCTACCCGCCACCCCTTTTTTTTTAATTTTTAAGAAAAGGAGTAGGATAAGAACTACAACATGAAATTAAAGAAAGAAAAGGAAGAGGAAAACAAAAAGAAAAACATTACTTTCCATTAATTTTTAGCATGAAAAGAAGAGATTAAAAGAGGAATCCGAGGAAAGAATTAGAAGGATAGGAAAAAGACAGACCCATATAAGGTGTCCTGAAACTAATGATCCTTCACTTAGAGGCACTTAAGAGGTCAGTGTTTGCATGTATCGCCTTCTGGAGTGATGTACGCACCCCAGACCTGTAAATCTCCTAAAAGTATCCTGTTAACTCACACCCAACACGTCTACCCTTCCCTTAAAGCCTCTCTCTGATGGGTGAGAGACATTGTAAACCTAAAACTTACCCGTTAACTCAACATCTCTACCCTTCCAGTAAAAACCCTCCTCTGACTTGACTTGACTTGTAAACCTAAAATTCTCCTGTTAACTCTCAAACTCGCACCGAACACCTCTACCCTTCCCTTTAAACCTTCCCCTGACTCACTAATGCCACTCCATATCTCACAGATGTCCTCACTAACGCCTCCCTCCCTTTGGCCGTGTCCCCAGGTGGTGGCAGGACCCGAGGACACCCCTGACACGCTCTCCTTCTATTCGGAACCCATCATGGCGTCCCTCAGCAACATCATTACGCCACCAGATGAAAAGGAGAAGGAAAAAGGCACTAGCCTCTCCAAGGACTACACGTTCCTGGAGGTGGAGCTTAAGTACGGCATCCTGCAGGTGAGATGTCCTAAAGTGTCCTACAGCAGAGGCCTTATTGTTCTTTTTTTTGTCCTGTGATGTCTGTATGGGTAATTTTGATTTGTGCTTTTAAGAATTTATTTATCTATTTATTTATTTATTTGAGAATCGTAAGGACAGAGTTGTAAGGATTTTTTGAGTCCCCTACCATTAAATAATAGGTTTTCGAATGCTTTGATGTGTGTTTTCAAGGATATTTCACGGTTTTCAAGGATATTGCTACGTTATACAGGGGTTTTCATTGTTTTATCTCGTCTTTGTAAGGATACTTTGTGCGCTACCTATCCTTCGTGTGCTGTTGGTCATGTGCTTTCATAGATCTCCGGGACTCGAAAGGTAAGAGGTGTGAGGACAGTCTCTTCGGGTCCTACAGTGGGTTGTGAATGTCTGTGTCGTCGAAATGTGGCTGGAAGATGTGTGAGGTTCTGTAGGAATTCATTTGTGTCCTGCGGGATTCCTGCGTGTACCCTGCCTGTGGAGCTGCGTGTAGTGAATGTATCAGTATTTATTTATTTGTTATCACTCAGTATTTCTCTGTTATCTATATCGTTGTCATCATCATCATCATCATTATCATCATCATCATCATCATCAATAAGAGCATCGAAAGCAAGAAGGGTAATAACAACAACAAAAACGACAACAGTAACTAGTTCTACTACTACTACTACTACTACTACTACTACTACTACTACTACTACTACTACTACTACTAATGCTGCTACTGCTACAACAACAACAACAACTCCTTCATCTTACTAGTGCGTGTTTCCTTTCGCCTCCTCATTATTACTATTTTCTTTCTTTTCCTTCTCTTCCCAACTCACTTACTTCCTCATTATGTTAATTGTGCTAATCATGATCTCATTATTTTTTGTTCCTCTTCTATTTATTATCTCTCCTCATTACTTGTCAGAAATCTGGTTGAGGAGATTATTAATAGAGAGGAAGATAAAGAAGAGAAGGAGGAGGAGGAGGAGAAGGAGGAGGAGGAGGAGCATAAGTTGGAGATAGAGGAGGAGGATAACGTGAAAGGATGATAGAAAAATAAGATAAAACAAGAAGAAAAGGAGAAAATGAAGAGAGAAATAGCAGCAGTTAGCAGCAGCAGGAGGAGGAGGAGGAGGAGGAGGAGGAGGAGGAGGAGGAGAAGGCGTTAACAGGTGTGTGGTTTAAGTTAACAGATAGGAGAGTTCTGAAGGGCACGTGAGGGAAATGGAAGACAAAGGGGATTCACAGGAGATCATTTTTTGTTGTTGTTGTTGATGTTGTTGTTGTTGTTGTTATTATTATTATGATTATTATTATTATTATTTATTACCGTTATCATCCTCCTCCTCCTCCTCCTCCTCCTCGTTGTTGTTGTTGTTGTTGTTGTTGTTGTTGATGTTTCGGTTACCATGGTGCTTCCTCTTTCTCCTCTTTTTTATTTTATTTTAATGTTTCTTCTGATTTTCCTCACCGAGAGAAGAATATCTAACATTTTTCTTAATTTCATTTAAAGGTGTGTTTCCATTCACTGAGAGAGAGAGAGAGAGAGAGAGAGAGAGAGAGAGAGAGAGAGAGAGAGAGAGAGAGAGAGAGAGAGAGAGAGAGAGAGAGAGAGAGAGAGAGAGAGAATCACTTTGGGAAGAAAAATCATGACAAGTAGATCTGTTCCAGGGAATTCTTTATTTCTTAATGTCTTTGATATTTCATCGTCATTTTTTTTCAAGTTTTCTTAACTTTTCGTGTTACTCTTTACTTACTTCCATCACTCCAAGTCTCTGTGCGTTTCATTTATTGTTTCCCATTGATCTGTTTTATTCCTTCTTTTTTATGCGTTTCATCATTTTCCTTATCTGTTCTATTTCCTTTCTTTTCTTGTTGCGATTAATAAGGAGGAAGTAGAAAGAGAAAGACGAAGAACAAGAGGAGGAGGAGGAGGAGGAGGAGGAGGACGCAGTCAGTAAAGGCTTCACGTGTGGTTCGGTCTCGGCCTGAACAGAATCACTCGGGTGTTGGTAACTCGCCTCTCTTCATCCTCTGAGTCGTGGAAGTTGTTTATTTTTGCTTAATTTAATGTTGACTTCACCTTCACTGATTATCAAGGTCTCTCTCTCTCTCTCTCTCTCTCTCTCTCTCTCTCTCTCTCTCTCTCTCTCTCTCTCTCTCTCTCTCTCTCTCTTACGCAGAAGCGATTTCAGTTGAATAAAAATATGATTCGAAAATAAAACAATTTTACGCGAAGAAACAAAAAAGCAAAATAAGAAGTTACTTGAAAGAAAACAATAGTAAATTAAAAAAATCTAACCTTTACTTGAGAGAGAAAGGAAAGTCACTCGCCTCCCGCACTCCCGCAGCCGCCGCCCCGTCTCGCGTCCCCCTGCAGGTCTGACTCGCCAGCCGCCGTAATAATTGTCTTGCCTTTATTCTGTTACCCTCTCCTTTCCTTTGCGCCGTTATTAATTCCCTCCCCGACACTGAGCCACTCGCTGCCTTTAAACAGTTTACTCGCTTCCTTTACCCACTAATAGGTAATGCATAATATTAACACGGGTATTGTTATGTATATGCCACTAATACGACTACCTTGCTTTCCTTTTTTATATTGTATTAGTATGTTTAATGCTACTATGCTGCAACTACTACTACTATTACTACTACTACTACTACTACTACTACTACTACGACTACGGTAATGTTAAATCAGTGAAATGTCTTATTTACTTTCTTACTTTCATTGCTGTCATCATTATTAAATTTTAGGTGTAAATGTTGAAATGATGATGGCTTTTTCTATTGTCGGGTTAAGAATACACCATGGCAAACTTTGAGCCATGAAACGCCACATCACTTGGGCTGCTGCTGGTTGCCTAGGACTCCATAGAAATAACAACAATGATAGCTACATGTTTTCTCTCTCCAGTGAAATTTCCATATATATATATTTTTTTTTTCACTACACTGCATGGTACTTTTCAATTCCCTTTTTCTGTCAGCTAACGGGAGCGGTAGATGGGAAGGAATCTTTAATTATACTATTTTTTTATTTTATTTTTTTTCACTTGCTGTATGCCAAATAGTGTAGTCGCGATAAGCAGCCTCGTAAGATTCCAACAGGTCTTTTGCATTTGTTTTCTTTTGTATTCTTTTGTGTTACTCTTCTCCCTACCTCCTCCTCCTCCTCCTCCTCCTCCTCCTCCTCCTTTCATTCTGGCTTCTTTTCCACTTCCTATTTCTGAATAATATTTACATAACTGATGGAAGGACACAATATATTAAAGAAAAGCCGCTTCATTAGGCCCTCCCAACTCTGTAGTAAATCTGTTACCCATCCGGTCTGTCCATTAAAGGCGTGCGTACACCAATAATTTGTAAGTAATTTATTTAATGTATTCATAGTTGTTGAAACCAGCCAACCTTCAGAAACTCTTCCTCCTCCTCTTGTTTCTGCTTGTTTTGATTTTGTTCTTGTTTTTTTGTTTTCTTCTTTTCTTCTTCTTTCATTTTCTTGTTCTTGTTATTATTATTCTTGTTCTTGTTCTTATTATTCTTCTTGTTATTGTTCTTGTTCTCCTTGTTCTTGTTCTTTTATTTCCTCCTCGTCGTTGAAGGTACGCAGACACATCCTCACAAGACAAGTATCAAGTCACATCAGCAAACGGAAATCACATTTTTCTGCAGGGCTCGGCAGTGATGGAATGACGTGGCGTATATTTTTTTTTCCATTATTTCTTTTCCTTTTTTCATATTTATTTTCCGCCTCTCGACCTGCCTGTCTCGCATCAGTCACCGTGCAGCGCATGACGGCGATGGTGGCAACCAGGCGCGCACCCACACAGCCCTGTCAGCCTGGCGGTGGTATGAGGCGCTCTGTCAATCGTAATATGAAAGTGGAATTTTTGGAAACTGAGCGGTTAGAAAACAGAGGTGATTATCTTCATTCCTTTCACAGACTTCTCTTTTCTTTTCCAATACTCCTAATAAACATTTCTGTATCCTGTAGTACCTACCTGTAATTCATATTTTTCTTATTTTCATCAGTTGCCCTTATTTCTAGTTCTCATCTGTATAACTGTCACCTTTAACTGTCACCTGTAACTCTCACCTTGAATTATCACCTGTACCTCTCATCTGTAATTCTGACCTGCAGCCCTCACCTTCATCTCAACACCTGTAACTCATCTGCATCTCTCACCTGTACCTCATTTCTAGCTTTCACCTGCAAATTTTACCTGTAGCTCATCTGAACCTGAAGCTCATATCTCTCACCCACCTGTAATTTACCTGTAACTCTCACTTCTAACACCTGCCCTTTCACTCACGACTTTGGCTCACCTGTAAGTCTTGTCTAATGCTCTCGCAAGTAACTCGGCGCGGCACGAAGGATTTCCCATGATGTTAATTGAAGGGGAGCAAAATAAATGATATAATCTGTGAGCCGTTTAGTGCGCATTAAGTTTTCAGCGCCGTTTTCTGCTGGCCTCTTCTCCTTCCTGCGTTGAACAATTCGTGCGCGTTGTGTTGCGTTAATTACAAGAGCTACGCGATGATGTAAATGTTGCCTGCCGCAGAATATTAATTAGCTTCTTACTTCTACGTCGAAAAATAATTGCCTTGCTGGTGGACTCATTTTAAAGTCGTTCATTATTTACACCTTCATACTTCCTCTGTCACTGAAACATTCTCTCTCTCCCTCTCTCTCTCTCTCTCTCTCTCTCTGAGCTTTTTTCGCCCTTTAAATATTGCAAGCTACAATCAGGGTTGGAATGGTAAATGCTCTGGCAGATGTAACTTGCAACAGAACACAGGGAGGGTTTCGAAAGGGGGTCCACCGTGTAGCCAGACGAGCGTGCCACCCACTCAGCCACCACCACACCTGTCCCCCTGTACCTGTGTCTAATTAGCACCTGAAATTTCGCGTAATTACCTGAATAAGGAACGTTCACTGCATTTGTCTGCCTCTGTCTGTATGTTAGCTATTTGTCTGCCTTCGTGTCTCTCTCTCTCTCTCTCTCTCTCTCTCTCTCTCTCTCTCTCTCTCTCTCTCTCTCTCTCTCTCTTTCTCTCTCACGTGTCAACATTGCAGTTCAAGCAAAAGGGAGAAAAAAAAACGAGGAGTGAGAGTGAGCCAGTCTGGTCTGCTTTACAGCTTTTCAAATATTTATGAAGCTGTATTTTCCGCTCCTCACGTGCTCTCTGATCCACTTATAACAAGAGATTTGAGATGAGTCTGGCGGGAGCGTCTCTTTAAATCGAGCTACGCAGCATCTCTTTCAATTGCATAATAGTTAGGAACGTTTTGTGGGATGGACACACGGAGAGAGAGAGAGAGAGAGAGAGAGAGAGAGAGAGAGAGAGAGAGAGAGAGAGAGAGAGAGAGAGAGAGAGAGAGAGAGAGAGAGACATATTAGCTAATAATGACGAGTATCATCTCTGACTATTGTTAGTTGTTGAAGTACCAGCAATGAACGCTTTTGTTTCCTGTTATCAGTTTCCGTATTCAGGAGACTTTTCTTTGCGTAAAGGGAAAAAAAAATATTAAACTACTGAATCAATAACTGTAGCTAATGAGATGTAAACAGTGGTATGAAAAGTTTAAAACATCCTTTCATTTATATTCATCATAATTTCCTCATTATTTCAGTTTTACATTTCTTACTTCTACGGGCTTTGTTGAGTGTTATGGAGTCACCAAAATAACCTCCCATGTGTAAGAAGTGAGCCGTGGCAAGTGATACTGAAATACATCATGAGGGCACGAGGTCAGAGGCGCCGCAGGATGAGGAGGCAGGTAGAGCCGTGACGGAAAGCGGCGGTGGGCAGGAGTGACGTGAGCTGGCCTCCCGCGCTACGCTAAGCCTCCCTCCCTAGCCGTTCCACTGCCTCTCTGCCTCGTCCCTCCTTGTACTTGCTATATTACATTGTCTGTCTCTCCCTCATTGCAGGTTTATTAATTTCCATCACTGTGGCGCAATTCGTCCTTCCGTGGAAATATATAACACTATTTTGTATTAATTCAAAGGGATTATAGTATTGAGGTGAAGGGGAGGTTCGCGTGTATGTACATAGTGACTTGTTCTCTCCCTCTCTGCCTGGACTCTTTTGTTCTCCTTACTTGTTCCCTTCACTTGTTCTCCTTTTTTTTTTTACCTGTTCTTCTTATCTGTTATAGGCTTCTGCTTTCTTGACTTTCTTTTCCTGGTGATTTGTTCATTATTTGTTCTCTTTAATTGTTCTCATTGACTTGTCCTCTTAACCTGTTCTCCTTTCATGCACTTTTATTGTCCTTTTGTCCAGTTCTCTTCACCTGTTTTCTTTATTTTCCTTTCTTTAACTTGTTCTCTTTACCTATTCACTATCTGTTCTCTTTTATTCTTCCTACACGTATTTTTATCTGTTCTCTCTTGTTCTTTTTGATATTTCGTTTACCTGTAGTTTGTGGCTCAGTTGATTTCATACCTGTACATCTCCTTTCCTGATATAACATGGCAGGAAGTGCTTTGACGTTGGGCTGTAATGGAAAGACAAGGTTTCATGTACTGTGGGACTAAAGAACATGTAAGTGAATATGAGGAGAGTGAAGTGAATTTGGAGGTAATTCATGAAAAGCTTGTACAGTCTGTCGCTCCTTCATTTTCCTCTCATCCTCTTCCTCTTCCTTTACTCACATCTCTGCATTCCTTCCTCCTTATTAATCACTTCCTATCTCACCATCATTCTTATTCTCATCTGCGGCTTGGTCTCACTTGCATTTTCTTGTCAGTTCGTCACTCAGTCAGTCATTCAGTCAGTCAGTCATTCATTCACATTCATCGTGTTTTACTTTATCCTCACTCTTCCTGTTTTCTTCCCTTCCCTTCTTTTTCCGTCACTTCCTTTCTCCCTCCTCCCCATCCCTTTCCTTCCCTTCCCTGAGTCGAAAGTAATTTAAGTAAATCTAAGTGTAATAATAATAAGGGAGGAAGGAGGAGTCTTACGTGGAGTTCTATTTACCTTCTTCATTATGCTGGCGTACCTCGGGGCAATAAACTGTGTCCGATGGCATTTTTTCCCTCGTGACTAATTTTTTTGGGAGGTTGAGAGAGAGAGAGAGAGAGAGAGAGAGAGAGAGAGAGAGAGAGAGAGAGAGAGAGAGAGAGAGAGAGAGCGAGAGGGAGAGTAAGGAAGTAAGGTAGAAGGGAAGAAATTAATGAGGACAGAAAAGGAAATAAAGAAGTAAGAAAATTAACAAAGAATGAAAGGAAAATTCACCAAAGAAAAGAAGGGAAATAATGAAAGAGGGAAAAAGGAAAATATTAAAGGTAGGAAGGGAGGAGAGAAGAAAGAACGAAAGAAAGAGGGATTGAAAGGAAAAAGGAAAAGAAGAAAAATGAAGGAAAGTAAGAGAGGGAGGAAGTTGATGAAGTAAAGCAAGAGAGAGAGAGAGAGAGAGAGAGAGAGAGAGAGAGAGAGAGAGAGAGAGAGAGAGAGAGAGAGAGAGAGAGAGAGTCGTTTAGTTCATGGTTCAGTAATAGCACAGTGTTGTCATATTTACTATTTCATTTTTTTTTACAGATCTGGCAACACTGTATCTCTATTTATCCGTGCTATTATTTATTTAAAAGAAGCGAAACGAAAAGAAAACATCTAAATAAGTGGTTATTGGTTAGCAGGGGGAAACAATACATTTTTCACTCGTTTTTTTTCTCTCTCTTTCCATGTAGTGAGTGGTTCTCTCTCTCTCTCTCTCTCTCTCTCTCTCTCTCTCTCTCTCTCTCTCTCTCTCTCTCTCTCTCTCTCTCTCTCTCTCTCTCTCTCTCTCTCTCTCTCTCTCTGTAGCGTGGGTCTAATTTTGAGGCAGATGGCTGGAAATTATGATGAATCGAGAGAGAGAGAGAGAGAGAGAGAGAGAGAGAGAGAGAGGAGAGAGAGAGAGAGAGAGAGAGAGAGAGAGAGAGAGAGAGAGAGAGAGCCCCACATGTGCACCCCACCGGAACATTGGCCACGCTCTATAGCTGACGTTCTATATAACTTTTTTTATTTTTTTTATTAAAGGTTTTGTTGCATTAATGGTGAATACAGCAGCTGTTGTCCTGCTTCCTTCTATCTTCCCTGTATTGCTTTCAGAGTCAACTCGCATTTAATACTCGTGTTTTAAACTGAACCTGCAAAAAATAAATTAATAAATCCAATCTTCTATTACTCCATATGGACTCCTCTCTAACAATCTTATTAATGAGTCTATTCTAGTTATCCACGATTTTCTTCATAACTTCCTTTTTTAGATCCAATTTCATCAAACTTGAACCCATTAGTGCTTGTCACATTCCATTTACTAACCTTAACGATATCTTCTCTACATCAGCCTTTCCCTTGGGACACCCGAATGCCTCCAATATACACACAGACACGTCACTACTGCAGTATGTGAAGCAGATTATCCAAAGATGACATGGAGGAGGGCAAAGATAAGCCGCGTTATTTTATCTCCCGACATGAATACGTTTAACTTTGATCTCTTAGCGTGACAGTGTCGAGATCCCGAGTCAGGACACGGCCCAGGATGTTGGTACGTCTGGTTCTTACTCTGCTGACGTGGTGGACGCGTAGAAAAGATGCAGGATTTGTTTTCAATATTTTGTTTCAGATTTTATACAATGCTGCTGTTAGGAAAAGTTGTAAGCTTCGTTTTTTTTTTGTTTTTTTCGTTTATACTTTTTTTTTTTTTTAGTACTAATGGAATGATACAGATAGGCAACTTATTTTTTTTATTTCGTGTGTGTGTGTGTGTGTGTGTGTGAGTAAACATCTTATTTTTATCCATTATATTGCATGTATGTATTTATTTTTTTCCTTTTTCTTGCCGTTTCTATCTTTTCAGAGTTATTAGTTTCCCTTCCTCCGTGTTTCTGTTGCATTTCCTGGTTCTCTTCTCTGTTATAAAATACAAATTCTGAAGCATTAACCTGTGTACGCTTTTGGACTTCCTAAAGTAAGAAATGAAGGCGCCTCTAGATTCCAGAAAATGAAGGCGCCTCTAGATTCCAAAAAACAAATTACTTACTGTTGCATTCCATAATAAGATGAACTTGGCACGAGTCCACAGAAAGAAATACTCTGGAGACATTAGCGACTTCCCTCTGAAAAAAAAAATAAATAAAATAGCACAGTCGGATTAAGTAAAAGGTTTGAATACGCTTATACAAAAAACAAACAAACAAACAAACATATTACTGAAATCCATAGACACAAGAAAATTAAGATACGTATTATTGAACTCCATAAGAAAATTACATATTATCAAATTACACAAATCCAGAAAAAAATACCAGCAACTATGTTTTTTTTTTTTTTTTTTTTTTTTAG
>NC_087170.1:18913994-18916494 GCF_035594125.1 Scylla paramamosain | reverse complement strand
TCCCTCCGCTTCCTCCTGCTGCTTCATTCCTCTTCCACTTCATCTTTCTCGTAACCGAGAACCATATCAAGCATAGTGATGTTACAGTAAAATCCCTCTCATCCGGCATTCGAGTATCCGGCAGCTTCAAGTATCCGGCACATTTCTCCATCAATGTGTACTCATAAAATCGATTAAAAGGCTACATATATTACTATTTACACAGCCAGGCAACCGCACACAGTCAGACAGCGTGTACACAGTAGTTATTTAGAGAACCAGGGAATCGTGTGTGTGTGTGTGTGTGTGTGTGTGTGTGTGTGTGTGTGTGTGAGGCAGCCACGGATTTTCCATAGGAGCAATAACAAAGCGTCACACAACACCACGCACGGCATCACCACAGCATCACCACACACAACAGAAGCATCACACCTCAGCTGCCTTTGATGTGATGCTCCTGGGCAGTTCCCTTTAGATGTGGGCGGCAGTGAATGGCGGAGGGCAGTCACGTGGCAGTGGTGCTTGTGTTGTTGTATCACCGTCATTTCGCGACACGAGGCCTGATATTTTTATTATTACTGAGAGAGAGAGAGAGAGAGAGAGAGAGAGAGAGAGAGAGAGAGAGAGAGAGAGAGAGAGAGCGTTCCGTATTAGTGAAAGCCAAACCACAGTTCATTTTCTATTACTGGCCGAGTGATTACCACCACCGTGTTATTGGGTTTGGCGAAGCATTAAGTAAGATTAGCGAGTCTGTGGCCCGCCGGAATTAAAACGAAGCTCCGAACGTTTGAGTCAGACTACTGAACCATTGAGCCTTTGAATCACCGAGTTAGTGAACCAGTGGCACAGTGAACCATTGAAACAGTGAACCATAGAGTTAGTGTACTAGTGTGCCAGTGAAGCATCGAGTCCATAATCAACGACCCAGTGAATATTTGAATCAGTGAATCATTGGGTCGGTGAACTTTCAGACCAGTGAACTGTCGAGTTAGTGAGCCATTGAATTAGTGGACCATTGAACTAGTGAACTTTCGAACTAGTGAAATTTCGAGCTAGTGAATCGTCATGTAAGTGAAGCAAGGAGTCAGTGATGCACCAAAGTAAATAAATGGTCGAATAGTGAGTCATCGAGCTAGTGAACGATCGCTTCAGTGAACAATTAAACCACTGACACACCGTACCATTGAGTGATTTACTTGAATATTGGAACTTTTCATCTATTTTGCTTTATTTATTAATTCATCATTTATTTATTTCCATTGACAAGTTATACACTGATATGCGGGAGTTTACTGTGCGTTAGTTTATTCACTCTTATATTTAATCATGATCACTAACTATTTCAGCGCCTTGTGGGGAAATGTGAGGGCGTGTGCGAGTCAGTTTTGCCTGCTGTGTGTTAGAGAGGCTCATCCTGCAACGTGCATGTGGGCCATAAACTTTTTTGTTCCATATTTTAATGTTTCACAGATTTTTCGTGTAACCTTTTGGCTGTTATAAATGCAAAGTCATGAGGTGCATTGGGCAGTATTACCCGTGTACCGTAAAGTATGCACCGCTGTTTAATTACTGGAGTTTTACGTTCTCAAAGCCTCATGGAATATTATTAAGGAATTATTATTAAGCCTGCCATTTTTACTTGCGGTCCGGTCTTTATTCTCTTTAATTATTACAAGTGCATTATTCGCAAGCACTGTACACAGACAGTTAGTTTGCAGCAGGGGTGTTTATTAATTACATTACATCCACGAAAAAAGCATCGCCCATTGACAATGTTGCCATGCCCGTGTGTCCTCAGGCGGTGAAATTGTTAAGCCAGACTCGCCATTGTTTGTTTCATTGCTACAGTGAGATGAGACGTGAAGTGTTGTCTTGGTTGTCAGTAAAGTGAGGGTTCATTCTGCTATCTATACAAATTATCTTTTTTGAAGTCTTCCGAATTATTCATTAGTCAATATCCTGCTTAATTTTTTCTTTTCTTTTCTTTTTTTCTCTATTTCCAGCAAGTTAGGAGCTCGTGTGTGTGGCGAAGGCTCATCAGAATTTCTTTTCCTCTCGTGTCTGAAACTTGGGAATATATTTTTTTGGGGGAGAGTTTTTAATAATTTTCTTCTTTACGTTTTAAGAATCCTGCGAGTGAGTTACCACGTGTAGTTCTTCTTCCAACATTATTCGAGAGATTCAGATGTTCGGAAAACTTGCGAAGCGAAAATCTGAAAGACATAAAATGATGCATAGTTATTTTACATGTGTCGGAAGAAAAGTAACCGGAACGTGTGTGTGTGTGTGTGTGTGTGTGTGTTGCCAGAGCGAGCGGGAGATGTTTCGGATGTTGGTGCCTGGAAATAATCCTTGTTATTCGCTCTGGATTCGATAAGGCGGAGAGCGCGCGACAGGCAAAGCGAGGCGGCGGCCCTGAGTCACCTCGTGTTAGACTGTCAGGCTCAACTGCACCAAAAATATCACGTCCTTGCGTTGGTGTCACTCCATTGCGCGACACGTCTGCTATTCGCCAAGTCTC
>NC_087170.1:18863994-18908994 GCF_035594125.1 Scylla paramamosain | reverse complement strand
GTTATTGTGCGGACCTGTGTATGTGTGTGTGTGTGTGTGTGTGTGTGTGTGTGTGTGTGTGTGTGTGTGTGTGCGTCCTTATAACTTTTTTGCTCTAGTCCTTTCTTTGTTTCATATATATTATCTTTTTTTTTAATCATCCATTCCCCTGTCCTCTCGTCTCTCTCTCTCTCTCTCTCTCTCTCTCTCTCTCTCTCTCTCTCTCTCTCTCTCTCTCTCTCTCTCTTTCTCCTCTTTATTGAATTTCTTTGTCATCCTTTTTTTTATTCATTAAATGTCGGTTTTCCTTCTCTCTCTTCCTTATCGTTCCCTCTCCATTCATTACTCCTTTACAATAACCACTTTCTCTCTCTCTCTCTCTCTCTCTCTCTCTCTCTCTCTCTCTCTCTCTCTCTCTCTCTCTCTCTCTCTCTCTCTCTCTCTCTCATTTCCTCAAACTCACACTCGCTTCGTCATATCACATCCTCTTCCTTTAATTAATTGCCTCTCTCTCTCTCTCTCTCTCTCTCTCTCTCTCTCTCTCTCTCTCTCTCTCTCTCTCTCTCTCTCTCTCTCTCTCTCTCTCTCTCTCTCTCTCTCTCTCTCTCCTGTTTTCTCTTTACTTATTCAGTTTTCCTTATTATCGTTTTTCTCTCTTTTACTCCGTTTTCTTTATCTCAAGCTCTTTCTTCTTCGTTTTCTCTTAATGCTTTCCAATTTCTGTGTTATCATTCAGTTTTCTTTTACACACACGTTCTTCCTCCGTTTTCTCTCAATTTATTCCGTTTTCTCTTTTTGTCTTTTCATGCTCTTTTTTTTAAGTCATCTTGTTTTTTGTCACCCTTTCGTTTTCTGTCTCTTCTTACTCTATTTTCTTTCACGCCCTTTCTCCTCTAGTTTTCTTTTTAGCTTGTCCTCTCTCTCTCTCTCTCTCTCTCTCTCTCTCTCTCTCTCTCTCTCTCTCTCTCTCTCTCTCTCTCTCTCTCTCTCTCTCTCTCTCCTATTTGTTTTCTGTCTCCTTGTTTAGCTCTCTTTTTTTTTTCTCTCTCTCCTGCAGCTGACGGAGACGCGGTTTTTCCTCCAATTTCTTCTTAAGTTTATCCTATTTCTCTCGTTTTCTCTCATCGTGTCTCGTTCTCACTCCATTTTCTTTCTCCCGCAGCTGACGGAGGCGCTGTCGTTCCTCCATTACTCGTGTCACGTAGTACATCGCAATGTCACTCCGGCTTCTGTTTTCGTTACCAAGAGGGGCACGTGGAAGCTTGCCGGCCTGGAGTTCACTGGTGAGTACCCTGGCTGGAGTGGTGGAGTAGAGGGACAAGTGATAAGAGAAGGTATATGCTCACGGTCTTTGTATGATGTATCTCTTTCGTAAATAAGATTGTGTGCTGTGTTGGGGTTTTGATTACATATGTTCATTATCTCTCTATGTTTTTCTGTTGGGTATTTGATGTAAAATTCACTTTGCAATAGTGGAATTATCTAAGTTGGGGGTGCGGGGGGAGTTAAACTTTGGTGATACAAGAGGACAAAACGAACTCTTCTGTGGAAAATAAACTGAAGCATTTGTCTCTACCCCTGATCAGCTGCACCAAGGTATAATGTAAAGAAGGCAGAGAGGGGAAATTGTATGAATACGTGCAAGTGAACAGGAAGAGGAGGAGGAGTAGGAGGAGGAGAAGAAGGAGGACGAGGAAAGTGAAGATAAAAAAAAGACAAGACGAAGAAGGAGGCAGGAGAGGAGACAGGAGAATGAAGTGGAAGCGATGGAGGTGGAGAAGGAGGAGGAGGAGGAGGAGGAGGAGGAGGAAAGACAAGATGGAGAAGCCAGCGATGTTGACGAAGCGTGAGTTACTAAGGGTGTGAGAGAGAGAGAGAGAGAGAGAGAGAGAGAGAGAGAGAGAGAGAGAGAGAGAGAGAGAGAGAGAGAGAGAGAGAGAGAGAGAGAGAGAGAGAGAGGTCGTTTTCATGGTCTTCATTGAGGTGAAAATAACGTTTAATCGCCACTTTTATGAACTCACCGTCAATTTACCTCCTCTTAACTGTTACCCTGCGCACATTATCATTTCCTCGCTCACTCCTCGTCTGTGTTCACCATCTCTCTCTCTCAGCATGTTTATCTATCCACTAGCTATTAATCCTTTGCTATTTGGTACATCTTTCCTTAATCACTAATCAATCTGAGACATCTTTACTTGTTCTTCACCCGCTTCTAATTCTTAAAGTGGGTAGAAATTGCAAAATCTGTTCTTTCTTGTAGGTGCTTTTAAAGATTTCATGCAATACTTCTGGTGCTGTTAGTTGTTTCGTGTCGTAGTGAAAGGGTTAATATATCCACATACCTATTTTATCTGTGAGTGTATGGCCTTTCATTCATTGCTCCCTCTACATCGTTTCGCAGTCTGTCAGTTTGTTTACCTGTTCTGTTTACCTACCTATCCATTAACATTCTGACTACTACAGCTTCTCACTTTGATAAAATGACGCCCTTCTTCATATGCTTGCGCTGAAAATCTCTTCCTCTTTTTTCTTCTTTCTCTTCTTCATCTTTCATCGTCTTCCTTCATCTTCCTTCTCCTCCTGTTTATTATTATTATTATTTTTTTATTTTTATTTTACTGATGTCATAAGTAATGCAGTGTTGTGGTCACTGGTGCCTCAGTTTGGTGTCACCGTTCCCAGTGCCACCCCGTCCCTCACGCGGCGCAGTGCCAACTCAACACTGCAGTGACAGGACCTCGCCTGATTACTTTAAAATATTCATGTCTGGCTAAGTGGCAATTAGAAAGGTGATTTTAATACACGGTCAGGTGTTATATTAATGAATAAATTTTCATGCATCAGGTAACAAGGTGAAGAAGCGAGGTGTATCAGTATAGGAGAGAGAGAGAGAGAGAGAGAGAGAGAGAGAGAGAGAGAGAGAGAGAGAGAGAGAGAGAGAGAGAGAGAGAGAGAGAGAGAGAGAGAGAGAGAGAGAGAGAGAGTGTGTTGAGGGTAAATAAAGAAAAATAGAGTAAATCATTCAAATCAGAAGACAATAAGAAGGGAGGAATGAAGGAGAGGAGAGGTGGAGAATGAGAGGAGAGGGAAATAAGTGAGGAAAATGGCTGGTGATAGTGATTATAAAGTTTCATAATTTTTGTATAGTACTAATTTGTTTTGAATTAAGCTGTAGTAGTAGTAGTAGTAGTAGTAGTAGTAGTAGTAGTAGTAGTAGTAGGAGGAGGAGGAGGAGGAGGAAGAGGAGGACAGTGAGGTTGTCCCAGAATTACATAATAGTCGTCCTTTCAATATCGTATCATTATTATTATTATTATTATTATTATTTCTTTTTTTTTTTTTTTTTACATTTATATTTTTCTTTGATCAAATAATCTTTCGAGAGTGAGATGTTTTTCACGTCTGCATATTTTGGAGTTGCTCTTTTTTTGTTTGTCATCAAGTTTCGAGAATATTTTGGCTCGTGTTCCACTTGATTACACTTGCCCAGGTGAAGGGAGAAGGATTTTTGCCTTTGCGCCACACCTGCCTTCCTAACACACGTGCTCCTCCACCTCACCTTTCTCCCACCACACCTGTTCACCCACCTCACATTTTACCTACCACGTCTATCTATCCTCTTCCCCCAGTACGTCTGCTTCGAGTCACACCTGTTCGCCCACACTCCAGTACTTCCACCCCATCCGTCCCTCTACACCTGCCTTCTTCCTCACCACACTTGCGTCACCCCTAAGGACGTAAACTGGCGGACGTGAATCTTGAATTTCCTGCATGTTTTTTTTTCCCCTTTTTATCGTGCTTCACAGTTAATGATCCCTGCACGAGCTTTTTTTTTCCCCTTTCTTTTTTTTTTCCCTTTTGGCTGTGAGTTGTGTTTGCCGAGGCCGGTCACAAACTCTTACAAAATCCAGGTGGGATGGGGGATAATGAACAAAACAGCAAAACTTCACCAATAATTAATTATGCTAGAATGTTTAAGAGACTCAGTTTGATGAAGAACCCACAGGAAGGTGACCGCTTGGGGATGGGGGAGGTAGGGAGGGAGGCAGGCACATAGGTAGTGAGAGAGGTAGGGAAAGAAGAAGGGGGAAAGAATGGTTTAGAGGGAGGAAAGGAGGGAGGAAATAAAAGAGTGTCAGCAAGGTGAGAGGGTGGGAAGAAGAGAGAGAGAGAGAGAGAGAGAGAGAGAGAGAGAGAGAGAGAGAGAGAGAGAGAGAGAGAGAGAGAGAGAGAGAGAGAGAGAGAGAGAGAGAGAGAGAGAGAGAGAGAGAGAGAGAGAGAGAGAGAGAGAGAGAGAGAGAGGAGGAGGAGAGAAGAATAAAGGGAGAGAAAAGAAGGGGATGAAGAAAGAGGAAAAGAGAAGAAGAGGAAGGGAGAGAAAGAAGGAACAGGAGGGTGGGAGGAAAATAAGGATAGACGGAGAGACGAAAAGGAAAAAGAGAGGGAAAGAGAGAAAATAAAGGACAATAAATGAAAGAAGGAAAGAGCGGGATAAAACAGGAAAGAAGGAAAAGTAAACAGAGGGAAGAAATAAGAAAAAAAAAGAGTAGAGGAGGAGAAAGAGATGAAGAAAATGGGCGAGGGTTGAAGAAAAGAGTGGTACAGGGAAAGAGGAAGGGGAGATAAAAGAGTAACAGAGTGAGGGGGAGAGGGAGGGGGAGAGGAAGGGAGAGGGAAGGCAACTCACGGACACAGCAGTATTGTCCCCTTTTTCCCTTGACGTTTGTCCTATTCCCCTTACTCGTGTTTCCTTCAGTTTCCCTCCCTTACCATTCCCCTCTCTGCTCCCCTCACTTCCCCTCCACTCTCTTGCTCTCCCTCCCCTCATCCCTGTTTCCCTTGCCTCTCGTTGCCCTCACTTTGCGTCCCCTCATTGGTTCTCCCCTCTCGCCGTTTCCCTTTGGAGTTACAATACATGTCACTTAAGGGAGGTTTTGGAACAGAGTGGCAGGTAAAAATGTACATGTTCTTGTTGAAATTAAGTGTCGTTTTCTGGTTTATTCAGTACAGACTTTGAAGTGTTTGAAATTCCTTACTCTTCAGTCTCCCTCTTATTCCTCCCTCATCTCTCCTGACCTAACCTAACCTCTCCTAGCCTCTCCGTTTTTCTTGCTAAGCTAGCCTAACCTAACCTAGCGCATGGTCACACCACCTCAGTCTCAGTCTCGCCTCTCCTTTCTTGCACCTTTGTTCCAAGACTGACCCGCGTGCAAGCCAAGAAGTCACGTTTCCCTCGTATTTCGCTGCAAAATATTAGACCTGGGCACAAGAGTAACAATAACCTACATTATTTATTAAACTGTATTGAGCTTACATGCAGAGAGAGAGAGAGAGAGAGAGAGAGAGAGAGAGAGAGAGAGAGAGAGAGAGAGAGAGAGAGAGAGAGAGAGAGAGACAGAGAGAGACAGAGAGACAGAGAGAGAGAACCAAAAAGATAAAAAAAATAGAATAAATAAATATAAATAAAATCAACAAATAAACGAGAAAAAAAAATGTGGAGTTTTTATCTCTCTTTCTTTACCAGTGCTGCGTGTCGATGTATATTTTTGACTCAACAAACTTTGGCTGTATTAATGGTGTGATTTCAGGGAATTATATGGCAACGAGAACACTGATCCTTTAAAATGTTTGTAAGAGAGTGTGTTTTCAAGTGCCTGGCTGGGGGAGTGAGTGCAGGGGAGGAGAAGAGGAGGTGGGGAGGAGAAAGGACAAGGGAATCTGATTACTTTTTTAGTTATCATCATTTTAAGTGGTAAGTGGAGAGGGGAGGAGAGTGAGGCTTAAGGAAAGAGTGAATATGGAGTGTGGAGGGAACGTCTGGGAGAAGATGAAGGACTGGGGAGGAGTGAAAGGGTTAGATGGATTGGTATCGTAAAGAGAAGGGGTGATTAGTGTAGGATAAGGAAGAGACAGGAAAGGGAAAAAGATAGAAGGGGGTGATAGGAGAGGTAAAGAAAGATAAGCATTGAGGAGAGACCGAAATGAAAGTGAAGGGAAGGGAAGAGAGAGGAAAGAAAGATAATGATTTGGAAGGAAAAGGAAGAGGATGATAGGGGAGTAGAAGGAAGGAAACGAGGAGGAAGACGGGGAGAGAAAAGGGAAAAAAAGGAGAATGATAAGAAAAAAACAAGGAAAGGAAAGAGAAGATATTGAGAAAAGGGGATAAAAGAAGGAGCTTAAAGAAACAATGGAAAGGGAAGCGAAAAGGAAGAAAAAAGAGAAATTGAACATGACCAATACTCGTTTGTGTGTGTGTGTGTGTGTGTGTGTGTGTGTGTGTGTGTGTGTGTGTGTGTGTGTGTTTCGTGTTTCCCTCGCTGCGGTACTGAAGGGAGCATGAAAGAAGGCACGTCAGAGAATGTTTTACCGCAGTTCGGGATCAGCTGGTGGTGTAAACATTGGCAGCTCGGCCGGATAATTAGGAACAAACGTCAGTGAAATTGGACTTGTATGTTCCTTGTTGCTGGGATCTCTCTCTCTCTCTCTCTCTCTCTCTCTCTCTCTCTCTCTCTCTCTCTCTCTCTCTCTCTCTCTCTCTCTCTCTCTCTCTCTCTCTCTCATATTCCATCTTTCCCATTTGACAAATCCACATTCCTCGTGCCTTCCTCACTCTCTTACATGTTCTTCCCTTCCACAATTTTTATTTCCATTTGTCATTCTCTTATTCGCCTCAGTCCTCTCATTCACTCTTCCCTCATTCCCCCATTTCCTTTTCTGCGACCTACTTCCACTGCATTCCACTGTCATTGGTTTCTGCTTTCCACCTTCCCTCCACGTCTGGTTCATTCTTGTGTTATCTTCGTGGATGGATCTATTTTTTTTCTTTTTGTTCTGTTTCTGTTTATTTATCATTTAATTTATCTGTTCACTTGTTCACTTACTCTCTGCCATTTTTTTTTCCTTCATGTCTTTTTATTTCGTATTCTCTCGTTCTGGCATCGATTCTTTTGTATATTTCCATTTTATTTCTTCCCGTCCAGTGCTCCTCCTTCACTTCCTTCACTTCCTCCCCCCACATGTCCATCACGGTTCTTCTTCTTCATCTCCTCATCCATCACATCTCTTCAAACCCTCCTTCTCCATCTTTCTCCCTTCTCCTTCTTCTTCTTCTCGTCCTTCTCCTTCTTGTCCTTATCCTTTTCCTCGTCCTCGTTTTCCTCTTCCTCCCCCTCCATCTCTGTCCTTCGCCTCCTCCTTCATGCTGTCGATATGCGCGCCTAGTCACTTCGTCACTGGCTGTCACTTTGTGTGTGTGTGTGTGTGTGTGTGTGTGTGTGTGTGTGTGTGTAGGTACGAGTAGGTATGTAGGTAGATACTGACTATTTCCACTAACACTTTCTTATTCAATATTTGGCTTTAGTTACAGATTTTCTTATCTCGTGTGTACAGAAGTAGTTTGAAATCACAGACGTGTTCCAGTTGTGAGTTTAGTGTCTATATTTCCTTTGTTTTTGCCTCACGTAGTCCTGCCTCAGATTTTGTTTCCTCTTTGGGCGTAAATGATGGAAGTGTCGGAGGAAGACAGAGTGAGGCCCGGCTGCCGCTGTTCCCTTTTGCACGATCGACTTGCGCGTTTCTGCAATTTTTTTTTTTTTTTTGTTGCTGAATTTTGCATGGCCACCACTCTGGCTTGTTTTGGGCAGAGGAGTAATGTTTTGGTCGCGACATCAGGGACGCCTCGTGGTGAAGTAACGTGTGGGGAGGAGTCTTTAACTTTACCGTCCAAATCTCAAGGCTTAGCTTTGGGTTCATGTTCATAAATGCTTTTGTTATCTCAATGGCTATTTTCCAAAGGCTCCACAGGTTTTTATGGCTGTTACTCTCACTGATGCTGCAGAATACTTGTTAATTTGTCTCCAGAAGCATTAATCAAAACGCCCTTGAAAGCTCCAGTGACTCAAGCGTATTGTTAAACGTTTAGTTGTCTCGTAAAGGCTGTTTTCCAAAGGTTATACAGAAGCAGAGTCAATTTCTTATGGCTGTTATTCTTACTGATGATGCAGAATACTTGTTAATTTGCCTCTAGAAACATGAAAATGCCCCCGAAAACTCCTGTAACTTTCACAAGACCATAAAAGCAATCGAAATATGACGCTGAAATGTTTAAGAATATGAACCTTGTTAGTTAAGGCTGTGACAGATACTTTCCTGCCCTGCATCTCTTACTTCATACTGAGTAGTTCAGGTTATCACGAACAGCTTAAGCGGCAACAGATATGCTGCTTTGTTTGTGTCCATTTGTGTTTTCTACATGGAGTAAACATGAAGACTGTAGAACCAGAGATGTTTAATGGAATCTACAAGATGACTTTACCTGTATTTGACAACTTAATTCACCTACTATAAGCGAAACAAACACGACATAGTACAACCAACACAGTATTTGGAATTACACACACACACACACACACACACACACACACACACACACACACACACGGGTAGCTCAGCGGTCTAAGAAAACAACTTTCTCACCTTCATAATCCGAGACTTAGGTGTGTTCCCTCATTGTGGCTCGGGTCGGCAGGGGGAGGGTGTGTGTGAGTCTGGTTACCTGCGGATTAATTGCCTATGGGAGGGGGGTGGGGGAGAAGCAGACTTTTTTTTTTCCTTCCGAACTATTTCTCTCTCTCTCTCTCTCTCTCTCTCTCTCTCTCTCTCTCTCTCTCTCTCTCTCTCTCTCTCTCTCTCTCTCTCTCTCTCTCTCTCTCTCTCTCTCTCTCTCTCTCTCTCTCTCTCTCAATACCTAACTTACTTGTGTTGTGTATAGATTTTTCTCCCTCACTTGTTCCTTCATCCCTCCCTCCTTCCCTCCCGTGGGCTCGTGTGTTGCTGAGTAGAAGGTGGCGGCGGTGGAAAGTGTGGTTGCAGATTCTCATTTCTTCCTATTTTTTTTTTATTATCGACATTCGTATCAAGGTTTTTTTTCCGCTTGAATGTGATCTTTGTGTTTTTGTTGTTGTTCCATGTTCTTTTTTTTTTTTTCTTATCTTTTGATGTGCTTCGTATATTTTTTTTTGTGTGTGTCTTTTGTGCCTTTTACTTTTTGTTTTGTTTTGTTCTGTTTTGTTTTGTTCATGTCACACACACAGACACATCAAAGTACTGTCAAAAGAGCAAAAGTCGAGTTTAGCACAATCTGGGAACAGCGGTAAGAACAACAGCAGCAGCAGCAACAGCAGCAGTAGCACTAACAGACATGAATAGCAACACGAGTGGTCACAATTGGATCCAAGTACAATGGCTGTATGTGTTGCTGTTGCTGCCTCTGTTTGTACTGCGGCGAGGGGGTCAGTTGCCTTGTGATTGGATGTGTTTACCTTTTCATACCTGGCCGTGCTGTGTTGTGCCGGGAAGGGAAGGTGAGGCGGAGGTCTTCGAGCTAAATAAAGACTTGGTGTTGTTGTGTGGTGGTGGTGGCGGCGGTGATATTGTGTGTGGGTGTTCCTTTCCGTGTCTCTTAACACACACATACACACCAGCAAGACAAGTAAAAGTTACCCCCACATTTCAACACCTGAGCGGCATCAGTTGCAGCGCCCGCCAGTTCATTATGGAGAGCACTCCGCAACTTGATCAAGGATGAAATAAAACCGCCTGAAAAGTGAGTTATTTCATCAAGCGAGAGATGCGAGGGAAAGATCGTGTCTTGCTTGTCTTGGGAATTCGAGTACGTGGCAATGCGAGAAAATAAAATTGAGGAAACGTGCACTGGTGAAAGAGAAGGAGGAGGAGAAAAGAAGGAGAAGAAGGAGGAGGAGAAGCAAAAGAAGAAGGAAATGCGGTTTTCGTGTTGAGAAAAGCAGTAACCATGGAAATAACAGTGTGTATAAAACAAGTTTATGTCGAAGGAAACACGACGTAATACAAGTCCCACAGTTTGAGCGAAGGACGGAAAGTGGAGATGCTTGTCATGCGCCGCCATAAAGGAGAGTGAAGTTGGAGTTGCCACTTGAATTTAATGCTCCAGTTTTGAAGCAGTCTGTGTCAGGGAATACACTTAACACCTGAGCCACCCTTGGCAAATGAGAGAAATAAAGTGCAAGTTTCTTATCACGTGTGGTAAAGGAACGTAATAAGCATGAAGAAGTATTAGTCATGAGGCTCATGTCCAGAAAGAAAGTAAACGAAGATAAACTAAACTGAAATGAAACAAATAAACAAGTAAAAAACAATGATTAAATAAGTAAATAGATGAAAAGTAAACGAAATAAATAAACTGAATATATAAAATGAATACAAACGATAACAGCAAATGAATAAATAAGGTAAACAGAAATATGTTTGAGAATACCCGAGTCGCTTGACATTTAAGCTCCCCTGTTACATCTGAACGGAAGAAAGAAGCTTGTCACTGCACCAAATATCAAGACTCTTGTGAAACTAAATTGCCCACCTTCTTTTGACTCTTTGACTCCTTGGACGTGGCGAGTCCGGAAGCGTTTTTACACTTATTTTTGTCTTTTATTTTTGTCTTTGCGCGGTCTCCTTGACATGTAAGAATGAAAAAATAAAAAAAAAACTACTCTAACATGAAATGAAGTGAGGATGTGTGACTACGCTGATGAGGAAATGGTGTTAGGAAGCCCAGGTGTTGGTGGTGGTGATGGAGGTGTTGACGGTGACGGCCCAGGAATAGAAAGAGATGCTGCAGTGTTCCGTCCCAGATCGAGAGACTGGAAATAGTGACTGAAAGGGGAGACTATGACACTATAATAGCCAGTCTTTAGAACCATTTAATTTCACAGCGCTTACCAGTCCATTGTACCACTGCGACTTTTCTAACACGCGCCGAGTCAAAAGGACGCGGAAAAAATCACTTACCTGTTAACTCATTTCATTGCGTCCTTCAGTGAAATAGAGAGTGGACTCATCTAATTTCTTTTTGGTGCTTCTAGTGAATTTCAGCCTTTCCAAGAGGAGCATCAGGTCACATCAGGTCACATAGGTCACTAAATTGAATTCCTTGTACTGAAGCATCTCCTTTCGCCCTTTATGAAGCGGCGCGTGGCTGGCGAAAGCTTTTACCTTCACACTTTTGTCTCACTTTCCGCCTTCTCTTCATGTATAAAAGGATCGTGTTGAGTTGCTCGATGTGGATTCTTTTACACTTCCTCACTCACTCCACCTGATCCATTCCCTCTCGGCACCACTTTTTGGCCTCAACGTCTTGGCCTTACCGTCTCGACCTGGCCTTCTATATACAACAGCAGCAACACGAGAGAAAACGTGCTTGCCTCATCAGTCGGTTGGCGCGGTCTTCCTAAAAGCTCGTGTGAATTATTGTGGCAAGAGTTCGCTTCCCTCCCAGCACGTGCTTAAATTTGTCGTGAATAATGTGATGTTGAACTGAGAGACGAGTACATTACGCGTGACGGGGCGACTTAATGAGTGAGTGGCAGGCAGTGTTACGTTCAAGGTGATTATGTGGGGAGCGTCTTTGTCAAGTTCTCAAGGGGAGCGAGTCACCCGTGTTGGTTTTTCTTCTTTTTGCGTCGCGTCCTTTTCATTTCAATTTTCGTGTGTGGTTTGTGTGAATGGACTTGTTTTTTTTTTTTTTTTTTTCTGTGTTCTTGTTGGTTTTGGTCATTGTGGGGAGAAATTTACTGTCATGTTTTCTTGTCTTACGTTTTTTATTTATTTATTTATTTGTTTATTTATTTCTGTATCTGATTTTGAGTTTAGTTTATTTCTATATTTGTGTTGGTTATAATAATTTTTTTGATGATCTTTTCTTTTTTTTTTCTCTTCGTGTCGGTGTTTGATAGAACTTTACATATATTTATCATGAGTGTATTTAATTGCCATTAGTTATTCATCGTTGTGAGGGAGAAGGAATGACTTTCTTGTTTTAAAGCTTTCTCTGTTTTTCGCATCGACAGTTTTGCTTCCCTCTTTCTTCTTCCTTTTGTGTCAGGCTGCCCCTCCCATTTCCTTTCCCTCCCCCTCACTTCCCCTTCCAGGAGCTTGTTAGGTCTGGCAAACATTGTATGTGTGTGTTCGAAGAGAGAGAGAGAGAGAGAGAGAGAGAGAGAGAGAGAGAGAGAGAGAGAGAGAGAGAGAGAGAGAGAGAGAGAGAGAGAGAGAGAGAGAGAGAGAGAGAGAGAGAGAGAGAGAGAGAGAGAGAGAGAGAGAGAGAGAGAGAGAGAGCTTCGTTGACCATTTAAGGCAGTCTGACTGTTAACCTTAATTAAAACCTGTCCGCTACACACCTCTGTACTTACCTGTATTGGACATTTACCTCCTGGGTTTACCTTTGAAGTGTTTTCCTGTTCTTGAGTCTCGGCACTGAGTAACCTTCGTCTCTTGCTGTACCATCCCGCCTCTCTGCTGTACTATCCTATATTTGCCTAGTTAGAATCAGACCTGAACAGCCATGCGGGAACGTAATAGGGAGCTTTTAAAAGAAGACATTTAAGGATGGAGATGATGGTGGAAATAGGTACGTTTCTCACAGGGACTGCCACGTGTAGGCCTGATGGCTTCTTGCAGCTTTCCTTATTTTTTTTTTATGTTCTTAAGAGTTTTGTTTGTGATCGTTTGTTTAGTGCAGAGATACAATAGTTTCGAATCAGACCATCTTTTTTACATCCTTTATTCATGAAATTTACACAAAATCAAATGCCCTGTTAATTTTTATTCAGATTTACACAGTATACCAAAACACTCCCAAACATTCCATTCACATGCTTGTCTGAGGCTGGGCACGTACGTATTACTCTTGGCATAACGACTAAGCCTAATTCTTACCGGTACCTTTTCGTGGAAACTCGCGGCGTGAATCTTTTAATGTGAACCGCGACATTTTCTTCAGCAGTTCTTAATGAGACGGAAAGGGAGAGGAAGAGGGAGAGGGAGAGAGAGGCTGGTAACTGGAAGAACCCTGAAGGACTGTCAATGCGACTCTAATTGGCACTGAGCGACAGGCAGCTATGCATGAAATTTCAACCGGGTGGGGAGAAGAAAGGGAAAGGAAGGGAAATTGCTGTTGAGAAACCTGCTACTCTTCCCGCCTTGCTGACTGAGGGCTCGTCTTTACCTTGCCACCTTTTGTTAAGTTGTGAGGTTGCCTGTGAAAAATGACTGACTTTGAGGGACTAATTTATTAAATGGTTTTGGTGAGTGACTGGCTGACTAATTGACTGGTTGGCACTTTCAGTAATTTTAAATGGAAACTTTAAAATTAAGGATGAATAAGTGATTTTTTTTAAGTACGTTTATTGTACGGTCAGAGAGAGAGAGAGAGAGAGAGAGAGAGAGAGAGAGAGAGAGAGAGAGAGAGAGAGAGAATTACACTTTGACATTCATGCATTTTCTCCTTTTCCAACTTCCTCACTCATTTTTTTCTTTCTTTTCCTCTTCTCACTTCTTTCTTCTTCATTTTCTTACCATTTCTTTCTTATTCCTTTTCCCTTGCATCCACTCTCTCATCTTCCTTCATCTTGCAAAATAAAGTTAAGGAGAAGAAATAATTGAGCCGAGAGAGAGAGAGAGAGAGAGAGAGAGAGAGAGAGAGAGAGAGAGAGAGAGAGAGAGAGAGAGAGAGAGAGAGAGAGAGAGAGGGGGGGCAAGACTTTTTTCCACTGACTGGGAAATTGCCGCCTTCCAGGGAGTCTCTTATGGACGAAAGAAAACTGAGAGAAAACGGAAGCTGAGAAAATAAGCGAGAACGAAAACCATTTTAGACTAAAGGGAAATAATACGACGGAAAAAAGATACACAATTATGTTACTATTCTCGGAGAGGAAATTGATAGCCAGTGCATTATATTTTTTTTGTGGTTTATGAGGAAATTGAGTGGAAGAAAATAAAAAATATATATTCATTTGATTATTATCATTTGTTTAGAGTGAAATGATGCAATGATTGTAAGTGGATTTTTCTTATTGCTTTAAGAGAGAGAAAGAGAGAGAGAGAGAGAGAGAGAGAGAGAGAGAGAGAGAGAGAGAGAGAGAGAGAGAGAGAGAGAGAGAGAGAGAGAGAGAGAGAGAGAGAGAGAGAATTATTAATGTTTTATCTACATATCTACTACTGGTATATATTTGTAACTAAGAAGAAAAAAATATTCTCTACATATTAAGGACGCTAATAACAATAAAACCTCAATCCTTATAATTTCTCTACTTCAGGATTAATATATTAGAAAAAAAAAAAGAATACTTGTACATCACAGCTTCCTCTCTTCATGACTCAGTGTTTTCAAATATTTAGGTTGAGTTGCTTCAGTTTCCACCAAATAGCGTCATGTGTACAATTACTGGCTCCTTTGATTTGGTGTGTGTGTGTGTGTGTGTGTGTGTGTGTGTGTGTGTGTGTGTGTGTGTGTGTGTGTGTGTGTGTGTGTGTGTGTGTGTGTGTGTGTGTGTGTGTGTGTGTGTGTTCGTCTTTCTATCTGCCTACATCTCTCTCTCTCTCTCTCTCTCTCTCTCTCTCTCTTGGTCGCTTTGATGTTGGCGCGGCAGGAATCTGTGCTGTGTTGTTGCTGCCCTCTGAGGATTCCCCGCTTCAGGCGTCTGCTGTATTGTTGATGGATTGAACCTCTGCTTCTCTCCCCCATTTTTGCTGTTGTCGGTGTGTCCTCTTGTGAACTGCTGCGTGTGAACTAAATTGCTCTGTTATTAGTAAGATTGATGGATGTTAACCCTTTCCCTGCGATATGCCAGAGTCACAACGCTAAAGGCAATGTACGGAGTCTTTATGTGCCCGTACAAGAAAAGAAGGGATGGAAAAAGAGTGCAGTTTGCGATTTTTAGACAGTACAAGTGGCTGTGGAACAAGAAAAGATGCCTCAGAGTGGTTAGTGTTTAAAGAGAGATAAGCCAAATAGAAGCATTCCAGGATATAGGGGAGGATGATGCGCTATGCTGGTTTCCATTTTTTTTTAATATATATGTCGTTTGTATATTTTCTTTCAGCAGTTGACTTATAAGCTTCTATTCTCCTCTTCTTTACTCTTCCGCTAAAACAGCAACTATGGACGTCCCTAAAGTTTTGCTCCCCTTCACTTTAACAAAATTCACTTCTAGAATCACTTACCGAGTTTGTAGGGGAACGAGGACGAGGAAGAGGAAGAGGAGGAGATATGGAGAGGGAGGAATGGAGGATTAAGTGGTGGAGGAGGAGTGGGAGGAGGAAGAGGAGGGGTGGAGATGAATTAGGTATGGATGGCAGGAAGGATTGATAGTGGGAGGATGGATGGACTGAAGGGTCTGATTGAGAGAGAGAGAGAGAGAGAGAGAGAGAGAGAGAGAGAGAGAGAGAGAGAGAGAGAGAGAGAGAGAGAGAGAGAGAGAGAGGAACCTGTATTAGGAGCAATGAATGAAGGGAGAAAAGTTGGAAGGAAGGAAGAAAGGACTGTAAAAAAGACATGGAGAGAAAATACGAACATTAAAAATAAAATAAAAAGATAAAGAGAAACGAAAAGTAAATAGAAAGGCTGCAAGGAAGAAAATATACAAGTAAATAAAAAATAAATAAATAAATGTCAAGGAAATATATCTAAGCAATGCATAATAAAAAGGAAAGAATTGTACAAGTCAACTAAATGGAAACACGGGTGCAATTTTTCTTTCTAAACAAGGAAAGCTTTGAATTTAGACTCAATTAGGGAGTTACACAGATCTTGTTTATATTGTGTGGCTGAGTGAACGTTGCAGCCTGTGTGTGTGTGTGTGTGTGTGTGTGTGTGTGTGTGTGTGTGTGTGTGTGTGTGTGTGTGTGTGTGTGTGTGTGTGTGTGTGTGTGTGTGTGTGTGTGTGTGTGTGTGTGTGTGTTTATTTTAACCTAGTCTCTCTTTGTTGATTCTCTCTCTCTCTCTCTCTCTCTCTCTCTCTCTCTCTCTCTCTCTCTCTCTCTCTCTCTCTCTCTCTCTCTCTCTCTCTCTCTGTACATGACACAGGCATTTAATTAAGGAGTAATAAAAAATCTTCCAAATTAATACTTTTCTTAATTCGGAATAATTGCTCATTGAATACAATTAATCACATCTCCATGTAAATTAATTTGAAGTATTTAATTATAGTGAAAACTGACAATATGTATTTCTTTTTTCATCAGTGTAATATAATGTAACCTGGAATTAAACTTGTAATAATAATGATGGCGATGATAGTAATGATGATGATAACAGTTAGGTGTTATTTATTAATGTATTTATTTAGTTAAGTTTTCCTTCACCAGTCCACTTATTTTTTCTTTAGTAAGTAAGTGAGTGAATCAGTCAAGAGTTATCTGGTATGTTTAACAGTCAAAGTTTGAATCAGTCAGTCTGTGATCCATTTAGTCAGTCAGTCAGTCAGTCATTCAGCCTATTTAATCAGTCCATCGGTAAGTCAGCCTGTGGTTATCATATGAATCAACAGACAATTAATCAGTCGGTGAGTTAGATCATCTATTAATCAGACAGAAAGTTAGTAATATAATATAAGTCGGTTCGTTAGTTAGTTAATTAGCCAAATAATCAGCTTGACGCAATTCGTGACATGGCAAAGAAAACGGGAAGAAGTAAATTAATGAAGAAGGTAAACAGGGGAGCAAGAGACCACCTGTTGTGCTCACCTGTTGATTGCCTCCCTCACCTGTTGCCTGCCTCACTTGTAGACTGCCTGCCTCACCTGTTGAATGACTCCCTCACTTGTTACCTGCCTCCCTCACCTGTTCAATTCCTCCCTCATCTGTTGCCTGCCTCCCTTACCTGTTCATTGCCTCCCTCACCTGTTCATTGCTTCCCTTACCTGTAGACTGCCTCCCTCACTCTCCTCCTCCTCCTTCACCTGTCACATTCCTATTTTCTCGCTTTGTTCTGTTATTTTCACGCATGTCATTGTCTCTTTATGTATATGTATGTATGTATGTATGTATGTATGTATGTATGTATGTATGTATGTATGTATGTATGTATGTATTCATTCATGTATGTGTATGTATGTATTTGTGTATTTCTGTGTGCACTTATTTATTTATTTACTTATTTATTCATTCGTTCACTTTTTGTTTATTTATTGACAACCGCTTACTTTTCCTTCCATCATGACTTTTTTTCTTTTTTATTTTAGACGGTGAATAATTTCTTCTTGGCCTCCTCCTTACCACTCAGCGTTCTATTAACACTTTTCCTTCTTTATTCAATTAGCCTTCCTTAATTTCCTTCTTTCCTTTCTTCACTTTCGGTTTTACTTTTAAATTTCCGGACGTTCCTTTCATAAAAAAAAAAAATATATATAAAATAAATCTAGTGCTAATTATTTCCTTGAGTGCCTCGGATTTTTTCTTTTCTTTCTTTTTTCTTTTCTTTTTTTTTGCGATTATTTTTATGTCGTTTTCTTGCTTCAGGTAATCTGCATTCTAAAGGTGAAGTTTTTTTTTCCTTTGATATTTTTAAAAGCGAAATTAGTGAGGTGTGTGTATTTGTGGGTGCGTTTTTGTGAGAGTCAGAAGTTTGTGGGTGTTAGAGAGAGAGAGAGAGAGAGAGAGAGAGAGAGAGAGAGAGAGAGAGAGAGAGAGAGAGAGAGAGAGAGAGAGAGAGAGAGAAAGATGGTGTGTTTGGCCACATCCCACGTTGGTCTGAAGTAAACACGAGAGGGAGTCGTGATGTTAACTTGATTTCATGACTCGTTACGTGGCGGAGTTTAACACAAGTCTTATTTCCCTTTTGGCATTTATATATTTTTTTCTGCTGCTGTTTTTTTATTGTTTAATTTTTATTTTGGTGTTGTCGCTGATGCTGCTTATGTTGCTCTCCTCCTCCTCCTCCTCCTCCTCCTCCTTTTCCAGTCTCTATAATGATCCTATAGAGCCGCTTATCCTCTCTAGCTTTCTCTACGCAACACTCTCTTCTAATTCTCCACTCTAACCAACCTCTCTCTGAAATCTTCTCGCGTGTAATCCTTCCATCAACTCGTCCTGCCTCCTCCGGCCACGTTGAGATCCATCATTCTGTTGCAAGCTTCTCTCTCTCATTCCCTCCCCCCAAGTGTCTCTGCCAATTCATTCTCTTCATTATGTTCCTTAGCTTCGGAATGGTTTAATTAAGGTAACGTTTGGTTTGTTATGATCCTATTGACGCGAGAAGAATTGTATATAATTATTGAGTTGATAGTGAACTGTGTAAAGAGAAATTTGATACTAAAGGTATTTGTGTTAGGTGGAATATGGTGAAATCTTAGGCTTTCATTAGCAGCAGTTTATTGAGTCAGGTAATTGAACGGGGAAGCCGGGAGGAGGGCTGGTGCACTTACGAATACCTGGGACAAGCTGCCTCTTCAACACTTAACCAACTGACTGACTGATAATGTAACCATGAACAGCAATCGTAAACCGTCGCTGTCTCATTAGGATGTTTTGGTAGAAGTGATTTTTTTTGATTGACGGTGAAAAAAAAATCCTTAAATTATCACTACAATAATGAAAATATCTTTGTAAACTACAGTGGGGTAGAATCTTTGTTAAATGCTCACTGGAATCATGAAAACGTTATTGGTGATTAGATTAACTTCCACTATCATTTTTTTAGTGTAGATAAGACGCGGGAACATTTTATAATAAGCGCCATAGATAGTGTAGTTTATCACTAATAGCCTCGTAAAGGCCACCAATTTGCTTCTGTTGGTTCTTCCTTTATGTTCCTTTTATGTACGTTTTCTTTCGTTTCCCGTGTCTTAAATTTCTAACCAGATATATGAATATTACAATGAAAGTTTATTTTGTTGTAATGAGACTAACGACCACATTCTTAAAACTTTCCTTGTCTTATCTTGACAACTTTTAACAAGCTCTCGTGTTACCGCGGGTTATCACAGTTATGGGAGTTCACAAGTTACCGGGGATTTTAAGGCCATTTCTTTATTATTTTTTGTGACAGCTTAACAAGGAATTTACATCATCAATGGATAAAGACTCGCGAGAACCCAACTAATCATACATGTGGTCTTTGAAGAGTAATCCTTATGAGAGACTGACACGGCGTCCACACACACACAATCCCATTCACACAAATACATTACACAAACACTGATTGAATGTATATATTAAGATCACATCACAGTCCAGCGGTTTCAGAGTGAAGATGCTGCACAAATAGCGTCCTCTTCCCTCCCACGTGACGCAGCTCGTAACCTTAACGTGCCGGAAGTAAAACAAAACTTACGTATCTTTCTACCGTTAATGTATCTCATTTTTCATTTATAATACCTATATCTTTCCCCTCCCAAGGACCCGCTGCGTAATATCATGATTAAAGGCGTCACAAAAATCAGCTTATGACGCCCTCGAGAGACTGAAAGCCGGGAGAGGCTGACAACCTGACGCTGACGGCCTTGAAGACTCACTGGGGGATCATGTGGCAGAGCGGGGGAGGGCTGGGAGAGGCTGGCATGACGGGAGGGAGGTAAGGTGAAGGAACAGTGTTGAAGGGCGAGGCAGGTATGAAGGGATAGTGTTTAGATGAGGCAAACTTGAAGAGGCGGTGTTTAAGGACAGAAAGGCTTGAAGGGACAATGTTTAAGGGCAGGCAGGCTAGAAAGGACAATATTTAAGGGGGTAGGCAGGCTTGAAGGGAGTGTTTAAGGGCTAGGCAGACTTAAAGGGAGAGTGTTTAGGGCAGGCAGACTTTGAAGGTGCAACATTTAGACGAGGCAGGCTTGAATGGGCAGTGTTTAATGGGGCAGACTTAACAGAAGGCACAGAAATAAGTAGTACCAGAAATTTATTGCGTCACGGCATTGAAACAGCGAGAGTATCGACTTAATTGATTCATGTGTGTATTGTGGCCATTGAGACTAGGCAGATGCAAACACTTCAAACCTGTGTGTAGGAGGTGTGTGGCAGGTGTGTACAGGCGGTGGCGTGCGGCAACACTAAGCTCCTGACAAGTGCACATGAGATAAATTTGAAGAGCGAAAGTGGTGCACGTCAATGGAACCGTATGCGAAGGTGACACACTCGCCAGACACCACGATCACTCCTCTCACCTCACCTGTTTCACCTGTCTATCCTTTGAAGTCATAGATTAGATTTACTACCCTCTCTTACCCTCCTCTCTTTTTGTTTTCTCTTTATTCTCTTTGTTTTATTCCCTTTCGGTTGCCGCTCTTGAGAATCTGGTTAATCATCGCTGTGGTCTTTGAAAATAGTCATAGTGGAAAGAGAAAAGCGTTTTAGAATACGAAGCCGGGTTGTTATGAGGAGGCTTACAATACAACACAGTGTGGCGTTCAGAAAGGTGGTATTTGTGGTCCTGCTCCCTGCCTTGCCTCTCCCTTGTTATTGTTGAGAGGTTTACTAGTCTGTGTAAACTTTCCGGGAGGTTAAATGTTCCGCCTTTCAGTGGCATCGTACTTTTTCTCTTCCTGTTTATACTCGTTTCCTTCCTCGTTATTTTTTTTTTCCTTCTCTTCGTTGCGGTCTTCGATTTTCATGTCATCATTTTTTTCTTATTTTTTTTTTATGCTCTTTGATTATCTTCTTCTCCCTTTTCGTTGTTTTTCTTCTCTTCCATTTGCATACTTGTTCTTTCCCTTGTCGCCTTCATCAATCGTTTCTTCTTCTTCCTCCTCCGTTTCTGCTTTATTCCTACTTTATATTCACTTATTCCTCCTCCTCCTCTTCCTAATCTTCACTACTCTTGCTTTGTTCTGTGCCACTTCTTATTCTCATTCTTCTTCCTTCATTTACTCCTCTATCTCATCCAACATTGTCTTCTCCACTATACCTCCTCTTCCCCATCCTTGTTTATCTTCTCATATCTCCCTTTTCTTCCTCTCCCTTATCTTATGTATAGCTTCCCTTCCTCTTTATCCCCTCCTTCTTCCTCTCGTCATCCTCCTTTTCTACATCTGTCTCCTCCTCCTCCTCCTCCTGCTCATCTTTCCAGTTCTCTCTCCTGTTTTGCGCTAAAGAGGTGAGTTGTGTCTCTTTTGCTCTTTTCTCATTCTTCATTCAGAAAATCTTGCTTCGCTTTGGATCGCTTTCCCCCTTGAGTGTTTGTGGGTGAGAGGAAGAGAGAGGAGGAGGAGGGAGGGAGACAAGAGGAGAGGGACGAGAGGAGGGAGGCTTGGGAGGGAGGAAAGAGGGGTACTGGTGGAGAAAAAGAACGAAGAAGCGAAAATATGAGTGGAAGGAAATACGAAGCAAATATTGAACTTTTGACTTTTATGAAAGAGTAAGCTCTGTGAAGCCTCGTTGCCGTTTGAATGTTTAAGCTTTAGTGTTTATGTTCGTGGTAGTGATGAGGGATTCCATGACTAATATGTCTCTCTCTCTCTCTCTCTCTCTCTCTCTCTCTCTCTCTCTCTCTCTCTCTCTCTCTCTCTCTCTCGAGCGTTACTTCCTCCACTACGCAATTCATTCCTCGCCTAATTGTAAGCGAGTGGAAGAAAAATAGCTTCTATTATTCCATTCTCTGTTATCTTCCACTATCAGCTGTTGTTGAGGGCGTCGACCGTGCCAGTCACGTCACCTCATTCTTTCCGTGTCACTCTACTGAAAGAAAATGGGAGTCGAGTTCCATTTTCTTTGTTACATCGTTTTCTTTGGCTCGTGTTATCAGTTAATGGGGGACTTTTCGAACTTCTGCCGCCGTGCTTCGAACTAAGTGCTGTTTCGCTTTCGAGTTCGCTTCTCGTTTGGCACTGAATGAAACTTTATAAGGGTGTTTGTAATTATGTCGGTTTTTCTTGTACGTTCCGTTGTCATGTTATAATTTTTTTTCTAGTTACTGGCAGTTTTACGTAATTCAGACGAGATTACCAAGACTCCCTTAGTTTTAATGATACTACATAAAAAAAAAGTCTTACATTTTTCTGCGTATCAAGGAGACTGGTGAAGGGCAGGAGAGAGAGAGAGAGAGAGAGAGAGAGAGAGAGAGAGAGAGAGAGAGAGAGAGAGCTTAGTTTATCGTTCTCAATTATAGAAAGAACTTACAATCATAAATCGGATCAACTTAGCTTTGAAATCTTCAGCGCCTACGTCATCAGAGAGGTTCCTGTTGCCATCTCCGCGTTCCTGTTGACGTGGGAGGAATGAGTGACGTGGGGATGAGTACCTAAAGTCACCTGTCCAGTTCAATGAAGATGGTTAGGTTGAGTGCGTCCAGACGTTCGCCTCGCCGCATGTTGCCCAGCGTGGGTTGTGGCGGCGGCAGGTGGGCAGGTGTGTGGCGCCTCCCCAGCCCGCCTTTAATTGTCAGGTGTCACAGGTAACCTTCAAGAGAGAGGAGGAGGAGGAGGAGGAGGAGGAGGAGGAGGTAGTTGTTGTTGTTGTTGTTGTTTTAAATATTTTTGGATAGAAATATTTTGGATGTACTTTGCTCATTCCTCAGGTGTTGTACGTAGGGATTGAATGAGTGGTTGAATGACTGAGTGACTGAGTGAGTGAGCAAGAAAGCGAGTCAGCCAAGGGAAGATGAGATGAATGTATTTCTTCAAAGAATTTCTATACATCATCTTCCTTGTCATCATCACCACCATCATCATACCTGTACAATTCCCCAGCTATACAAATACTCCTCCCACCGTACTCCACATCCCTCTCTCAGCTGGCCATCCTATTGAATATTTAACTAGCAGTCCCACACGCGTCCCTCAGGTTGTGTGTGTCTGCATCTAATGTTTCGGTAACTTCTGGTCAGGGTAACTTGTGGTCCCCGTACACTAGCCAGCTCAACTCGTCTCGCCGCTACCCAGTCTGCTCTGCTCGCTCACCACGACCGTGTATTTTCCAAGGACACAGAGATGATTAGCCGCGTTATCAAGACTGTTCCTCCAGCTGATAGAGTTGAAATATTGTTCATCTGTCACTAGAACCTCAAAAATATCCTTAAAGACCCGTGTCGCTTCATGTAGAGTCCTTTGAAAGTAGTGGTAGCACGGCGCAGTGTTTAAGAATTTTGTCCAATGTCAGGCAGTAAGCTGAGTGTTGTATTCTCATCCCGAGGGGCGTTGTGGTGGGAGTTTCATCAGGGTACGAGCTGCCAACATACGAGGCAGGGCAAGTCCACCAGCGAGTGTCTGTTATTACGTGTCTCGCTTGTAGTTTGTGAAGGAAAAAACAATGGGAATGTACTGCTCTCGCTTTTCCTCGCTTATTAAAACCCATGAACCTGGGAACTCTCTGGTACTACGTGCTCTTGTCGTGTTGTTAGATGGAGTGTACTGCCAGTTATTACTTTGCTCTGTATGTGACGAAAACTAAAAAAAAAAAAAAAAAAAAAAAGTAAATATATAAGTAAAAGACTCGCTAAATTGCTGTTCTTCACCCCCCTCAAAAATATAAATAAATAGATAAATAAACAAATAAATAAATAAATAAAGACAAAAGAATTCCAGTCAGGTTATTCAATGGAATCCTTTCACTTACATGTAACTTTTGCCATCACCACTAATAACTTACCATACTTTTGTGCTACAGTCTCTTAAAAAGTTGTGTAGCTTAAACAAAATTAACCTTATGTTTTTATTTCATGTGCTCATACAAACATCTTTCAAGTGTTCCAGATGTAAACAAGGGAAGATAATAGAAGCAGTTAAAGTGCTATTCTGGAAGTGTCTTACATTCCACACACTTAATAGGTCAAGTCGTGGGGAGGCATGCAACAATGCGAATTAAGTTCCATAGTTTACGACCGAAAGACCATGATAACAAAGAAAACGTATCTTTAGTGAATTTGATGTTAACAAAGGAAACCCATAGAAACAGTTAGTGCTAATTCTGGAGATGTCTTTACAATACATTTCTCACGTTTAATAGCTAAGTCCTATTGAGGCATAAAACAAAGCGAAGATCAATAGTTTACGAGTGAGAGGCGATGAAAACAAAGAAACTATATATACTGCAACGAACACCAAATACTGGAGTACAGTATCGCTCAGGACTTAAGCCAATCAGGTGACTGACTGATCTGGTGCCGGACATTGTTCTCACAGATGCAAGGCTGAATTAAGAGCGTAAATCATTCCGTCATTGGAGGCATTGTGTCCGTTAATTACGCTGAATGAAGGGGCGTCACACACACACACACACACACACACACACACACACACACACACACACACAGAGAGAGAGAGAGAGAGAGAGAGAGAGAGAGAGAGAGAGAGAGAGAGAGAGAGAGATGGGGTGGGTAAGTTGTATGGAATAATTTCAGAACATCTATATAGTATGTGTGTCTGCACGTCTCTCTCTCTCTCTCTCTCTCTCTCTCTCTCTCTCTCTCTCTCTCTCTCTCTCTCTCTCTCTCTCATCTCCATTTCACATCACTGCGTAAACATTTTCCTCTACAACCATCTTATTTTCACCTGTTTGTTAATTACTCAATGAGATTCGTCCTATATAAGGAACATATACAATAATACAAAGGAAAACTATTACATTCACTCTGTTTATTACACTGGCAGACTCTGAAACTCTCTGCCTTCCTTCCTTCCTTCTTTCCTTCCTTCCTCCCTCGCTCTATCTTGCCCAGCCATCGTACACTTTTAAACGTCTTAAAGAGGAGAGTATCAAGATGCTTCTGAACTGAATTGACTCGCTTATTTGGAACTGTTTCAATGTTTTCCTTAATGGGGACGTGTGTAGTGGGGCTTCATATTTCTTTTCCTGTGTCTTGTTGCTTGGTTCTTACCTTCCAGTCAGGTGAATATTCGTTTTTTTCTTTTTTTGCTTATTTTATCTTATTTTCTCTATTGGTGTTTGTTTTAGCGATCTTGCTTCACTTGTTTCTCAGTTCACTTCAGTTTCAGTTAAGTTCATCTGGTGGTCTATGGTGTGGCTTTCATTCTGGCATTCCTTCACCTCTATATTGACCTTTGCACTGGTATTTCTTGAACTTTCCCTTCTGTATGGTCCCCTGTTTTATTACGGTGACTTTCCCTCATGTGTCTTCCAGCTGAGTTCAGTTGAGTTGGTGGTCAGGGGATGTTGGCTTTATATTGGTATTTCGTGACCTTTCCCTTTGTCCCTTCTCACTGTCTGGGCCTTCTGTTTTCTTCCTTGTCCTCTCTCTCTCTCTCTCTCTCTCTCTCTCTCTCTCTCTCTCTCTCTCTCTCTCTCTCTCTCTCTGATTGTCCAAAACTTGTATGTTATTTTTGCTGTTTCTTCGAGTTTTTTTTTTCCTTTTCGTTTATTCTTTTTTTTTTTGTTACAGAAAATGTATCAGCTCAATATTACATTTGTTATTATTGTATTATTTTTCTTCTGTTAAATTCTCTCTCTCTCTCTCTCTCTCTCTCTCTCTCTCTCTCTCTCTCTCTCTCTCTCTCTCTCTCTCTCTCTCGTGATTCATTGTTCTTCGATAGTTATAACAACAACAACAAAAACAACAACATTAACAATAACAACAATGATAATAATAGTAGTAACAACAATAGTAATGATAATACTGCAGTACTCTAAGGGCCATTATCCCAAGCGTAATGCCTCGTTAAAGCCGCTGTGCCAATACTGATTCCATCCTATCATTACTAATAAGTGCAGCATTGTTATGTAAGACAGAAACTACAAGGCGAATTTTCAGATCACTCTCCCCCACACCTTCTCCCTCTCTCTCTCTCTCTCTGTGTCTTTTCCCTCTCTCCCTACACAGCGTACAAATTTTAAGCATATAGTCTGGCACAATATATAAGTCACTCCTTTCTAAACCAATGGAAGAACACACTGACTCACTCCACGCATATACACAAAGTTGTAAGCTTAAACATTCACTTTTCCCTCGTGTCGCCGTTTCGTGTCGCTGTTCCAGGAGTCTCGCTTGAATAACAGAGGTGATAAGAATGCTTCCCGTGAACTGCGGACAGCGACCTTCACTTTCCCGGTGGACATTTCCGGCAGCGAGTGCAAGGCAGCGGTAAATTTGCTCCACAGGCGGAAGACCCTTGACACGAAGGTCCTCTGGTGGTGGTACGTTGCGTGTGATCTTGCTGTTCCGACCTGCTGGTGACTGGAGGACGCCCTTCTGTATCTCTCACAGCATCTCACGAGGGGTGGCTTCAGTGCTCTCTCTCTCTCTCTCTCTCTCTCTCTCTCTCTCTCTCTCTCTCTCTCTCTCTCTCTCTCTCTCTCCGCCTAGTTCCTTTCATTAGAAGCTAAAATTGTTTAAAAAAAGAGGAAGGAAATGAATATGAATGAAATATAGGAGGAGATAAAAAAAATAATTTACTGAGGGAAGGGAGGGAGGGAGGGAGAGAAGGAGGAAAAAGGGAGAGAGGTAATATGGAGGAAAATTTCTTAATCACCTCTGACGCATCATCACTTCTTTCCCTTTTTTTCTCCTCCTCCTCCTCCTCCCTAGTTCATCCTGTTTTCTTTTTTCCACTCTCCATGAAAACTTTAACCTCCTGTCTCTTCTCCTCTCTTCCCTCCCTTCCTCTTCCTCTCTTCCTCTCCCCTCCTCCCTTGACATTTCATCTTTTTCTACTCTCCGTGACTTCTTCCTCATTTATTTGGTCTTTCTCTCCTTTGTTCTTTATTTCTTTCTCTTTTTTTCCCTATATTTCTTTTCTTCTGTCTTTCATATTATCCTTACCAATCTCCTTTTTCTTATCATCTGTTTCCTCATTCGTATATTTCGTTTCTTTGATAATGAAAGAAGGAGGAGGAGGAGGAGGAGGAGGAGGAGTGAAAAAGGGAAACAGTGAGTGAAAGAGGTCGGGAGAGAATGAAGGACGAATGAAGGGAGGGTAGAAGGGAGAGAGGTAAGGAAGGAAGGGGAGGGAGGTAGGGAGGGAGAGAAGGCTGGAAGTGAGGAAGGCAGCCGACCTATTTTGGTAGTAAATGTATGGAAGTCTTGGGGAGAAAAGGAGAGAGAGAGAGTGGAGGGGAGGGAGGGGAAGATGGAAGAGAGGGAAAGTTCCATCATTTTTTAAATTCTTTTATTTATTTATTCATTTTTTCTCTAGTCACGCACAATATACATTACCTGCGTTCATTATAATCATTTACTCTTCTTTTTTTCCTGGCCATTTTATTTATTTATTTTTTTATTTTTTTAATTCACGCCGCGTTTCAGAGAGCAATCCTTCATTTCAATATACATTTTTTCCAGCTGTATTTTCCCCGCCTCACGCACATTGCACATTACTCACGTTATCTATTTTTTTTCCATTGCATCATTTTGTCTAATAGTCTTTTACTTACGCTGTATTAGATCCACACTGCACCTTTTAATTTTATACATCTGTTTTCATTATAAATTTACCTCCTCGCATTGCTTCGACATATGAGAAAGAATACCGTTTACCTCAAATCCATAAATTGTCTTTTACTTAAGCAGTATTACATCCATAATGCACACAACACATTCTAAGCCTTTGTTTCATTGTACATTTGCTATACCTCTCATTACCTCAACATATTAAGAGAAGGAGCACCATATATTTCAAAATGATTATATTCTGCCTCAAGATTTACACTCTTCCACAGCATTTTCTTATAGATACATATGTTTCACTATCTTAAGCTTTCACTGCAATATGCAACACTTTACAGCACAAAGAGCGCTGCGGAAAGTCTTTATAAACATTCACAGGAAAGAAAAAAAGAATTGAGAATATATTTTCCAGCCTAAAGCCAGTAAAATGTTAAGAAGTAAGTGTGGAGCAAAAAAAAAAAAAAGTAAGAGCTTTTTTTTTCTTTTTTATCAAGGGAAGATGTACCGAAAAGCATCGAAAGGGTTAATTAAACTTCTCAATGAACAGACGCCAAGATAGGGTTACATCTTATCACTGCCGGCTCTCTACAAATCTCTTCCAGTGAACTTAGTCTTGGTAATCTTCTGGGGAAACTCCATACTGTAACTTGCCTCTATTTCTTATTGATTTCTTGCAGTTCCCTCGCTCCACCTTTCCTTGGACGCCCTACCGACCTTGTACCGCCTGGGATTTTGACCTCTAGATAGAAATGTTGTCTTAGATTTATAAAACGACTGGATAACTTTTCCCTTAAGCTTTACATTACTTCCTTAACAGAGAGAGAGAGAGAGAGAGAGAGAGAGAGAGAGAGAGAGAGAGAGAGAGAGAGAGAGAGAGAGAGAGAGAGAGAGAGAGAGAGAGAGATACCTTAAGACACGCAGACAAGTGAGCGCATCCCCAAGGCGTTGAGAAGCGAGGCGACAGATGCATACCAATGAGGGAAAGACACGCGTCCCGAAGAGAAACTGACGAGGAAACAATACACCTGTCAAATGTCTCTCTCTCTCTCTCTCTCTCTCTCTCTCTCTCTCTCTCTCTCTCTCTCTCTCTCTCTCTCTCTCTCTCTGTATGTAACGCTTGAAATACGTTATGATAGTGAAGGAACGTTTTAATTTAGAGAGAGAGAGAGAGAGAGAGAGAGAGAGAGAGAGAGAGAGAGAGAGAGAGAGAGAGAGAGAGAGAGAGAGAGAGAGGAATAAAGGTGAGCTGCGGAAGGATATCTGTAATTTGATGAAGATAAAGAGAAACAAGTGAAAAATGCATCCACGTGTGTGTGTGTGTGTGTGTGTGTGTGTGTGTGTGTGTGTGTGTGTGTGTGTGTGTGTGTGTGTTGTTGATGGTATTTCAATTCCAAAAATATGCACGAAATTTGACGTTTATTTGTTTTTTTGTTTTTTTGTTTATTTGTCTTTTCCTTTTTTTTTTTTTGCATGAAGTGTACGTGTATTTTTAGTTTTTAGCTTTTTACCGTCTGTTGTTGTTGTTGTTGTTGTTGTTGTTGTTGTTGTGGTGGTGGAGTCGGTACTTGCGTTGATGTTCATAATTTTTTGGCTATTTTTCTTCCTTTCTTTCTTTCTTGAAATAGGAAAAGTAGAATAATAATAGGAGATAATTATTTTTATAAACGCTAACAAGAAATTGGGTGTATGCTTTAGAGAGAGAGAGAGAGAGAGAGAGAGAGAGAGAGAGAGAGAGAGAGAGAGAGAGAGAGAGAGAGAGAGAGATCCCAGTAATGCAGTTCCCTTAATGCTTCACGAAGGAGAAAATGATTTATAGATTGAAAAAAAAAATAACACAAGCGAAATTCTGATTAGTTAGGAGAATTTCAAAACCACATGACCTCTTTACCTCCATCCTACACACACACACACACACACACACACACACACACACACACACACACACACACACACACACACACACACACACACACACCCCGCGGCAGCTCAGCGTAACACGATATTTTTTATTTTTTATTTTATTTTTTTTTGTCCCCGGAAGACACGCAGATTAGGAGTGAACTTTTGCTTCCTAAAATACGTTAAACAAGTTGATATCGTGTTTTTGCGATTACGTTTTCCTTAGGGGCGAACATGGGCGGCCTTGGAGGAAAAAGAAGAGGTGGTGGGGGAGAGGGAGTGGGAGAGCGCAGGACGAGTGAGGTGTGGGATGTTTGCAGCAAGAGACGAGGAGGAAGAGATAAAGGAGGTGGAAGAGGAGATGCTGGATGAAGGAATCGATAACTTAAGAGAAAAGGTCATAGGAAGGAAATGCACTTGATTTTCCTCCTTTGTTTTCCTCCTGTATTTTCCTCCCGTATTTTCCTCCACTTGAGATCATTTTCACTTTACCTTCTGTCTGTCTGTCTGTCTGTCTGTCTGTCTTGTCTCTGTCCTCACGTCTGTCTTGTTATACTCCTTCTTTTTCTTGCTACTTTCTTACTGTCTTGTTACTGTTTTTCCGTCTATCTTGTTACTATTCCTTACTGTTTTCTTTGTCTTCCTGTCTGCCTCGTGTCTTGCTCCGTCTGACGTCTCACTACAAAGGAATGCAAGAGAATCTACTGTTATCCAGTGAACTGCATTAAGTGACGTTGCTGCAAACTGATTAACTTATTTGAAATGTGTTCTTGTGCGTCTGCTTGAATAGTTAATTGAAGTGAAGGAAATATGAAGGTTCTTAATTTATTCAGCCCGCCAGTCACGTGCAAATACATCTATCACGTGCTCTACGGTGTCTAGAGGTGAGAATTGGTGATAGGTGTGAGTACAGGTGCTTTCCCAAGGGCCCGACACCTCCAGGGAACTAAGATGAGGTGTGAATGGGTGAGGAACAAGGCCCGATTCTATGTGGTTTGTACTGCTACTACTACTACTACTACTACTACTACTACTACTACTATTACTACTACTACTACTACTACTACTACTATTAAATCTTGAGACTGTGTGGTTCTCTATATTTTCTTTCTCTTTCCTTCCCTTCCCTTCCCTTCCCTTCCCTTCCCTTCCCTTCCCTTCCCTTCTCTTCCCTTCCTCCCTTCCACACACATTCATCCACCCTTAAGCCACACACACCCTCCTGTTCCAGTGGTGCAGCGAGGGGCGTCCATACACACACACACACACACACACACACACACACACACACACACACACACCTGTTGCTGAACCCGTCTTTCTTGTATTTATTTGTCTATTTTCTTTTCCTTCCCTCTATCGTTTCTTGTTTTCTTTCTTCTTTTTCTCCCCTCTGCATTTGTTAACATATTTATTTCCTCCCTTTCTTTTTTTCTTTTTCTTTTCTCTTCTGTCCATCTGTCCTTCATCTCTTTCCTCTTCCCGTCTTTCCAAATTTGTTTCCTTTTTTATTTTAGTTCTGTTTTTCTTCATCTATTCATCTGTCCATCGTTTCTTCATTTCTTTCTTTTCTTTATTTTTCTTCCTTCCTTCCCTCTGTTCTTTTCTTCCCTCCTTTTTCTTTGTCTTTCATCATATTTCCTCTTCAAAATTTGTCCCTTTCATTTTTCCTCATTTCCCCCTCGTTTTTTCCCTTTCCTTCTCTCCCTTAATGTCCTCTGCTCTTCCATTCTTTCCTTCCTTCGTTACCTCCATTTTCATCTTCCTTCATACACTTTTCTCTCTTCACGCACCGTCTTTTCCTTCCTCCCTCCTTCTTTCCCTCCTTCCCCTTCCTTCCTTCCTTCCTTCCTTCCTTCTTTCCTTCCCTGCCTTGCTCTCGTATTTGCTAAAGTACTTAAGCCTCCTACTCTCTCGGGATATGGTGGACTGTGATAAATTGAAACCACAAATGGTGCCCCCCCTCTCTCTCTCTCTCTCTCTCTCTCTCTCTCTCTCTCTCTCTCTCTCTCTCTCTCTCTCTCTCTCTCTCTCTCTCTCTCTCTCCCCATTTCTTCTTTTCCCTTCCTTGATAATTTCTTTTCAGCTTTCCTTTGTCTAATATGATGCACACACACACACACACACACACACACACACACACACACACACACACACACACACACAGAGAGAGAGAGAGAGAGAGAGAGAGAGAGAGAGAGAGAGAGAGAGAGAGAGAGAGAGAGAGAGAGAGAGAGAGGTAGAAGTAGTGGATAGGACGATGTAAAAGAGAGGAGGGGAGAAAAAATAGGGAGAGAGGGAGGGAGAGAAGGTTGAGGATAGGAATGGGGAGACAGGAAGGGAGGGAGAAAGGGAGGGAAGTTGGAGAGTTTTCCTAGGTGGCTCTATTGATCAGGAGGGAAGGAAAGGAGGGAGGGAAGGAGGAGGGAGAGAGGGAAGCGTGATGGTTTGGAGGGACAGATAGAGGGAGAGAAAAAGGGTGACGGGGGGAGGGAGGGGGGAAAGCAAAATGAGACACATGAAAGGAAAATATAAAGAAAAAGAGAGAGAGAGAGAGAGAGAGAGAGAGAGAGAGAGAGAGAGAGAGAGAGAGAGAGAGAGAGAGAGAGAGAGAGAGAGAGAGAGTATAATCAGACAGGTGTGAGAAAAGAGAAGATCTAAAAGAAGCACCGTAAATGAGAGAGAGAGAGAGAGAGAGAGAGAGAGAGAGAGAGAGAGAGAGAGAGAGAGAGAGAGAGAGAGAGAGAGAGAGAGAGAGAGAGAGAGAGAGAGAGACTACAGTTGATATCAAGGGCATATTTATTTCTCTTCGTCTGTTCAACATTTCATACATGTTGTAGTTCATAGTTGTTAACCTACCCAATTACACCTAATGAGGGACTGATGCTTTCTTAGGATGTGAGGTAACTGGTAAAGAATTATGAGGAGTGTCGAGTCTATAATTAATGTTGCCTCTGTTAATAATTACTTTGAAGGACGGTGCCGTGGTAACAACATCGTGCATTAGCTGTGTGTGTGTGTGTGTGCGTGTGTGTGTGTGTGTGTGAGTGTGAGACAAGAATATCTGTGTTTCTCGTGAAGTCTATTTATAAGGTAAGACAAGAAAAAACAAAAAATCAGCTTTTGCGCAATGTTATTTTACTGTCAAAGTCTATTCACGTGTTCATTGGCGTTCTAATTCTTTGTCTGGCACTGTTGATCTATCTTACATTTGTTTATCTACCAGGCTTTCTATATATTGTTTGTATATGTACGTATCTACGAGTATATGTCTGTCTATCAATCGAGTATATCTTAATTTCTCTCCCATTATTCTCATCTCTATCTGTCTTTATCTATTTATGTATGTATGTTTGTATGTATGTATGTATGTGCATCTGTCTGTCTTTCTGTCCGTTTGTCTGTCTGTCTGTCTCTATTTACCGAGGGTGTTGCTGGTCTATTTTCCATCATAATCTAGCCAGACTGTTATTGCTTGAGTACAAACAAGGAAAGACAGATCAAAGCAAGGCAAGGCAAGGCGAGGCAAGGCGAGGCAAGGCAAGGCAAAATAAGACACGGTAGAAAAGAGCAGGGCAAGGCAAGGGAAGATTAGACAGAGCACAGGAAGATAAGAAAGAGTAGGGAAGATAAAACAGGTCAAGAAAGGGGAAGGTAAAGAAAAAGAAAGGCAAAACAAGACAAGACTGAGAAGGCAAGATGTGGCGGAGCAGGGTATGGCAGGACAAGGGAAAGCAATAAGTGTAATTTCTAGAAAGTCTCATAAGGGAAAATTCTAACATTCGTGCGAGTCTATTTTTGACTCCGCAACTCCCAGGGCTCTTACTTGAGGATGTTTACTTAGTTGAAAGTGACCAGAGGGGAGAGAGAGAGAGAGAGAGAGAGAGAGAGAGAGAGAGAGAGAGAGAGAGAGAGAGAGAGAGAGAGAATGTTTCTGGCATCTTCTCTTTTTCGTTAGTTCATTTTAATTCCTTGTTAGATATTAAAAAAAAAAAAAAAATGTACATCTTTTGATATTTAAACTCACGCGGAAACTGTAACAACAACACGAACAAGAGAGGACGTGACATTTACGCTTAAAGAACACAGACTGAACGCTTCCCGCCGGCTGCACTTCCTGTCCCTGTTACTGAGTTACATGTTTTGGCTTCCCCTCCGCCGAGTATTGCCGAGTGTGTAAGTTCAGGGTTCATAATCTGTTCATAAGAGCAATAGTAAACGACTGAGGTCTAATCTATCATCTTTAGGAACACAGCTGAGATTTTAACTCTTTCTTTACTAGATTTTTTTTCTCATGATCTTTTACAGTTAATAGTTTATGTACTTCATTTCATTATATGGTTTCTTTAGCGTAGGAAAGATGAAATTAACTTCCTATTCTCTCTCTTATTCGTGTACATGCAAATTATTCCCTATTCACAAAGCTCTAATTATAATGCAGTTTAAATAAAGATGACCACAGCAGGAACGTATACATGCAAACACCGGCAATGGCATGCTGTATACACACGAGCATTCATATTAGCATACTGTCCACATGTATTAATTCTTCGAAGGAACATACACGTGCCTTCATCAGTTAGATATCATAGCAAGACTCAAACGATCTCGGGAAGTATGGACGTAAATTATGAGTGTAGTTGTCTGAGTGCTGTTGATTCGTAGATGAGTGCAGTGAGTGTGTTAAAAGTGTGTGTTGTTGTGTTTCTTTGATAGAGCCCTGTGTTGTTTTCCATCAGAGGATTCGTGTGTGTGTGTGTGTGTTTGTGTGTGTGTGTGTGTGTGTGTGTGTGTGTGTGTGTGTGTGTGTGTGTGTGTGTGTGTGTGTGTGTGTGTGTGTGCGTGTTTATATTTTCCGAGAAATTTCCACTCGCGCAAATGGAGAGAGAGAGAGAGAGAGAGAGAGAGAGAGAGAGAGAGAGAGAGAGAGAGAGAGAGAGAGAGAGAGAGAGAGAGAGAGAGAGAGAGAGAGAACAAACAAGCAAGCAAGCAAGCGAGAAGAGAGGGGGACGAGGAGGAAAATGGAGAAAGAGGAGGGAGAGGGAGAAGAGAAGAGAAGAGAAAGGAGGAGGGGGACCCAACTTACCTCGCGCAATAATGCAAAACTTCTCTTCCCCTCATCTTCCCCTCCTCCTCTCCCTTCCCTTCCCCCCACTTTCCCTCCCGCGCCAAACACAGGAGTCGCCCTTGTATAAAGTCACCTCCGGCCGTCCATTAGGAAATAATCCCCCGTGGCGAGGACGACGAGAACCTTAGAGGCGAGAACTCCACAGGGAAGACACGCTATCCTCGCCCTTAAGTCTCCTGGGTGATTATAATGCAGTAATCTGGACTAACTACTCTTACGGGGAGAAAGAAAGTATATTGAGAGAGAGAGAGAGAGAGAGAGAGAGAGAGAGAGAGAGAGAGAGAGAGAGAGAGAGAGAGAGAGAGAGAGAGAGAGAGAGAGAGAGAGAGAGAGAGAGAGAGAGAGAGAGAGAGAGAGAGAGAGGTATTGTTCAAGTTGACAAAATTGTTTTGGGAAATGTTGAGAGAAAAAAGTAATGGAAGTTTAGCTGCAAATTTCATGTTTTCACTGCGCACGAAGGGAGGGGCTGTGTGTGTGTGTATGTGTGTGTGTGTGTGTGTGTGTGTGTGTGTGTGTGTGTGTGTGTGTGTGTGTGTGTGTGTGTGTGTGTGTGTGTGTGTGTGTGTGTGTGTGTGTGTGTGTGTATTTGTTTGTATGTGTGTTAAAAACTGCTGCTACCACCACTACTACTACTACTACTACTACTACTACTACTACTACTACTACTATACTACTACTACTACTACTACTGCTACTGTCACCATCAATACTATCACCATTATTATTATTATTCCCTTTACAATCCCGCGGCTACTACTACTATTACTGCTACTATCACCATCAATACTCAATACTATCACCATTATTATTATTTCCTTTACATTCCCGCGGTAGTAAATCAAATACGAACAGAAGTAAAGACTCCTCCGCCGGGCCGTCCACGCAGAAACATTCCGGTGCTCCAGGGAACAACAGGAGGCGATGGAGTTCCTGAGTCCCTGTGATGGTCTGGTACGTTCCTCTTGAAAGAGTCAAAGTCGGAGGACGGCGGAAGGCTCCAGGAATGCAGACTATTCCTTCCTTCCCTCCTGATGCACAGCCACCGTGAAGACCCTTAAGGGGAACAGCAACGAGTAAACTGATACACCGCTGTTTCGTGAGTCAGTGAACATTTCCACGTGTGAGGGAGGCTCGCTGGGAGGATAAAAAAAAGTGGGGAAATCCTTCTAAATTTGTCCAGGAAGGTAAAATGGAGAAAGAATCCAATTTCGAGGCCAATTTTGTGTGTGAAATATTGCTGTGCACTAGTAAGGAAAAGTAGAAGAAACTAGCCTATGTTTTCTTGAGTCATTAACAAACAGGAGTAGGAAGATATTTCATACCACGTAAACAGGCCAGTATAAGCCACACACACACACACACACACACACACACACACACACACACACACACACCAGTAAGCCACTGAGCCACAGGTTGCCCCGCAGTGGCAGTCGTGTGGTGTGATTGGTGTGTTAACGCGTCAATAACCCGTGTGGAGGCGATGACAAGACCAGACAGAGAGAGAGAGAGAGAGAGAGAGAGAGAGAGAGAGAGAGAGAGAGAGAGAGAGAGAGAGAGAGAGAGTCTAACCCGTACATTATGTCAGCGTCCTTCTTGTCCCCACAGGAAATCACAAAATCCATGTGCAGTTACGAGGTGAATAGCTTTGAAGTTTGGTTAGGTTTTCATTATGTCTCCCCCTCTTCGTCGCCACCTTGTTCCATAAAGAGATAAAAGAGATAAATCCACGTGGCTTACCTCCTTTTTTTATTTATATAAGATTATGATTAGAGAAGGGAACTGTCTGGTGAACCTGTGGCATAGCTATGGTCTTGTTAAGGTCCTATTTGTGGGTCCTTTTAATGGTCCTGTATCCCTTTCTGCTCCGGGGAACTCTATAATCTGTCTTCCAGGGATATTCTTCTCGGTGATAGAATTAATTTGGTGGTGCGACGCTGCATATCATCAAGGCTTTTTTTAGGAGTTTTTAGGAGTGTCACATTGCTCGCTGCGCCTCCGTTTTCTTCGCTTTCATCGCTTTCGTTTTCGTTCTTCTGTATTAGGTGTGCAGCGTGCCGTGTCCTGGGCTGTGTAGGTTTTCCTGTTTTTTTTTTTTTTTTTTTGTCTTTATTTTTGTCTTTGGTTCAGGAGTGGAAAGTCAAGGGCGAAGTGCAGGGAATAAAAGAAAGAGTGAGTCACGTCAGAGTTCACTGGAGGTGGTGGTGGTGGTGGTGGTGGTGGTGGTGGTGGTGGTATTGGGAAAGATTCGAAACTTTAAAAAGAAAAAGAAGGGAAGTTTTTCGTTACTAATATCTGAAAGACGAATGCAGTTATATTTTTCCTTCTATTTTTTATGGTGTGATGTTTGTGCTTATAGTAGTGGTGGTCGTTTCCTTTATATTTTCACTATCATGTCCTGCTCTTCAAGTTCTCGTCACTATTGCGTTCATCTGCAGTGACAAATTTAATCATTACCTTCACCTCCGTATTGTTCCTGGTAAGCTGTGGAATGATCTACTCCAGACCTTACTTCCTCATTCCTACAGCCGTGAAAGCCTTCAAGCGAGAGAGAGAGAGAGAGAGAGAGAGAGAGAGAGAGAGAGAGAGAGAGAGAGAGAGAGAGAGAGAGAGAGAGAGAGAGAGAGAATATCAAGACACTATGAAACTAAATTACGTTTTGTGTCTCTTCTAAGCCTTTACTCTTTCCATTTTCTATTCTCTCAGCCACACTCACCCTACGTATTCACATGGCCCTGTTTTTGTGCTTTCCATAGCCTCTATATTTTCTACACTGCGGAGGGAGCAAGGAAGAGTAGCAGGGTAGGAGAAGGGGAGGATAAGTCCATAATGCAAGGAGACTTTGATATGCCACTGTGCCTTACCGTGTCCAGGAGAAGGGAAGGGAAATGAAGGAGAGGGGACAAGTAAGGGAAGGGAAGGAAAGGGAAGAGAAGGGAAGGGGCTGTGTAGGATCTCTCAGGCTCCTCCTCCTCTGTGACGCTTTGAAACAGGTAGTGGGAGGAGAGAGAGAGAGAGAGAGAGAGAGAGAGAGAGAGAGAGAGAGAGAGAGAGAGAGAGAGAGAGAGAGAGAGAGAGAGAGAGAGAGAGAGAGTAGATATGAGAATAATTAAATACCAGCCATAATAGGATAGAATAGAGGGTGGGAAAAGAGAGAGAGAGAGAGAGAGAGAGAGAGAGAGAGAGAGAGAGAGAGAGAGAGAGAGAGAGAGAGAGAGAGAGAGAGAGAGACGAATATCAGCGAGGACGAGGAAGGGAGGGGGAGGGAGGGCGGCGAGAACGCGAATGTTAGCCATGGTCGATCGATGGAGGGGAGGGGAGGGAGGGGAGGGAGGGGCGGGAGAGGCAGCCGAGGAGAGGGGGCGGTGTGCGTGTGAGGGAGAGGATGAGGGAAACTAGAGAGTCTGGAAGAGAGCCTGGAATAGATTTCTGGAGCTGAAGTGACTGACTGGAATAGACCTAATGTGTGACTAGAATAGAATAATGTGGGAGGGAGAAAGATTGCGAAGACTTTGCAAGCCTGAGGATGGGAACAGAATGATGAGATGATTGGAGCTGGCTGTCTGTCTATCCATGAGGGAGTGATGCGAGGAAAATAGATTAGTGTGGGCGTGAGATAGATTCTTGAGACGGTGTTGGGTTGACTTCAGAAATGCGGGAATCGACTGATGAACTCATTGGAAGTGACTGTTTACCTAAGTGACTATATAAAAGAAAGAAGTTGCTGGAATGGATTATTGACGAAGTGAGACAGATTCTTGAGACGACGTGGGATTTATTAGAGAAAGGCAGGAATAGACTCACGAACTGTATTAACTGTTTTATCTAAATGACTCAATCTATAAGAGAGTGAAGTGGCTGAAACTGATTATTTACAAGGTGAGATTGATCCCTAAAACAATAAGAGAATGGCAGGGACAGACTGACGAGCTGATTGGAACTGACTGTTTACCTATGAAATGAATGAAATAAATTAATGGTTAGGTGAGATATATTCCTCAGATGATGGGATGGTGTACTTAGCTGCCTTTCAATCTATGGGTCAAATGATTATCGTACACCATAAGGCCATAACTGGAATTTGTTAGATGTAAAGTGTTGGAAAGTCGTAATTAACTGATTAATTATTGGGGGACTTCAATTCACTGGGGGGAAAGCAAAATGAGGTCAGGTTATTGGATAAATGAATCTTAAGAAAGACCGCAATTCAATTACTTCAAGGAACTAGAGTTTTTGTAATTTGTTGAATACAGGGCACTGGAATGGAAGGTGAAGTGGTGGCATGGAATTGGATTGACTGGAATGGCATGTCTGTAAGTGACTGGCATGACTGGAATGAATTGGAATGAAGTGTAGAGAATCAGGAAGACTGGAATGGAATGGAGTGATAAGGATACATTTGATTGACTGAAATGGACATACGTATTTGTCTCTATAAATCTAGGAATATCTGAAAATACTTAACTGAGTACATCAAATTGACAGGAACTCATTGGAATAAGTATAAAGGAGAGAATACGCCTAACTTTAATGACTGGAAAGTATTAAAACAACTGAAAGACATAAAATTTAACATGTTAGACTGGAACTGTCTGCCTCTTTAAGCTGGAACAGACTGGAATGAGTGAAATATGACAGAGCAACTGGAATAACATGGATTTCATAACTGGAACAGATGGGAATGAACATGGCTCTATGAAATCACTGGCTTTTGATGACCGGAACAGACTGGAGTGAATAGGGATGAGTGTTATACGTTAGAATAATTAGAATGCCCAGAGTTTAATGGAAGGGAAATTCTGTAAGGGCTTGCATCAACAGTGGGTGGAATGACAGGCGGGGTGGGGGCGGGTTAGTGACTGGAATGATTCGCATGATTGGAGGAGCTGATTGATTGTGAAAGAGGCCAGGACAATCACTTTGCCCTAGAGAGAGAGAGAGAGAGAGAGAGAGAGAGAGAGAGAGAGAGAGAGAGAGAGAGAGAGAGAGAGAGAGAGAGAGGCCACGGACTACTACCGGGGCCCTCAATCAATACTTAACCCAGTACCTCTCTCTCTCTCTCTCTCTCTCTCTCTCTCTCTCTCTCTCTCTCTCTCTCTCTCTCTCTCTCTCTCTCTCTCTCTCTCTCCCTTCCTCTCTCCCTCACCTGTTGCTCCCCCCGTCTCCCTCTTCTCCCTCCTTCACCTGTTGCTGGTTGGCTATCTCTCTCTCTCTCCCTTCACTTGTTGCTCCCTGTGTTTTCTCTCCCTCTCTCTCTCTCTCTCTCTCTCTCTCTCTCTCTCTCTCTCTCTCTCTCTCTCTCTCTCTCTCTCTCTTTCCTTAGTCTATCTTATTGCCTTTTGTCTCATTCACTGTCCTTCACCTGTGCTTTTCATTTCTTTTCTCATATGTTTCCTTTTCCCTTATATTCCCTTCATTTTCACTCCCCTCTTTCATTCTCTCTCTCTCTCTCTCTCTCTGATATGGTAAAAATGAAAATACACCGTGCGACTTTGAAAGGTTCGGTCTGTCCTACTCGTAATCCCTCCGCAAATTTCCAATGTAAATGAAGGTGAAGATACGTAACTCGACTCTCAAAAAATGCAAATCCAGTTTCAGCTCTATAATTACGACGCAAATCTTTAAATGCAATTACAAGGTGTGGACAAAGAGAGAGAGAAAGAGACACGTATACACACACACACACACACCCACACACATACAAGAAAGAAATCGTACCGCAGTGTCCTGGAGATAAAGGACATAAGAAAAAGTGCAAGGGATGATGATGTTGTTGTTGCTTTGTAAATTAGAGGGATGCTCGTTCGGAAGCAGTGACAGGGAGAGAAGTTAATTGGTCAGTGAAGAAGAATACTTAAGAAATAATACTTACCGCGATAGCTTCATGTTATTGTCGCTTTTGTGAATTGGAGGGATAGTTGTTAGGAAGCTTAGGTTAAATATGCACTAGTACAGTACAGGGAGGAGAATGAAATGGTAAGTGAAGAATACTAACGAAATATAGCGTACCATAGTAATTTCATAGTAAGAGTAACGAGGTTTTATTGAAAGATGTAATGTATCTTAAGCTTTATTGAAGGCATAGAGTTGTCACAAAGCTAATATTAACTGTGGAGGCCTAATGACAACGGAAAAAAAGTGATCCTGTCAGTGAAGAATGTCAGTAGAGTAAATAGCACCAAAACGGAGAGGAGGGAAGCAGAATACCAAAGGGGATCCGAGAGTACTCCAATAACATAACGGAGGTAAAACTTGGGATCAAACTGTACACGCTTATTACGAGTAGGATCAGAATCTTTGTCACTGAGAACAAAAGGGTTGGGATAAGGTTTAATGCTGGCTTGTCGTCGCTCTTTGAAAACTGTAGATTATTAACGAATGTGATATGAATGGCTGAACATAGTGGAGATAATACTGAGTTCTCGCTCTTGCGCCTCTTTTGATATTGAATATTAACGCTCTTTAAAGATTATTAAGAAATGTGACGAGTATAGTTGAACATACAATATTCAATTCCCAGTTTTACACCTTTGAACTAATCTCTTTCGCCTCAACAGCAGGGTCATATGGCGCCGTTGACAGAGCGTGCCATGAACGGATCATTGTAGTTCTTGTCACCATTGCAAATTCACTCAATTAATGAATAACAGCGGCAGAATGTTGAACGTGGCGCTGAATGTGGCGAGAGTCAAGTGTGGCGTTTGTATTCATTGCAGTGGTGATAGTGAATGGTGATGATTGTGATGAGTGAGTGGTGTTGGTGTCTTTTTAATTGTAGTTACTGTGGTGATAGTGATGATTGTGCTGATGCTGAGGGAAACAATGTATATATATATATGAAAATTGTAAATATAGCAGGTAAATGAAAGTATGAAGCTTGACGTTGATGTTATAAAATTCGTAGAGGAGTTTTAAAAAGTCGCTAATCTGTTAAAGAATACTGATTTGAATCTTAAAAGTTCTTTAATTACTAAACCTTCATGATACTTGTAAAAAAAAAAAAAATAATAATAATAATATGATTAACGGATGGAGAAGACGTGGTTTGTGAACTGTCAGAGGCTTCGGGGAACACAGGCGTGATTTGAAACATTCTTCGCGGAACAGATCTCGCTGAAAGGCTCCGGCATTGTGGAGAGATGAACAAATACCTTAGAATCACGGAAGGTTCTTGGAATGTGGAATAACTGGATGAAAATTTTGCGCGCTGCCATCTTGCTGGACAGAAGCACAGTACAGAGGAAAAAAACCAGCAACAGCTTTTAGATAATTGACGCATGACAGTGACCATTGTAAGCTGAAGACCACAGCTCCTTTTCGCGACTCAGTATCTTATTTTCTATGTATGTAATGTTTAGATAAAAAAAAAAGATAAATGAAATAAGGAAGCTGCAGGAATCCATCAGGTCTGTATATACACGCAGGATTAATGTATATAGAGATTAAGTTCAGTGTCGGTGAATTTATTTTTTACTTTTTATTTCTGATTTTTTTTGTTTGTTTGTTTGTTACTTTATAATCAGATCTTTTGTTCCCATCTCAGGGTTCGTGTTTGTTATGTTTCTGGTTCTCTTCATTTTCCTCCTCTCTCTCTCTCTCTCTCTCTCTCTCTCTCTCTCTCTCTCTCTCTCTCTGTGTGTGTGTGTGTGTGTGTGTGTGTGTGTGTGTGTGTGTGTGTGATGGCCTAACCTCACCTCAGCAGTGCCTGGCGAGGTTACTCTGGAAGTGGAGCAACTTTCCATCAGTGCTCATGGCGTGTTGTGTGGCTTGTAAGGTCACACGGAGGGAGAGGCAAGGTTTATCGGCAGCCAGGGGTATATATATTTCCTCACGCTGTGCCTTGAATGTGGAATAAACTTTTACCTTTGCTCTCAACGTATTGCAGAGGAACAGAGCGATGCGTGAGTTGAATATGCAAGTATTCTGTGTATTTCCTGACAGTATACTTAAGGATGGAATGGTTTTAGCTCTCTCTCTCTCTCTCTCTCTCTCTCTCTCTCTCTCTCTCTCTCTCTCTCTCTCTCTCTCTCTCTCTCTCTCTCTCTCTCTCTCTCTCTAGATTAAATAACGTAGTTTATCACAGACCGCCTCGTCAGGCCAGGGAGTGTAAAGGTGTTTGTCCTTCTTTGTGTTCCTTTGTGCTCACTTCAGTTGTGATCTTGACTTTATTGGCTGTATTCTGAAACACTGAGCTTTCATTATTACTATTTGTGAAGGGTGCAGAGACGGTTAGGCGGGATCTTATGGGCGTTTCTCCACATTGATGATGCAGGATAATTGTTGGACTATTACTAGAAACATAAAAAACATCCTTGAGCGATCTCCGAGTCTTTCCAAAGTGGCAAAGATAAAATGAAGAGGTGTTTAAGGATGCAAAACAATTACTGGGTTATTACTAAGCTGGAGAGATGGTCGGATGGGATCTCTTGAGTGTCTTTAAACATTGATGATATTAACAATGCAGAATAATGACTACACAATATTAAAATCATAAAGAAAAACATCCTTGAACAATTGCCGAACCTTTCAAAAGTGGGTGATACGTAACGCTGAGATATTTAACGGTGCAGAACAGCAGTTGGGCTATACTAGAATCATAAAAACACCCTTGAACGATCGTCTAGTTTTTCCAAAGTGGCTGAGATAAAACGCCGGGATGTTTTAAAAGGAAGCTGGTCTCTGTAACTCTTGGAAATAAGGTTGTTCTCCTCACGAAAGCTAATATTTGGCCTTTGTATGCTTTTGTTTGACTCTTTTTATGTTTTTAGAGTGAAGGATCTGCTGTGTGGATTGAGCCTCAGTCTTTGAATAAATTGTATTTTTTTTTTTTTGCGTAGTTTTGTGTATAAGCATTCTCTCTCTCTCTCTCTCTCTCTCTCTCTCTCTCTCTCTCTCTCTAACTTTTGTCTCTTAACTGTCGAAAAGAATGGGATTGACCGAAGCATTTTATCGTGTCTCATTCAGCTCCTGAAGACACTCCTTTGAAGCCTCACTCGTGACCTCCAGTTCGTCTCTTTAAGTGTTTTCGAAGCTCCGAGGGCAAACATTCTTGACCCTTTCTCCAATCACATCCTTCTTTGTATTAGGAAGAGATGTTTTGCTTTTCTTGTCGTCCGTTTATATATGTATTTTTATTTTTTATTTCGTGGATTTGTTTATTTGTTTGATTGTTTATTTATTTGTTCTACGATTTTGCGCTTTGTTTACAGTGTTAGTTTCATTTTTATATTTTCTTGCTTCTGCGTTTTTCTCCATTTTCTGTCTTTTTCTTCACCATTGTATTTTCTCTCTGCTTTTTTCCGTCCTATTTCTTTTCTTTTATTTCATTTTTTTTCTCATCTTCCTCCTTTAGTCATCCTTATTTTTCTTACTTTCAGATTTTTTTTTTGGCATTTTTTTTCGCATCTTGAGAATGTCTAATCACACCTTAGCATTTTTGTTTTTCCCCTCTCAAGTATTTGTTATTTTTTCTCAATTCTCTCGATATTTTAATTTTTCACACTCCTTCCCTGCATTGTTTAATCCTCGCACGTCCGGAACATTTTGCCGAAGTATTAAGGGATACGGAGAAAGAATCCTAACTCAATCCTTAACTTTTACAAACATTTCACGCTAACTTCATGACTTTGTTTCTTTTATTTGTTTATTATTATTTTCTTTTTCCAGTTCAGTGACGAGTCTTTGCTCTCGAGTGCTTGAAGTATTTGCAGTATTTTATTCTTTTTTTTTTTTTTATCTCATCGGTGCGTGAGTCTTCTCTTCAAAAGTGTTAAAAATATTGCACGCTCTCTCTCTCTCTCTCTCTCTCTCTCTCTCTCTCTCTCTCTCTCTCTCTCTCTCTCTCTCTCATTTCCATTCATTTTCTCATTTCCCGTCTTCACCTATTCTTTCTTTGTTATCTTTCCTCCATTCCCTTTACTTTCTTTCTCTCTCTCTCTCTCTCTCTCTCTCTCTCTCTCTCTCTCTCTCTCTCTCTCTCTCTCTCTCTCTCTCTCTCTCTCTCTCTCTCTCTCCTCCCATCTATTCTCCATTACTCCTGTATACCTCCCTCCCTTAATCTCCTTTTTCTTCCTTCCTTTTTATTACCACAATTTACCTCCTTTTTCCTATCCCTCCTTTCATCTTCCTTTTCTGCTCCTCCCTCCCTATCCCTGCTTATTTCCTCCTCTTCCACCGTGCCTCATCTCTTCCCCTTTCTTATCTTTCTGTCCTAATTCTTTTCTTTCCATTTCCCCCTTACTTCTTTACCCTTCCTTTCTGCCCCGCCTCTTTCCTTCCTTTTTTTTTTCCTTCCCTCCTCTTTCATTCCTTCCTCTCCAAGTTAGAGAGGAGAGGTACTGGAACAAACAGAGGAGAAGGTTAAGAGTGAATTGACCTACCTTTATTTGTTCTGTCAATATGTTTGCGTTTCCCTGTACCCTAATTCACTCTCTCTCTCTCTCTCTCTCTCTCTCTCTCTCTCTCTCTCTCTCTCTCTCTCTCTCTCTCTCTCTCTCTCTCTGATACTCGTTGAAAGCCTCACGTTTTTTATTAAGATATATTAGATTATCTGGGTTGTGTAATGGTGCATATATTATTTATAATGATGCTTCTTTCACCTTTTAATAATTTTCTTCGGATGCTTCCGTCTCCTGCTGAACACTTGTATCACCTGCCCAAGGTCTATGCCACTAATTAGCCTTTTTTAATTGTCTATTTTACTTTTTCACTTCACTTATTTTTTTTCCTCCTTCCAAGCCTGTACATTCGTGGCTAACAGTCTATTTTCGTCAACTGTTCTATTCTCTCTTATACATCACTTTTCCGCTTGTTTTCTAAGTCATATTCCTTTGTTCCTCTCATATCTCTATCTTGTTTC
>NC_087170.1:18828994-18856494 GCF_035594125.1 Scylla paramamosain | reverse complement strand
ACATCAGTGAGTAGAGAGAGAGAGAGAGAGAGAGAGAGAGAGAGAGAGAGAGAGAGAGAGAGAGAGTAATGGAAAGCAGTAAGGAAAGGAAACGAGGCGTACAAGAGAAAATGGGAAAGAATTGAAAGGAGATTGAGTAGTACTGGAGGAGGAGGAGGAGGAGGAGGAGGAGGAGCAGCGCAGTCTTGAAGGAAACTGAAGGTATCAAAGGAGGAATAAGGAAATGAGGAGGGAAAGAGGAGGAGGAGGAGGAGGAGGAGGAGGAGGAAGTTTGAATAATAAGAGAAGTCTGCAAGAGAGAGAGACAGAGAGAGAGAGAGAGAGAGAGAGAGAGAGAGAGAGAGAGAGAGAGAGAGAGAGAGAGAGAGAGAGAGAGAGAGAGAGAGAGAGAGAGAGAGAAGGTTACATATAATGAAACATGAAAAGTAGAAAATTGATATAAAAAGTGTATATCAATGGAAAAAGTGTCTTTTTAAGGGTCTTCATTTTTTAAAGTGATATATGATTATCTGTAACGCAATTCCAAGAACTCAAATGACTGTTTTACCTCTGCACAAAGAACATGTACCAATTACCAGAGGAAAAATTTTTAAGCTGAACATTTTTTCACGTTTTTTTAATCCAAAAAATTGAAAAAAAAATGGCATAAAAAATTCTTGTGAGGTTATAGATAAATAAATCAGAATATTGATATGAAATGTATAAATCAATCGAAAAGTACTCTTGATTTTCGGTTTTTACTCCTTCATCTCTATTTTCCTTGTTTTATTTACCTTTCCTCGTCATCTTCCTCTCCCTTCAACTCTTCTCCAAAAACTCTCACATTTACATATACACGTATGCCGCTCCCGTGTGTGTGTCTGTGCGTGTGTGTGTGTGTGTGTGTGTGTGTGTGTGTGTGTGTGTGTGTGTGTGTGTGTGTGTGTGTGTGTGTGTGTTAATACCACTCATTCCCAAGCTCCATATTTATATACATTCATCTTTTATTCATGTGCAGTATGTGTATATGCAAACACACACACACACACACACACACACACGTTCCTTACAAATGTGGCTCAAAATAGGCAAGAATCTCTCTCTCTCTCTCTCTCTCTCTCTCTCTCTCTCTCTCTCTCTCTCTCTCTCTCTCTCTCTCTCTCTCCTAACTTAATAACAATAATGATTTCCACTTAATATTCTTAATTCTATCTAGTTATTTTTCTTTCTTTTCGTACAAGTATTACGGAATCTTTCAGTAAATAATATAGAGATAAAATTGTATCCTCTTAAACACGTGGAGAATCTTCCCACGCGTGCGATAAAAAGGGCTGCCTCTTAGATCATTGTGTGTTCGGATCCCTCGATGCTGAAAAAAAATTATTTGAAGATTGATACGATTCTTGGCAGTATTGTCCATCACATTCTGCAGATTGTTACCGGCTCTGAATAGCGTTTTATTATTTATTTTTCAAGGAGATTATTTTGTTATAGTGCTTTGTTATCTGCTGGGAGGTTTTGCGTGGTAAGTTGAGGTTTTAAAGGTCTCGGTTTTCATATTGTCCACTATCATCATATCCTCTTGCTTCCTTTTATATCATGGTTTTGTCCTCCGTTTTATCTTATTTCCCTGTCCTTCAGTGAATCATGTCATCATTTTCCTTGTTTTTCTCATTCCTCCTTGTTTTCCATATTAATTTTTTTTTTACGTGTTTTCTTAGCTTTTATTTGTCAAGTGTGTGTTTGTCTGTCTGTTTGATTTGTACTTCACTGTTCTACATTGTTTCCGTTCATACTTGCCCTTATTTCCATTATTTTGTCCCTGTTTTCCTTACTTCGCACCGCCTTACTAATTGTCACCTCCAGCTTTTTATTTTCATCGAACACACACACACACACACACACACACACACACACACACACGTAAAATTTAAGACTTAATGACTTTTAATATGTACACCTTAAATTTCTTCCTCCTCCTCCTCCTCCTCTTCCTTCTCCTCCTCCTTTCTTTTCCCGTCCTACCACTCCTGACCCTTCATCACTCCCCATCTCCACTCCTCCTTCCCCCTTCCCTATCTCAAAGGCAGTTCCCCTTCCTTCCCTTCTTCATCACTCTCTCTCTCTCTCTCTCTCTCTCTCTCTCTCTCTCTCTCTCTCTCTCTCTCTCTCTCTCTCTCTCTCTCTCTCTCTCTCTCTCTCTCTCTCTCTCTCACTTGAGTAAATGTATTTTTCCTACATTCCTTCCCTCGTCCTTCCTTCCTGTTTCTTATTTTTCTTACCTCTCTTTCTCTTCTCCCTCCTTTTACTTTTTCCTTTGTCTCCATTCCCTCCTACTCGCCCACGCACACCCTTTTGTACCTGCCTGTTTCCCAGTGTCTTTTATTTTTTCCTTTCTTCTCTTCCATCTCTTCCTCTACCTCCTCCTCCTCCTCCTCCTCCTCCTACTCTTCTTCACCTTCCTTCCCTTCCACATTCTTTATCTTTCCATCTCCACTTCTCCATTTGCATACCTGTTGCTGTGATTCTCTCTCTCTCTCTCTCTCTCTCTCTCTCTCTCTCTCTCTCTCTCTCTCTCTCTCTCTCTCTCTCTCTGGTTAATTTCATAGTCAAGAGAGAGAGAGAGAGAGAGAGAGAGAGAGAGAGAGAGAGAGAGAGAGAGAGAGAGAGAGAGAGAGAGAGAGAGAGAGAGAGAGAGAGAGAGAGAGAGAGAAAGCAAGTGGGTGAGAGGACGAAACGATAAGATGAAGAAAGAGAAGAGGAAGAAGAAGAAGAAGAAGAAGAAGAAGAAGAAGAAGAAGAAGAAGAAGAAGGTGATTAATATAGAAGATGAAGAGAGGGAGCAAAGGAAGGGAAGGGAAGGGAAGGAAGGGAAGACTCTCTCTCTCTCTCTCTCTCTCCTCTTAGTGTCAGTAACTTAATTGGTCCTCCCTGTACGGTAATATCCGGCACGTAAGTGATATGGAGGAGGAGAAGGAGGAGGAGGAGGAGGAGGAGGAGGAGGAGGAGGAGAAGGAGGAGGAGGAGGAGGAGGAGGAGGAGAAAACTCATGAACTTTACTTATAAAATATTTTCTTGTCACTTTATACCCCTCTCTCTCTCTCTCTCTCTCTCTCTCTCTCTCTCTCTCTCTCTCTCTCTCTCTCTCTCTCTCTCTCTCTCTCTCTCTCTCTCTCTCTCTCTCTCTCTCTCTCTCTGACCTTCCCCTTGATCAGTGTTGACAACTCTGTCTCACTTGTTGACCTTTGGCGATATGCAAGATTCTCTCTCTCTCTCTCTCTCTCTCTCTCTCTCTCTCTCTCTCTCTCTCTCTCTCTCTCTCTCTCTCTCTCTCTCTCTCTCTCTCTCTCTCTCTCTCTTTGAAGCAGCACCGCAATTGCAATCTTGTCAGGCATACTTTAACCACCACCACCACCACCATCACCACCACCACCACCACCACCACCACGTGCCCTTTACACCTTTAAGTTAAACAGGTGAGGGACGCGCGCCAGGTAAGGACACGCCACCTGACCCTCGCCGCACCTCGCGTCACGGATGAGCCCTTGACACGACACCCTCACTTACACCTGTTGTCTTTCTGGCGCCTTGTGGCCTCGTTGTTGTGGCGCCGTTGTGTTAGTCAGGCGGGTTCTCTCACTTTTCATCAATTGATTTTTTGTTTTCATTTATTGCAGGTGTTTTTTTTTTTTTTTTTTGTGTTCGAGGTGACTTAATAATTCTGGTCCGTTTTCTTTCTTTTTATTTATTTATTTATTTTTTTTTCGCTATCGTTTTATATTCCGTTTCGTCGTGCATTTTATTTCGCTTCTGCGTTTTGTTCACTTTCCTGTATATGTTGTGTTGTCCCTTTTTTTTTTCTTGTTTTCCGCTATTCTTTGACATTTCTGAATTACGTTTTGTTCTTTTTCAGCTTACAAATTCATTTTGACTTGTTTTGGAGTTCTAAATTAATTTTATCATGCCCAAGCATTTAGTCTTTGTTCACTGCGTTCAGGATTTTATTTTCCTATGGAGACGAAAGAGTATTATGTTGTCAGTAAACACGAAAAGGAGGAGGAGAACGAAGGTTACAAATAGAAGGAGGATGATGAGAAGGAGGAGGATGAGAAGACGAAGAAGAAAAGGAAGGAAAAAAAGAAGGAAAGAAGAGAAAGGAAAAGTAAAAAAACCAAGAGGAACAGAAACAGGAAAACTAAGACGATGATACGAACAAAGCAAGAGACAGGAGAAGAGAAGGGCGAGAAGCGCAGTAGGAGGGCCTTCCTTCCTGTGGTTTCCCATTATATAGACTAACGAGGTGGTGGTTGTGTGGGTGGCGCGTTGTCCCTTCTGAGCCCTCGCCGATAACACTATAATAACAGGAGGTGGGTTCAAGGGGCGGGCCTTGGGGTGGGTTCAGGGACTGATTAGAGCCGCTAGGGAAACGTGCTGCGAAGAAGAGACACGATAGATTGAAGGGACCCGTAAGATGCCGAGGAAGTAATTTAGGTAGCTATTTCGCGAGGGTAATTCTATGAAGGTTAGCTAAGTAAGGGTCTCCATTAAGGTTTTCATCCCGGAAGACAAGGAGGTGGTGAAGGGAAATGCGGAAGGAGAGAGAGAGAGAGAGAGAGAGAGAGAGAGAGAGAGAGAGAGAGAGAGAGAGAGAGAGAGAGAGAGAGAGAGAGAGAGAGGACGGAAGGTAAAGTAAGTAGAAAGGTGATTTGGGTTAAATATGATGAGTGGACTTGAATAATTGATGGTCATGGTGTCTGAATAGCAATGTACTACTACTACTACTACTACTACTACTACTACTACTACTACTACTACTACTACTACTACTACAAGAATAACAATAATATAGTGCAAAAAAGAAACAGAACGAAAAGCTCCCCTCTCGGTAAGCTGTAAATGTTTGTACATACGAAATGACTGGCGTTAATCCTTCAAGGTAAAGGTGAGGTGAAGGTCAGGGATGGACTGCAACATTACCAGCTCACCGCGCCGTCACGCTGGCCCGCCTAGACACAACGGATAGAGAGAGAGAGAGAGAGAGAGAGAGAGAGAGAGAGAGAGAGGGGGGGTGATAAATAAATGGGTGTGGTGATATCGGAGGCAATATTTATTAAGGGCAGTAAATGATGTAAGTTATGTTTACGATGGCGTGTACCTGAAAAGTATGGTTGGAATAAATTTTGCATAAACAATTTGTATTAATCCTAAGAATTTTGTAATGTTGAGTTTAAGAACAATGATTTCGCTTGTATACAATTCTGGACAATTTTCTCATTTCAAAAAGAAGAAATGAAGAAGAAAACTGTGGAATTTCTGTATTTTTTATTTCGTTTTTTTTTCTTTCCTTTTTTTCTTATTACTTCCCTTTCGTCAGATCGTTGTGAAAATTACCTCGTTTTTGTTTCGGTGTGCTATGGACGACAGCACCGTCATCATCATCACCACTACCACCACCACCACCACCACCACCCCCACTACCACCACCACCACCCATTCTTTTTCGAGGTCAGAACTAGGCTTGACCAATGGTTCCCTCTGCACCACCACCACCACCACCACCACAACCACACAAGGAGGGACCACAGTTCACGGCGTCACTGTAAATTGTCGCAGTAATTTTGCCACCCGAGGACACGCGAATATGGCAACACTGTGACAGGACCATATTGTCACCCGCTGATTGGTCCGCTGATTACCGTCGTGTTTTTAAACCTGCATCAAATTGACTTGGAATCCCCGACAATATCTTTACTTTTTTCATGAGATACGTACTGTTTATGTGTTTTTTTATATTCTCTCTATGTCTTTTTATTAAATTTTATCCGGTATTTCAGAAATATATAAGAGCTTTTTGGTAGGAGTGCAGATTCAGTTGTCCCTTACGTTTCGAAATAAGACAGGAACACAAATAATCAGGAAGTGGAAGCGTCGTTCAGTAACAGTGTTGCCATACTCGCGTGTAGTTAGGTGGCAAAATTACTCCGCCAGCCAACAACGAAAATAAGCGCGGACCAGTACGTGAAACTTTCCTGAAACTGCGTCTTATATAATCCTCTGTGCTTCCTCGAACGTTAAAAGAAAGGCAGAAGAAAAAGGAAGTAAGCTGAGGAGTAAAACGGTTCTCAGTGGCAGGTCATATTAGGTGCCGTATATTGTATTGTACTTAGGTTTGTGTGGAAAGTTTGTGACAGGGTAAAGAGAGTGACGATTATGTGTTGTGCCTCCAGGTGGTGTGACGCAGGTGAAGGTGAGGGTCGAGGTGAGGCAAGATGGCAAGGGTGGGTGTTTAGTTGTGACTGATGGGCGCACACGCTTGGACGTAATGACCACACACACACACACACACACACACATGCAGAGAGAGAGGGAGAGGGAGAGGGGTTAGGGGGAGTAATTAACCATCACTTTCCTGGAGCAATAGAAGTATGTGCAGCTATTAAGTAATCATAGTACACACACACACACACACACACACACACAGTCATTATCGTACGCTTCATGAATACCTACAAGCAAATGAGTGGGTCCTATCTAGGTTGTTGATTTTGATTCTACTTTTTTTATTCCTAATCTACTGAGCTCTAGACTTCGCTCTACTGCCGCGCCTGCTCTTCGCACTGTCCTGCACTTACCACGCTACTAACACCCTTCAAAAAGCATCCACTCCAGAAAGGATCAGTAAAAACTATTAAACACCAGAAGCGCGGTTGGCAATGTGGAGGTCCAGACGAGGCTACCAGAATGCTTAGTTCTGGAGCTCAGTCAAGAAGAGAGAGGCTTGTGAGAGGTTTGTGAGAGGTGTGTGGTGTTTCCTTCCAGTACGCTTCTTTGTGACCCGTGGCTTATGAAGTGAGTAAAGCAATGTAGACTTCTTCAAAGCATTGTTCCCTTTTTGGTGTCACCGTTTCTCATGAGCCTTTTACGGATATTTCTGTCTTGTGATATTCTTTCATCTAATCCTTTGTCCCTTATGTCCTCGTTAACAGTTCTTCCACCTGATCCTTCGTCGTCCTCCTCTTTGCGTTCTTCTCACTTATAGACTGCAATGAGTTTAATCTTGAGAGGGTGTTAATTTCTCTCCCATGGTGGTGGTGAGTGCCGGATGCGGGCCGGAGCAGGTGTTGCGACTGGGGGATGCTTTAAACGCATCGTTCTCTCATTAGCGCTATTGTCAAAAGCTGCACAGATGATGTCGATTCCTGATGAGTGTTTCTCTCATGGACGGCGCAGAGGCTGTGTTACATCATCACTAGAATTATTAAATCACCCTTGAAATCTTACGTAACTTCTACTACAGCCCCTTCAGAGTATTCGAGATAAGACGCCGAAAAGTTTCAGAAGACCAAGGTAATTGTCGAAAGTTCAAAATTTTTGTCTGGTTGATTTTAATAAAGGGAAATTTGAATAAAGTAACCCATGTTGGGGTTTTATAATGTGCTCAAGTTCCTTTTGTCAGCTTAACTGTAATATTTTGTTAAGTATTAGTTAGTTCGGGGAATCCCCATAGTAAGGGTAAGGATGAGAGCAGTGGAGAATCTGAACTTACTAAGACGGATGCCTCACGATAATGCAAGTTACCAATAGTTTCCTCGGCGGTGTATTCAGGAGTGCGCATTGTGTTGTTGCTGTGTGTTCGCCTCTGTACATCCAGCACCACATGATTTGTATTTACATCTTTTTATATCTTCTATTTCATTTATATGTTTAATGTTATCTATTTCTTCCATGTATGCACGTATGTAGGGAGGTAGGTATGTGTATTTATTTCACAAGCGCTAGGGAAAAAGCATCGTGATCTCATTCATGAACAATCCGTGAAGCTTCGAAACACGTGAACCCGAAGCAGGAGACGGAGATTAAACGGAATCTCATCATTGCGCTCGATGCTTCAATGTTTCGAATCATCGGGACTCGGGGTTCAGGGGACAGCAAATGAGACGACATGGTAATTGTCTCGTTGGCCGTGTGTGTGTGTGTGTGTGTGTGTGTGTGACGCTGACCTTGTGCCATTCAACTTTCGCACAGTTTACTTCAGAATAAAAAGGTCATATCCAGCTTACCAGCCTCCACGCGTGGCAGGGGTAGGTCTTCCAAAGCTCCACGCCCTTCAAGCTTTTCTCATTTTTCTCAGTGTCAAAAATTTCTAGTCTGCGCGGATCGTCTTTGCCAATCTGAATTTTTTAAAGGATTAGATTTTTCCTGTATGAATTCCAGCTTGTCTTGCCGCCAACGCAACATTTTTTTTCCATCTTCCTCTTTCTCCTCATGTTCCTCCTTTCACACACGATATGCACACAAATCTCTCTCTCTCTCTCTCTCTCTCTCTCTCTCTCTCTCTCTCTCTCTCTCTCTCTCTCTCTCTCTCTCTCTCTCTCTCTCTCTCTCTCTCTCTCTCTTTTCATGATTCAGTCATCGGCAGTCATATTTCAGTTTTCTATTGATATATAATTTTCATATCAACACAAACTCACACAGACACACGAACGCACAAACCTGCTTTGTGAATCTTTTCATGGTCATCTCACTTATTTGCACGCCACACAAGATCCCGGATGCTCCGTAAACTTGATTGTCATTTTCATCTCCCTCTCGGATGCTTTCATCAAACAAGATCACCTCATTTAATTACATTTCATGGCGGCATTGCGGTGTTCATCAAAGGCGGGAGATCAAGTGTTTTCCTTTCATTTCAAAACTTTAATTCCTTTGTTATGTGTTTCTTTGCGAGAAGGACGACACTGAGAGCGACCCACGCCTCCCTCTCATTCCCCCGCGTTGTGGTGTGTTGCCTCACTGCTCCTCAGTTATGACTCAAATACCCTCTCCTTTGTTGCAGGGAGTGTGCTGTTGATTGTGACTGTGTGTGTGTGTGTGTGTGTGTGTGTGTGTGTGTGTGTGTGTGTGTGTGTGTGTGTGTGTGTGTGTGTGTGTATGTGTGTGTGTGTTTATCTAGAAAAAACAAACTACACGCAGTGATATTGAAAAGTGGAAGCTAGTTTTTTACAGTTTGTCCTCTTTAAATACGACTGTCCCTGTCATCATATCGTGCTATACCATTAGAAATGACAGACAGCTTCAATTAAAACATCTAATCTAGTCTAATATCTGTATATCTGTCAATCTGTCTGTTTGCATATCTCTCTCTCTCTCTCTCTCTCTCTCTCTCTCTCTCTCTCTCTCTCTCTCTCTCTCTCTCTCTCTCTCTCTCTCTCTCTCTCTCCTCCAGATTGGAATTTTTTATTCATCTCGGTCTGCAGATTTTTGGGGTATCCCGTCTTTTACTCAGATTTGGATTACGTTCCATGTTATCTCCCCGTCTCTCCTTTCCTTCACATTCCTCCACATCTTGCCGCCCACGCTCCTTTCCCCTCCGCCCGTGTAAGCCAATCCTTCCTTCCTCTTGCCCTCCGTGCCTCTTGTGTTTCGCTCCTTTTCTCCGGGAACTTTAATTTCTGGTGTCATTTTTATGTCATGATCTCCTTAGTTTAGGTTATATTCTTTGTGTGTGTGGATAGGTTTACACACACACACACACACACACACACGGGCGAGCCTCTTAATGTGTATCCCCTGTTCACCCAGCAGCAAGTAGGTACGGGATGCAACCCGAAGAGTTGTGGCCTCGCTGTCCCGGTGTGTGGTGTGTCAGTGGTCTCAGTCCTACCCAAAGATCAGTAACTATGAACTCTGAGCTCATTCCGTAGGGGAACGGTTATCTGGGTGACCAGCAGACGATCGTAGGTGAATCACACACATACACACACACACACACACACACTCTCTCTCTCTCTCTCTCTCTCTCTCTCTCTCTCTCGACAACAGTGTTTAAAGTAGCAAATTGCATGAAGGCGCTAAAAGGAAACAGGAAGAAGTAAAATGTTTTCCATTTATACTGCACTCTGATTTTATGCTGTTCATTTCCGCTCCGCCTGCACTCATGCACGAACACACGGCCCGCACACACACACACACACACACACACACACACACACACACACAAGGAAGAAATTGTTCATGTGTATCATATTGAATTGTACTTCAAGCTTCAGTGTAGGAAAGCTATGATTGTTTTAGAAAATATAAGAATTGGAGTGAGAGACATCAAACAGTAATCCTCAATTGTTTCCTTTTCTATTGCAGTAGATGCTATTTGAACGACCCATTGAAGACTGTAGACTGACGCACTAAAGGAACACGTGGATTTTTAGACAGGCAGGTCAGATGATTAAAAGAAAGCGCTACATTGGAATGCTTATTGTATTGTACACTATTTCAGCTAACTTTGGGAATAAGAAGTTGTAGTTAAGAAATCAGTAAGCAAAGGTATGATAATTTCTCTTGAACTAAACTGGCAGATTTCTTTGGCCTCTCTCTGATTTTTAGGAGTGAAAAGTTGAGTGGACTTTTTTCTTTCTCTCTTCTCTTTTAGTCGTTAATTTGTCGCATTTTTTTCAATTCCTCACGTTAATTAATATCTTGATCCTTTATTTTTACCTACATAATGAATTTACTTCTGAACCTGCTCTTTTACATTACCTCTCTATCTCTCTCTCTCTCTCTCTCTCTCTCTCTCTCTCTCTCTCTCTCTCACGGGCAGGAGGAAGGAAGGAAGCAGCAACACTCGTCGTAATTGGCTCGCCTGAAAATTCCCTTCTCCAATCAGCGCCAGACAATCAAACGGCTTTGGATCCCTTAATTTAATTCCGCCTCGGTGATTGGTCGACACGAGTAGCGCGGCGGCCAATCACAATGTGCATTCGTCGAACACTCGTAGTACTGCGCCTCAAGCTAATTTTTTTATCCTGTCTCTCTTGTTTCCTCCCCATCCTACGTATCCCTTCCCAGCTCTTGCCTTCCCTCCCTCCCCTCCTTCCTTCCACTTTCTAGCACACCCTGTCAAAACACAATCACCATCCCGAACATCACCATGACCCTCCAATAACACCCTGTCTGCATGAACTAGAATAGCAAGGGACATAACTTGATAAAAAATGTATCTTGGCCTAATGGTGAGCTAACTTCACCAAGCGCAAGTTAAGGCGAGCTAACTTTTGTCTGATCTGGTCAGTAACTCGGACTGAGCAGGGCTAAGCGTTAAGAGCGATGAGAGAGAGAGAGAGAGAGAGAGAGAGAGAGAGAGAGAGAGAGAGAGAGAGAGAGAGAGAGAGAGAGAGAGAGAGAGAGAGAAGTGTATGGAGCACCGTGGTAATACTGATAGGAAGGACAAGGACGCAGAGGACAGAGATTGATTGCTGTGGCTTACCCGTACAATGGACTGGTATAGGGTAGCGAGGAAAGGAATGGATAGGAAGGGAAGATGGCCTGAAGACTGGGAATGGAAAATTAAACAGTGTGAATAGGAAAGAAATGATAGAAGGAACACACACACACACACACACACACACACACACACACACTCTCTCTCTCTCTCTCTCTCTCTCTCTCTCTCTCTCTCTCTCAGTGTAATACAGTCTGGATAAATATTTTCATTTCAGTATTTTTCTAGAAGCCAAGGAATCATCATCCTGTATTTTTCATCTATCAGTACCAAAAGAAATTCAATAATTAGATCTTCAAGGTTTTCTTTTTATATTTTGCTTCATAACAAGACGAGCTGCTTCAGTGCGGTCAGGAAGGAATTGAATGCGTTGCTTCTCCTCGAGTCTATAAAAGAAAAAGACGAGACATTTTAGAATTCGCAATACTCGGTGAATCAAAACTGAAGGAGACGTGACAGTGACTCGTGAACCACAGAACCAAACCCAACACTGATTCACTCTGCTTCATTTTACTCGTGCTTCATTTTACTCGTGGCAGTTGGTACATAGAGAGAGAGAGAGAGAGAGAGAGAGAGAGAGACTAAATGAAAGCCCAATTTATCTAATGACTTAAGTAGAATATGTTGGGTTAGGTTAGGTTGAGTAATTTAAGGTATCCTAATCTAATGGAAGTTCAACCCATACTGGCTTAACATTTCTCATCAACAGTAGACGCGGTGGCCGGCTTTAGTTTTTTGCGTATCAAGCAGACCAGTTAAGGGGAGAAAAATAAGTAAGGATAAATGAATGAATAAATATAATTAAAAGAAAAGAAACAAGGAAAAAGCTTAAGCCCGCTCAGTTTTCTTCCCTAAAAATAGTTGAGTGTAGAAATCACTACCACGAAAGTTAGGCCGTTTAGGTAGTCAGCCTTTGGAGGTGTCTTGATAGTTCTCTTCTGAACCAGCTGAGGTCGTGGGAAGGAGGTGAAGCAGAAACTCGTGGGAAGTGCAGTAGTTTACGTATGAGAGAGAGGGATGTGGTGCCTATGATCTGTACATACATACATACATACATCCTTTACCTGTATCAGTGGCATAGTACCGCTCTTAAAATAAACAAATGAATAAATAAATAAATAAATGAATGAATAAATGAATCATACATACCGCAGGAAACTCATCTCTCCCTCTCCTACACACACACACACACACACACACACACACACACACACACACACACACATCCCATCCCAGCACCCTCCTCTCATTCCAGCTCCGCATCTCAGCCGAACATGCATCCCCCTTATTTCTCTTCCCATCATGCGTGCAGTCTCCCCTTTAACCCACTTCCTGAATCTGACTTTCATATACTCCTTTTTTTTTTTTTATCACCGCATCACATCCCTTCCCCTCCTTTCCACGTGACTGAGTGGCGGCTGGGGCGGGACAGGGGCGGAGGCAGGGCGGGAGCAGAGTCAGGATGCAGGAGGAAGCTTGTGGTGTCACACTCAGCCATCATCCTGCCAGCAATCCTCAGAATGAACGCTTATCCATCACTGAGTCAATTTTTGGTCTCCGCCGAAATAAATTAATAATCTGCAATACGAGGCTGACTTAAAAAGGGTATTTCCTACAAGTTGTCAAGCTGTAAGTCAGGCATTGCAGGGAGCCAGCATCCCCGCGTGGCGCCTCACTGCTCTGGCCAGGACTCCACCATCTCAAGGGGAAGGAGACCCAGTTGTTCCGTTTTCTATTTGTGATTTCCCTGTGGCGGCGGCGCATTGTTCCCGCATCCACATCCCTTCCCTTCCTGAGGCGGCAGAGGGGAGGGAAGGGGAATGAAGGAGGGAGGAGCTACTTGGAGGAATGAAGAGAGAGAGAGAGAGAGAGAGAGAGAGAGAGAGAGAGAGAGAGAGAGAGAGAGAGAGAGAGAGAGAGAGAGAGAGAGAGAGAGAGAAAGGGTTCGGTGGCTGGAGCTCTTCTTGATTAGCGAGGGGAAGGAGTGATCAATCTGTGAGTAGATAGATAGGGCAGACTCACGCGTATGTATTCTTGGGTCTCTCTCTCTCTCTCTCTCTCTCTCTCTCTCTCTCTCTCTCTCTCTCTCTCTCTCTTTGATTGCAAATACTTTTTATCAGCTCGTTTTATCTTTGCACGAATATTAACAAAAATAATCTTGATTCAATCGACAAAGAAAAAAATGTAAACTACTTAATATATTTACATACCACTTATAGTAAATATCTGATGAACCGTGACCCACTTTTAAATCTATCTTATATATGGTACAATTACAACGAGAAAAGAAAATATTCGTCTAAGCCTAGCATGTTGTACGTCAGAAAAATAGAATAGTAATAATGATAGAAGATGGCGGTAATAGAGAATATGAATCGAACCGTGAAGGAAAAAAGGGATCGAGTCTTGTCTAATATTCATAAACCTTTAAGCTTTCACTGGGACTAATTTCAAAGTCTACGAACAGGACTAGTTAGGTTGTCGTGATGTAGCTTCCTCATTACTATTGCAGAATTCTTGTACTTGAATCACGAACGCGCCATTCAAAATTTCAGTAGCATTCTCAGGAAAGCCTCCCAAAAAGTGGTCGAGATAGGACGCTAAAACGTTTGAAAATCCGAACCCTGCTGGGATGGCGCAGGGAAGAGAACACGGGCGACTAATGAATTGGTAATAAGGGACTTTCTTTCTCGAGGCGGCAGTTCACGGGTGACTGACACATAACAGTACCGGGAACAAGTTGAAACCTTTTGTTGAGACTCAACTTGTGAAAACTAGAGAGGAAGTTTTGGTGGAGTTTGTTGTTGGCAGAGAGAGAGAGAGAGAGAGAGAGAGAGAGAGAGAGAGAGAGAGAGAGAGAGAGAGAGAGAGTTTATCATTATTTAGTACTGTGATAATTTTTCCATAATTTCAGTTGATTCTGTTTTATGGAAGTAAATTCGAAAGTTAACAGAAAAAAAAACTCAGTATTTCCTATAATTTTGAAACCATTATTATACGAACTTTTACTATTTCTACTATTAATAAAAAAAAAAAAATACGAATGGAAATGATTAATAGTGCCAAACCTACACTTTTCAATAAACATTTTTAGCCCTCTATTTTTCGTGGTAGTGTGTAAGCCTGGGAGAACCAATACTTCACGAGGCATTAATTTTGGTAGGCTTACAGGGAGGTATATACGCCCTACTGTGTAACCTTGAAAGGGATTAGGGTAGGCCTGTTCGTGGTCTTAGAGTGTAGGCCTCTTTGTGGGACTCAGAATTATGTCCTGTCCAGAAAAGTCGTAATGGCCTTCTCTTTGTCTCACGTAATGGTCGTCTTTTCTGTCCTCCTCAGTGACAGAAAAGAGAGAAAAAAGTAATCTGAGTTTCCTTATCTCTTCATTAGTTTGTGTGTCTTTTCTGTTGTATCACTCTCTTTTTTGTGTATGTTTGTTTGTTTGTTTGTTTTTCTCTCTCTCTCTCTCTCTCCTGTTTTGTTGTGTGTGTTTTGATTCTGTTTCTCTTGATCTGTTCCTCTTTTTCGTTTCTTCTTTTGCATCTCTTCTGCTGTATCAATTTTTTTCTACCCTCCTGTGTTTGTGTTTTGTTTCCTTACTCTTTGTTTCGATGCATATGGGTATCTTTCATTATATATATGTTTTTTTCCTATCTTTTTTTCCTATCAATTTCCTCCCTGTCTCGTTATACTGCTCTTGTTTCAATTTTATTTTTACCCCATCTGTTTTGATAGATATTCACTTCCAATTATATCTATCCATCTTTTTCTTTTTTTTTTCTTTTCTTGCATTTCTTTGTCTCCCCATGTCTCGGTATGTTACTCATATTTCTCGTTTATTTAATTTTTTTTCTTTTGTTTCAGCGTATCTGCCGTGTAACTTTTTGAATGTCCTTTTTTAACCTCTTATTTATTTATTTTTTTTTATCTTCTTACCCGTCTTTATTTTTAAATTTTAATCCATCTTATTTTTTCCTCGCGCAGCTCAGTTTTAACCTTCTTTTGGCTTGTTTTATTGGCCTATCTGGTTTCCTCATTTTTGCCTTCCCAGTCTCTCTCTCTCTCTCTCTCTCTCTCTCTCTCTCTCTCTCTCTCTCTCTCTCTCTCTCTCTCTCTCTCTCTCTCTCTCTCTCTCTCTCTCCGTAATTGCCTTGGTCTTCTTCGTAATAGTATTTTTTTTTGCTTCCTCCTTTTATTTTTTGCTTTTCTTGTGGTTCATCCTTCGTGTCATGTATTGTGAGACGCTTTTGTAAACTTCACCGACGCAACTAGTGTTTCCTCCTTCTATTTGTTATCTTTTTATCTTATTTTTGCTTCTTGAATTGTCAGCTGGGTCTGTTAGGTGGCTGCAAGTAAACAGACAGGTCAGAGCAGGATGCGACACACACACACACACACACACCTGCCAGGTTTATTATTTTCGCCACTAATGATGCGGTTCAATAGAGAGGCTAACATTGACTACTACATGATAATTATGCAACGTGTGTGTTCATTAGTAGCAAGGAGCATCGTGGTCTCACATATTATTGAAAGAAACGTGGATTGTAGGAAGCGATAACAGAGAAAAGTGAATGGGGCTGAAAAGGAGGCAGGTAGCTAATTTGGGAAGAAGAGAAGGAGTAGGAGGAGGGAGAAAGGAAGACAACGCAGGGGAGGGAAGGGGGGCGATAGAAGTATTGAAAGAGAGAAGTAGAGAGTGAGGACAGTGTTATCTGGAATGAAATCTGTACTCACCTCAAAGCAAACACCAGCGCCATCTAGCAGGAGACAGGTGCCTCTCTTAGTGGGTCTGTGCTCGTGCCTCACTGCTTCCAACGCCCTCCAGCCGCTAACTTTGTAGAAATAACATCCTTGATTCCAAAAGTTTAGAGTTTTGAAGATGTCTGCCACAGGTTTTTTTACTTTATATTTTGCGATGACGAGTTAGTGGTTTCGTTAATAAAATGGAGATAGTTGTGAAAGAATGCACAGCTGTTTCCGTGAAAGCTACGGTGTTTACTTGAACTCTTTCACTGCTCTAGCTTCTTCTCAAACTTGATAAACTGATTTGGTTAAAGTCTAGAGTGTAATTCAGAAAGCACAGCTGATCGGAAAAGGATTAATGGATTAGTTCAAAATAGTTGTATATTCTTAGTAAAATCCTCAATGGTTACCCAAATTAAAGTAACAACTGTCGTACTTTCATCAACGGCCAAAGGAAGAAGACTCGCAGGCCACATGTACGAACAATTAGGAAAAAAAGTATCAGGCATCTCATGATAGGACGAAATGAACGTGAACGATAATAAGAGGCACGCCAATGCTTACACGCTTGTGTTTCTGTCGTTTTCACCTGTCTCATATTGTTAAGGTCACAGAGGTGGCGGGTGTTTCGCTCACTGAGTTGGGAGAAAATTAATCAACTTTATCTTTGAGGAAAACAGAATAAATAAGTGCAATTTCTCTCTCTCTCTCTCTCTCTCTCTCTCTCTCTCTCTCTCTCTCTCTCTCTCTCTCTCTCTCTCTCTCTCTCTCTCATTGCTGTCTCGTACCCAGCATTAACATCCAGGCTGCCATTTTCACTCCTTCACTTCCCTCTCCTCTTCACCTACTTCCGCCCCCTCACTCCTTGCTTCATCCTCTTTCTCCTGGCTCTCCCTGCCTCTTCCCGCCTCTTGTCGCCTCTTCCCCGCACCCTCCTCTTCGCCTTCCGATCCTTTTCATGTCCTTGATAACAATTCACGTCCTTCCATTCCTTTTACTTCTCTCTCGACCTTATTCTCTCTTATCTCTTCCTCTCATTCCTCTTCCTACTTTATCCTCTTCCCTAATATCGACTCTTCCCGCCCTCTTACTGATTATAACACTCCATTTCCTCCCTCTCCTCTTAGTCCCCTTCCAGACTCTTCACTCCATTCTCAGTCTCTTCTCTCATGCTTCCTCCTGCTTGCTCCAGCTCTCTACACCCACTTGTTATAGTCTTTCCGCCTCCCCTCACGCCCCCTGGTCCTCCCGCCACAGGTCCCGAGGTGCAGACGTCCTCCACCTGCAGCGTTCTGAGTGACATGTTCTCGCTGGGGATGGTCATCTGCGCCATCTTCAACTCGGGCCGCTCACTCATCGAGGCGGGACACTCCAGCTCCGTGTACCAGAAGCAGTTGGAGGTGGTGAGTACTGGCGGCCTTGACTTGCTCTCTCTCGCTCGCTCGATACTCTCTCAGTGCTCTTATCTCTTCCTCCACCTCGCTGTCTCATTGTATTGTGCTTCTCGTATTTTTTTTTTCTTCTCTCTGGTGGATTTGTAGATTGGTGAGTGGATGTAAATATGTACCTATGCAAGGGGGTAAAATAACCACTTGTTTCTTTTTTTCCTTTCGTTCTTTCTCGTTGTCTCTTTCTTTGTGTTGTCTTTCATGGGTTTGTGTTCTCCTTCGGTAGCTAAATTAGTAGCTACGTAAGTGGTTAGGTAGTAAATATATGAAAATAGATAAAATTTACTGTTTTTTTTTATATTTTTATGTTCCTTTTTGTCTTTCGTTTTTTTTTTTTTTTATCATTGTCTCTTTCTTCGCGTTGTCGTTTGTGGGTTTATTTTCTTCTTCGTTAGCTGAATTAATAGATACGTATAATTTGAGGCATTAAATACATGGAAATGGAGATAAAAATTACTCCTTTTTTTTTTGTAATCATCTTTTATACCTTCCATACTCTATACTTGCACCTCACCATTTTATTTAACTTAAAGCCATAGAGCAGTCAAAGTATGAGAGTTCCTGGAAAACTAATAAGGAAGTGCTGATAACAAAACCAGATACTTTTGAGCTTCAGTAATGAGCACGCGGGCCACAGGAATCCAGACAGTGCTATATTTTCCTCATTAACGTTGAGTTTTATCAGGTCCTGTTCTTTCATCAGTATCATCACTTGGTTTTTATTTACTTTTTTCCTCTATAACCAGGAATTGTGGGTTTGATAAGGAAGCATAAAGAAAAAATAGTGTTAATGAGGGATTACTGTGTGCAGAATGCCTCTGTAGTACTTCCATTTCATCTGTTTCTTGCTATGGTAGTCCTTAGATTTGCGATTCATACTCTCTCTCTCTCTCTCTCTCTCTCTCTCTCTCTCTCTCTCTCTCTCTCTCTCTCTCTCTCTCTCTCTCTCTCTCTCTATTATTCAATGTTTCCTCATGTTCTCTTTCGTGAATGGAGGAAAAAGAAAACAGGAAAATAAGAAGATTGCTGGTGGCTCAGTATTATATAGTACGTGTATGTGTGTGTGTGTGTGTGTGTGTGTGTGTGTGTGTGTGTGTGTGTGTGTGTGTGTGTGTTTACTAGTTCAACCAACCGGACGCTCACAAAAGTCACGCTATTGCTGCACTCAAACGTTTTATTCACTTGCTTTCACTCATTTACGTGCAGATACATCATGTCCATTTTCTTTTTATTTCATTGGTCGTGATTACACTGCAGCACGGCCGTCACTTGGCACGCCCGATGTCGCCCATATACTGTTCACTCATTTAATTCTGTAGCATGAAAGGCCAGGCGTCAGTTGTGTCAGTACCGGGATGAGTGACGCTTGAATTGCTGATCTTGACGTGAGAGAGAGAGAGAGAGAGAGAGAGAGAGAGAGAGAGAGAGAGAGAGAGAGAGAGAGAGAGAGAGAGAGAGAGAGAGAGAGAGAGAGAGAATTATTTTTTATTAACGTTTCTTAATCTCTTCTTTTAGATCGTGCGTAACTTTCTTTCCTCAAACAATATATAGTAGTAGTAGTAGTAGTAGTAGTAGTAGTGTTTAATTTTCTCTTTCATCATCATTCACGTTTCTCACCTCCCTGAACACCACATAAATCCTACTTATGATCATTCACCAAGCTGGTTTGCCATTAAGGGACACCAAACTGCCCCTAATTTGTCCCTAACTGTGGACTCACCCTAACTACGTAGTGGCCTTGAGTTTCTGCTAGGCGTTGAGGGAGGAGAAGGAGGAAGAGGAGGAGGAGAAGACTGAAACAAGGCCAGGTAATGGAGGAGCCTCGTCCAGGAAAGCGACAAGGCAATCCAAGGCTCCAAAAAAAGTGTCCTTCCTATCTGGCGGTGCGGGCAAGGAAGGCGTGGAAGTGAATGGAGGAGCTACATCTTGCGGGGTCATGAGGAACTGTGCTGACTTGCTTGGGTGGTTCTGGTCTGCCTGGGATGTTTGTGCCTTTCTCTAACACGCAATACTGTCGTTCTTTGGGGTTCTGTGGTGAATTATGAAAACTTGTTGCTCGTTTGCCGCCTTCCTTGCGTTTTCACCTTGCAGTGCCATCTTCACGGGCGAAGCGTTAAAACAGTGCTAACCCTCTGACTGTGCCCCTCGTTAATACATGACACGAGGAGCAACGCTAACCATTTGATTGTTTATGAGAGTAGGGCGCCTTGCATGTGTAAAATATACAAGATCGTCCTGGTGCCGAAATGTCTGGTAATCTTGATCTTGATTTATTCTTGAAGGTACTAACTCTCCTCGCTTTGAAAAATATCCACTGCCTGTTCGTATCCTACAGTTTTTCCACGCTGTATAGTTTTCATGAATCCAGTGGTTGAAGAAGTACTTAATTAGCATTGTGATGAGACTGTCGTCGCTGCGTTGTATATGAATGAGGATTGTGTCTCACTGTGGCAGAGGAAGAAGAACTGGATGTGTATCAGACAAGTAAATATCGTGTAGGCCCGGGTGTGGATATGTAGCAATTTCACATGTACTTACCTAACCTTACGTATCTGTGTTGTAGCATCATTTGTACACACACACACACACACACACACACACACACACACACACACACACACACACACACACACACACACACACACACACACACACACACAGAGTAACATAATAGCTTCTCGTACCTTTCGCTCTTTTACTGCACGGCAAAACCAGCCCTGTGTGCCTGGGACCCGTGGTGGTGGTGGTGGTGGTGGTGGTGGTGGTGCTACACTTTCTCATCCTTTACATAATTTGAAACTGCAATTTCGCAGCGCGTTTCAGAAGAGGCGCCACGAACGATCTGTGGAAAGGTCACCGCTGCTTCAGGTACAATAATTTCCAGCAATTAATTTTTATTACTTCCTATTCTGCATTTTCATTAAGTATATAATATAATTTTGTGTTGCGTCTTTTATTAAGTATGTTGTCGAATTATCTATTTCTTTATCTGGTAAATCTTCAAATTCTCTCGTGTTTTTTCTTTCTGCTGGGCAATCTATCAAGTTCTGCCTAAACAATAAGTTCTGCCTTATTAAACAAATGAGTGGAATCTGCGTTTTTTTATGAAAGAATTAGTAGGTTTATATCAGTGTGGGAATTATTAATATCATGAGAGTATTTCCTGTTCTTCCACTTGCTATGTTTTCCAGTGCAGCGAGTGTGTTGCTTCCTGCTGATGGATGTGTGAGGGCGTCAGTGTGTGCTTCTCCCTGCCTTAGATCAGTGTCACTTTGCAGGAAAATACTGTAACTTAATGCAATTCCTTCTGAGTAATAGAGAGAGAGAGAGAGAGAGAGAGAGAGAGAGAGAGAGAGAGAGAGAGAGAGAGAGAGAGAGAGAGAGAGAGAGAGAGAGAGCATCCTTATCTCTCACTTCAGATATGAATTTACAGATTACCACAAACAATCTAGTAAGGGCCAACAGGTCAGCTAATGTTTGCTTTTATCCTTTACGTTCCTTATACGTATATCCAAGCAATACGACCATTCTCTCTCTCTCTCTCTCTCTCTCTCTCTCTCTCTCTCTCTCTCTCTCTCTCTCTCTCTCTCTCTCTCTCTCTCTCTCTCTCATCACCTGGAACAAACACACACGCTGTCCCCCTGTCTGAGCTCAGCCAGTCTTACACCTTCATCCCCTTCTGTATATTACACAAGAGAGCCTTTAGTGAGTGTGTAGGATGTTGTAGCTTGAGCCTCACTAATTGTACAGGACACGCCGGGCAACACGGATCACTCTGTCCCCTGCAGCTCACGGGCCGAATATCACTCCTTGCTGCCTTCCAGAGTCATTGGAGGTCTCTTGGGACTCTGGTTTACTTGATGAGGGAGCGGAGTGCGGAAGTGGAGTGCAATTCGTCAGTGGTGATCTAGCCATGCCCTAGGAACTGTGCGGTGAGACACGAGGGCAGCACGAGGCGTCAGAGTTTAGAGGACGGTGTTAATAATGTCTCATTTTTCATTGTTCCGTGAGGGGGTTCTCGTGTGGTGAATTATGAAGACTTGTTGCTCGTTTGCCGCCATTCTTGCGTTTTTTCATCTTGCACTGCCATCTTCATCGACGAAGCGTTAAAACACTGTGCAAACAGGAGAGAAATATTCCCGGGGCTTTGTGGGAAAACTGTAGAGGAGCAGGTAGCAACAGGCATCGCAGCTTTGCAGATTCCTCGTCCTTAAGCTTCCCCGGAGAGCCGTGAGGGGCGCCGCTATTCTCCAGCCTGCAGTCAGCTCTTTTGTTCCTTGAATGATATAAGAGGCAGCTTTAGGACGGCCGACGCTGCTCCTTTCTCCTGGCCAGCGGGGCGAAGCACGGGGACTACCCAGGACTCAGAGCGGGCTGGGATGAGCTGCTCCGGGGTGCGGGGACCGACCCCTGGGGGAGGCAGCGCACTTTATGCACAAATCGATGCAGACTGGGAACTCCTTCGTTGGCCAGCAGCAGCTGCCTTGCCTGTGGTCCTGCGGGAAGGCGAAGCGTCCACGGGAACACAGAACAGTACTACCAGAGAGGCCATGAGCTGCCTCCCTCGGCCCCTGATAGCCTCGCCCCCGCAGCGATCCCCTGCAGTTTTAACGTTGCTGTCTGGCTCAGCCTCACCCAGCAAGGAGAAACTCTCTCTCTCTCTCTCTCTCTCTCTCTCTCTCTCTCTCTCTCTCTCTCTCTCTCTCTCTCTCTCTCTCTCTCTCTCTCTCTCTCACACACACACACACACACACACACACAGGTAGATAGATAGATAGATAGATGGATGGATAGATAGATAGATAGATAGAGAGAGAGAGAGAGAGAGAGAGAGAGAGAGAGAGAGAGAGAGAGAGAGAGAGAGAGAGAGAGAGAGAGAGAGAGAGAGAGAGAGAGAGAATTTCACAAAAAGACAATTTCAGCCACCAGGTAACAGCAACAATACTACACAAGTAACACACCGCCACCGCCACCGCCACCGCCTCGTCACTGCTGCCTTCCGCCGCACAAACAAAATCAATAGGAGGAGATTCAAAAGCGGGGGAAAAAAAAAAAGAAAAGAAAATCTTCACAAATACAAAGCAACAACAACAACAACAACAGCGCCAGCCAGAGACGCGGCAATATTCAGAGCGAGGAGAGCAGCGCGTGTAATCACCTTTGAGTCCGCCACTACTGGATATTCACCGCGCTATTTGCCAGTGCGGGAAGCGACAGCCTGGAGGAGTTATGCCACATACACGTGTCAGGCACCGCTTGTCCTTCCCTCCCATTCCCCCCTCTCTGATCTCACCATCGCTACACACACACACACACACACACACCATAACCAGTAACGAGCGGGTGCTGAGCCAAGCCACCCGAACTTCCTAAAAAGCAATTAAGTTAGTGGCGCGGACCTGATCGCGTTGCAACCTTGATGTGGTGGCCGTGTGTCGCCTGGTCCCTGCTGCCTACTGCCTGCCTCCTGCCTTCCCCTACCCGCCCTGACCCGCCATAGCAATGTTCTTGAAGGTGATGACCACTTCCAGGTGTTTTTTTTTTCTCCAGCGTGTGGGAGGCAAGGCCTTGTTGACCTGGAATGGGCGTGTTGGCATTTCCTAAGGTTCACGCTTCCTCACTCACCGGACACATGAGAGTTAATCTGATCATTTGTGTCAGGCGTGAGGTGCGCCGCATGCTTTGTGTGTCTGGTGCAGGGCAAGGAACAGGTCACGTGTCGGTTCCCTTTGGTGCCCGGTTTACAGATCTCGTCCTGCTTGACTTAGTTCGTTATTCTCTCTCTCTCTCTCTCTCTCTCTCTCTCTCTCTCTCTCTCTCTCTCTCTCTCTCTCTCTCTCTCTCTCTCTCTCTCTCTCTCGCTGGGTTAGTGGGGACATCACTCACATCGCTCAGTTTTGCCACAAAATCTAGCTGTGGCATAAACTTGTTTGGAATTTTCCGTCACGACTGCTCGTCTTGTCCTGTCCATCGAAAAAATTAATGCAGGTTTGGTTGTAAACAACGACACTGTGATGAGAGTTAGGGCCAACGCTTAGAAATCATTCTAGAGGCCGAAAGCGAATGAAAATGAACAGAAGGCCCCATTAAGGTACCAGAGTGCAAGGGGGGAGGAAGGGAGGGCAAGAGATGCACACCACGGCACCAGGCGATTTGAGGAAGCCAGAATTTCGGAGTTGGGGCAAAACTTAGTTTTCTGTTTCGGGCGTCATAGAAAATGTATGGTCATAGAAAACGATTGGTGTAACTTTTATATTATTTTCCCAAAATTTAAGGAGGAAACAAGGGTTTCCTTTTGGGAGATTAAAGGAAATATTTGTAAAGAAAAGCATGAAAATTTTGTTCCAGTTTTCTTATCAGAAAATTTGAACACTCCAAAAATGAGAAAAAAATAATAAAAAAAAAAAAAAAAACTGTGTAGGCAAACTTAAAAAAAAAAAAAAAAAAGCTGGGGGACATACACGTATGGGCACCTCGCTTCTGTAAAAGTTATAAGCTGATTGGATTGAAATTGTTTCTAGGGTATTCTGATCTTAAGGGCAGCATCTTGGAGTACAGAACCTCGGCTAAGAATCTCCCCAGATGCAGCATGTCTTGCCAGAATTTCTCAGCGTTCCATGAAGGGCACCGGTACTATCTTTCTAGTCACATAAAAGAGTGAGACTGTTGTGCAGCGGTAGGGCAGGGGGTTTGTGTTGCTGTAAAGGCAGTGCTGTTGTTGCTTCTACTGCTGCTACTTGCATTACTATTACAGCAACAGTTATAACCGCAACAACAGCAACAACAATTACAGCTATAACAATAGCATTAACAACAACAGCAGCAACAACAGTTACTACTACTACTACTACTACTACTACTACTACTACTACTACTACTACTACTACTACTACTACTACTACTACTACTATTAGTTCTGCTATTCATTGGCCTGCTTCTCCTTCTGCTCCTTAATTCTAAACGTAATCCTAATTCTCCTAATCCTACAACTACAATAATCTTCTCCTGTATCATTATCACCATCACTATCACCCCCATCACCACTACCATCATCATCATCACAACCATCACCTCTACCATCATCATATTGGTTACCATCATCACCTGTTCCTTCGTTTGTGTTGCCTCGTCATCAGGGCTTCAGATGAGCACGAGCCGACCAATTGCCTCGCCAGTACACGAGGAACAGAATAGTTAATGGAATCAGGAATCACTGACCAGTGCTTCGCTGCTTGTTGCCTGCGAGATTGGCGGCGGCGGGAGTGGTGGTGGTGGTGGTGGTGGGGTGATCGTGTCTGCGAATAGGGTTGAAACACTTCTTTTCTAATTCCTTAACTCAAAGATTTAGGTAACAGAAAGAGAGAGAGAGAGAGAGAGAGAGAGAGAGAGAGAGAGAGAGAGAGAGAGAGAGAGAGAGAGAGACGTCAACTTCTACTTTCAAAGGTTTAGCCTGGAAAGAGAATAAACACACACACACACACACACACACTACATTTGCACCCGTGATACACACAATGCAAAGTGTTATTCGTGATGCAGGAAACAATGGAAGGAAAGAGAAAAGTTATTTAGGTACGCACATAAATATATTGAGGAAAATAAAGAAATTGAATGCACACTTCATCTTCACAGTATTCTCATGCGATTTAACTTTCAAACCTGAATTTGCTCACGCTCGGAAACTCCTGCAGAAATGTGGGCTCGAATATTCCGGCCATTTTTCGCGTCTCATTTGTAATTTGTGTGAATTTTATTTCTTTTTCTCTTTGTTTATTTATCTATTTATTTATTCATTCATTCATCTTGTTCTTGTTGTTCTTGTTTATTTTCTTCTCCTCTTCGTCCTCCTGCCTCTCATTTATACATCTGTTTCCCTTCGTCGCTCTTTTTTGTCTTCCTTATTTGTCCTTCTAATCTTAGTCTTTCATTCCTCCTCCTCCTCCTCCTCCTTATTCTGGCTGCCTTTTATTTCTGCCTTCCTTCTTCAATCAATCTCTCACCCCCTTCCTTCATCTCGCTTCCTCTATCACGTCCCTTCCTATTTCTCTCCATCCTCTCCTTCCCTTCCTTCCTGCTAACCTTGGTACCTATCTTCTTACCTTCATCCTTCCTGCCTCAAGATCAGATTTCTTTAACTGAAGGTGATCAATAATTTTTTTTCCATCCTGACGTGAAGCCTTCTGGTGTCTATTTGAGAGAGAGAGAGAGAGAGAGAGAGAGAGAGAGAGAGAGAGAGAGAGAGAGAGAGAGAGAGAGAGAGAGAGAGAGAGAGAGAGAGACAAAATGGTAAAGTGGATGAATGTTATGTTCCTTTGTCGGATTTTTCTCTTTTTGGTAAGTGTGTGTGTGTGTGTGTGTGTGTGTGTGTGTGTGTGTGTGTGTGTGTGTGTGTGTGTGTGTGTGTGTGTGTGTGTGTGTGTATCTGTCTGTCTGTCTGTCTGTCAATCTGTCTGCTTCTCTCTCTCTCTCTCTCTCTCTCTCTCTCTCTCTCTCTCTCTCTCTCTCTCTCTCTCTCTCTCTCTCTCTCTCTCTCCATTTCGTGGACCCTCACACACTCCCATCTCTTGGGGTCCCTCCCTTTAATCCCTCGCGTCCTCCCTCCATCCTTCCCTCCCTCCCTCACTCCCTCCCTCCGGTCCTCTCAGATTTATCCCTTTCCTCTGATTCCCTCCCGCCAACCCTTCCTAGCCCTCCTCCCCTTGTGGTCCTCCCTCCTTCCTAATAAATCCGCTGATCTCTGTAATATCCTGCAGCCTCCCTATTTGTACCTCCCTACCTCTTCTTTTATCTCTTCCTCCCCAATAATTCTTTCCCCTTCCCTCTGAATATTGAAACGAGCCGCATCTTTTCCCTTCCCCTTCTGCTTCTGGATAGTTTTGTAGCCCTCCCTGTTGCTATTACTGAAGGGGAAAGATTACGTTATGATTTCTGTGTATCACGAGTAGGGAATGCTTACTAGCAAGTGCTGTTGGTTTGCTCCGAGCGTGTGCTGATGTAGAACAGGACTGAAGAGTAGAAGGATCATCCCCCACCTACTCATCTCTGTTTCTCTCCGGACAGTCTTATAATAGGAAATGGAACAGTTACCGCGTACTTTTCCTCGTGTCTTGTGTAAAGGAAGATGAGAATAAAAAGAAGCAGTAAAAGACGAAGAGGAGGAGGAAGAGGAGGAGGAGAATAGCGTAGTATTAGGTGTATACTCGTACCTGTGGCCACCTAAGCTGCCGATACCCACCAAAAAAGGCTTCACCCAAAAGTTTCTGTGATTGGCAGGTGAGGTATAGAGAGGTCAAACTCCATCCCCTCCCACACACACACTCTCTCTCTCTCTCTCTCTCTCTCTCTCTCTCTCTCTCTCTCTCTCTCTCTCTCTCTCTCTCTCTCTCTCTCTCTCTCTTTCATTGTCATTCTCACAGAGGGGAATGATATACAATACATATAACGCAGATATGTACAGGATTTATGAATGTATGTTACACAAAAGAGAAAAGTTTATAGTTATCCAGTTGATGGTGAGGAGGTTGTGACCAGACGTGGGTCCCCTGAGACGTATGAGCTGGGGCGAGGCTGTCTAACCACCCTTTCTTTCCGCCTTCCACCCCCCACCCCACCCCACACACACACACACACACACACACACACACACACACACACACGTCACTCAAGGTTCAAGGGATTGTCTGTCAGTTTGATGTATGGAGAGAGAGAGAGAGAGAGAGAGAGAGAGAGAGAGAGAGAGAGAGAGAGAGAGAGAGAGAGAGAGAGAGAGAGAGAGAGAGAGAGAGAGAGAGAGAGAGAGAGAGAGAGAGAGAGATATGAGTAATTTTGTTATTCCATTCTTCCTTTTCATAATTATCCATTGTGCCAGCACCTTCCTGTTTATCTTATTTGCACAATACCTTCACTTTTCTCCACCCAAATTATGGAAGAATTGACTCGTTGCTTGAAATTTAGTTATGCTTTTTAAATTTGTTACCATTTTCTCATCTTTTTTTTTTTTTCTTTCCCTCTTCCTTTCATTGCATTTTTTCGTAGTTCTTCTTTGTCGT
>NC_087170.1:18821494-18826494 GCF_035594125.1 Scylla paramamosain | reverse complement strand
TTTACATTCACTCTCCCTTTGTGCTAATGCTTTTGTTTCGTTCCTTGTTTGTGTTTTTTTGTGACGAGCTTTCACTGAGAGTCAAGAATACTCATATTATGCGCTTTTAGTACTAATTATTCTTTCATGTCCTTGGTTTTGTATTATTATTTTTTTTTCAAGACTATTTTTAGACCACTGTTCATTCCATATTCTTCTGCTGTGCCTTTTATTCATGTACTCTCTCTCTCTCTCTCTCTCCCTTGTCTATTTTCAAAGATTTCAACATAAATTTCTCGTATAGTATATTTTTTTTAACCGGAATAAAAATGAGGTTGGTAGTCTCGTTAATGTTCACGTAAATAAATCCACGAAGGCTGTGTTTAAAATATACGCCGCTGCTCCACCAATTTCCATCCGCACGGAACGCCGAGACTTTCCGAGCACGAATAGCGTCAAATTACTGATGCCAGATTTGGGTGTCAGTGGCCGCGACCAGATGTGACAGGCGACAGCAGGGGTGGGGATGGGTTTGTGTCGCTGCTGTTGTTGTTGTTGTTTAATTGTTGTGGCTAGGTGTCGTAGATGAGTAGTGAGGCAATAAGGGCTGAAAAAATCTGTTCGGTTTCTTTTTATCTGTTTTATTATTGTTGTTGTTGTTGTTGTTACTACTACTACTACTACTACTACTACTACTACTACTACCACTACTACTACTACTACTACTACTACTACTACTACTACTACTACTGCCATATCCACCACCAACACGAAGATCACCACCATTGTTGTTGTTGTTGTTGTTGTTGTTGGTGGTGGTGGTGGTGGTCTCTGTCGCGCGCTACCACCACCTGCGACGTGACAGGCTGGACTGACACCTGCCCGCACCAGGTGGTGAGCTACCCTACCGCCTCGCTTGCTTGTCAACTCCCGTCACCCTGCCTGTCACACCCGTCACCCTGTTAATACCTGGCCCTCCTCACCTGCCTCTCCTCACTCAGCCGCCGTATCACATTCCCAGTTGTATCTTTTCACCTTGTTTTGTTTATACGAGTATCTACTGTATTTCTTTCCTCATTCAGTTCTCTCAGTTTCCTTTCACTTCCTTTTAGTGTTTTCATCACTTTCTGCATCGTTTCAGTGGTCCTTCTTATAATTTCCACTCCCTTTCACTCTCAGTAACTTTTCTTTTTTTAATATGTATCCTCTCTCATCTTTCCATGTGTTACCTTACCCTCCCTCCCACACTCCTCGCCTCCCTTTCTCATATCCGTTCTTTTTTTATTTTCACTATTTATCACCATTCCTCGCTTTTCCTCACCCTATTTCACAATTTCACTTTCCTTAATCCTCCTCCTCCTCTTCCTCACACACCACCTTTCCTCATCCTCGTTTAACTTTTCTTAACCTCCTTCACCCTTTTCACCCTTCCTCACTTTTCCTCAGCCACCTTCACCTTTCTTAATCCTCTCTTTCTCCCACCCCTTCCTGAGAGTGACGCCCCTGACCCTTTACCGTCACCCTACTAATTCACCTCCATTTCTCCCTCATCCTGCCCGGCTTTCAGATCCTCCTGACACCCTCCTCCCCCACACCTCAGCCAGCTAATCCCCTACGCCCCCCATTCCTCGCCAGGCACGTAATCCTTCCCCATGCCCTTCCCTTCCCCTGAATCCCTCCCTGCTACCTCTTGTAACACGTAAGTTCACTTGTTGTTACTTGCATAGCATTTGCATCCGTAGTGAGAGAGAGAGAGAGAGAGAGAGAGAGAGAGAGAGAGAGAGAGAGAGAGAGAGAGAGAGAGAGAGAGAGAGAGAGAGAGAGAGAGAGAGAGTGAGTGAGTAGCGTTTCCTGCTGCAAATGCTAATGAACTTTTTTGTAGGTTTATTGCAATTTAAAGTTTGTTCACTGCTCGTTTGTCTACTCTGTTGTTTTGACGTTGTGTGTGTGTGTGTGTGTGTGTAAAATATGCAGTTTTCTGTGAATATACGCAACGTACTCCATTACGCTCCTAAGTGTGCGGCTCAGTGTGTGTCCTTTTAATATTCGTGTTTTACGGTCCGCTCTTTGTCTCGCATCGAAGCAGGCTGAGGGAGCGGGTACGGGGACTTTTGTGTTTTTTTCTATTAAGGTAGTACACACATTTTCCTATTGTGTCTTTCACTCTCGCTCTTTTTAGTAGCGTAATCCCCAGCCCCATATCGTATTCTAATTAGATAATGGAAAGAATGGTGAAAAAAGGAAGGAAGGAATAAAGTGTGTCATTTCAGTATTACAAAGAGAGAGAGAGAGAGAGAGAGAGAGAGAGAGAGAGAGAGAGAGAGAGAGAGAGAGAGAGAGAGAGAGAGAGAGAGAGAGAGAGAGAGAGAGAGAGATTAGCTTTAGTCACTCACAGGGAGATACATATTTTCTACTTTTATTTTAGGCGGGTCGTTGTGGTTGGCCATAAAGAATCATAATTCCATTCCATTTTGTATGTCCGGCCAGCATGAGGACGTGTTTGTATGTGTGTGTGTATATGTGTGTGTGTGTGTGTGTGTGTGTGTGTGTGGGCAGCAATGTCGGCGGCGGTGGGCGGGCGGCGAGACACGGGTGAGGGTTGCGTGCGGGCTGTACGTGGTGTGAGGTGGCTGCCAGGGTCGAGGCGACTGATAAGGGTGGCGGACTCAGGCAACGGTCAAGTCGCAGGCTGGGTCACGGAAAGGTGGTGGGATGGTGAAAGATGGGAGAGTCTCTTTTCTAGTGATATCCTGGGGCGTGAACATTACCACCGATACAGACGTTCACCAAGACACACACTAAATCATTGCCTTCCATTTGTTGTCCACATTTGGCTTACAGTTTGTCCATAATTTTGTTGTATTTCCATTTGCCACTGAAAGGTGAGGCTGGATAAGGAGTGGGGGGTGGGGGATACTCTGTGTGTGTGTGTGTGTGTGTGTGTGTGTGTGTGTGTGTGTGTGTGATGATTTATGTCCCAAAGCGTCACCTATAATCGTTTCCTGCCGTGTCATATCTCGTCGCCTGCCTCCTTTTGTTATCTCTATCCACCCTTTTGTCTCCCTCCTTCCTTCCTGAACGAACCTTCCTCTTCTCCCTTCTCACGCACACTTCCCTTTCCCCTTCCAGGTCTCTCTCTCTCTCTCTCTCTCTCTCTCTCTCTCTCTCTCTCTCTCTCTCTCTCTCTCTCTCTCTCTCTCCCCATCCTCTCTTCCCAACTTAAATCTATTTCCTTCTTACAAATAGCAATAATCGCACTTCGGATTATCCTCATTGGCAACGATGGAGGAGGAGGAAGAGGAGGAAGAGGAGGAGGAGGAGGAGGAGGAGGAGGAGGAGGAGGAGGAGGAGGAGGAGGAGGAGGAGGAGGAGGGGGAGGATACTAAAAAAAGAACACTGGCAAATAATATATACTTTTTTTTTTATCAATATTCTTCTTCTAAATCCTTAACTCATCTTGCTCTAAAAAACACCAACTCACAGCCTTTCTCTTCCCTTCCTTCTTCAGTCTTTTTGTATTACCTTCTCCTTCGCGTCTCCAGCTTTTCGCTCCAATCACATCACATCTTCACAGCCTCACTCGTGACCCTTCTCTTCCTCCTTGTTAGAGGCCTTTCCCTATACTTTTCCAGTCTTTCGTTTCAAACACATCCTCACAGCCTCACTCGTGCCTTTCTTCTCTCGTTCTTTCTCCAGTCTTCCCTTTCCAGATCTTTCCTTATTGAAACTTCACATTTCCCTACATCTATTCAATCCAAACACATCTTCACAGCCTCACTCGTGCCTTTTCTCCTCCTCAGCTGGGCGAACAAGTCAACAACGTGCTACCCAAGGTGCCCACGGGTCTGCAAGAGGCTGTAGTGCGTCTGGTGAGCCGTGATCCGCGTCAGCGACCTACATCCCAGCTGGTGGCGCTCATCAAGTACTTCAGGTGAGGCAAGGCTGGGAACAGGTGGATGATAGGCGGTGGAGGAGGAGGAAGAGGAGGAGGAGAAATACAAAGGAAAAAATAGACAGCAACAGCTCTGTTGTGCTTAACGAGGCTGTCTGAGTGACTATATTACCACTACAGATTCTATGAGTTAGAGGCAAAAGGACAACAGGGAGGAGGAACAGGAATAGGAGAAAGATAGGAGTATGAGATTGGAGGAGGAGGAAGAGAAGGAGGAGGAGGAGGAGGAGGAGGAGGAGGAGGAGGAGGAGGAGGAGGAGGATAGGTCACTTAGGTCGCTGTTTCATGAATAACCCTCCCCCCCCAAAAAAAAGCTTTCTCTTTTGCTTGACCAGAATGTTTTTGACGTATATTCTGGTTGTATTGAAGATGTACCATTAATAAGGTGCATTTTTCTAGAATTTTCTTTTATATTTCAACTCTTTTTTGTACTCAGGCTTATAAGGGAAATGATATTGTGTCCTGCATGATATTTTTCATTACTTTCTGACCCGTTAATATGATAGAAGCATTTTTATAACTGTCCGGTTTAATATTTATCTTTACCGTTTCTTGATTAAACTGAAACTTTTACATTCTTTGGCATTACGTGGCACGGACATTATTTATTCGGATACTTTTTATCCTATATGTATGCATGTATGGATCCGTACATTCAGTGATTGATTAATTCATTCATTACAACGGCAAACTCGCGAAAGGCAAAACAATAAATACCTTAAGCATGTTCCCTATAAAAATAATATAATGTACAGTAGTTAAAAATTGTAAGAAGAAAGTTACCTTGCGCTCCAGAAGGGACTCGATTATCTGATCTTTCATTCATTTGCAGCGAGTATTGTATTGACTCGGGTGGAGATAAGTAAGGACTCTATTGATTAACTGTCATGTGTAGCTTCCTGGAAATACAGAACCAGGCTGAGATTTCCAGAGAGAGAGAGCAGTCCACGCAGATGACAATAATAACAAAGAAACTGTGAACCGTTGATACGAGCCATGATAGACGGTGCTTCGGGTGGCAATGGAAGGTGATAGTAGGCACTGCAGCTGATGGGAAGACTTAGGTGTC
>NC_087170.1:18756494-18811494 GCF_035594125.1 Scylla paramamosain | reverse complement strand
CCCCGGTGAATGAGGCTCCGGGTCACGATCAATGAGTGACAGCGCGGGGAGGGGAAGGGGAGAGGCAGCATATGCAGAACCCCGCAGGCTGGTTTGCGCTCCAGGCTTCGGCGTGCGTGGGGTGAGATGCATTCTTGAAAGGCTGTAGGTGTCCTGGGATGAAGGGATGCGTCTCTGAGAAGGCCACAGCTGCAGTTCTGACACACACCACTATAGACTGCCTCCGTAAACTAAAAGCACTGTATTGTCCTCAGGAAAGATTAAGCGTGCAGCCAATCCGAGGCGTGGAACAGCAGTCACACCAGCATTTACTGTCCAATCACGTGTCGTTGATGTGGCGCGAGATTGCTTGGAGGCAGCGCGAGACAATATAGGAGGAGAGGCGGGAGGAATATTGACAATAACTGAGGAATATCCAGACGAAGATTAACTGATGGGGAGTATTGGGTTCCCCTCGAAAGATGACCAATAAACGAGGCCGGCAAATTGGTACAACCGTCCCGAGATGGAGGTGAGGCGGAGGCGGGGAGCGCTGGATGCCAGGTAATGGTGGCTGCCCCGTGGTGATGGCTGGTGCTGCTTGCTATGCGCCTGCGATGGAATGGGGAGGCGAGGAGTGGCGAGCGGGAGCGATGGAGGAGTGGTGGCTGAAAGGAATGATAGAGAAGCAGGGATGGGTGAAAGGAGTGACGAGGCTTTTAGGAGCATGCAGGTAATGCAAGTGGGTGGAGCTGATTGAAGTCCTGCAGCTAATCTCTCTCTCTCTCTCTCTCTCTCTCTCTCTCTCTCTCTCTCTCTCTCTCTCTCTCTCTCTCTCTCTCTCTTACTCCCCTCGTTTTTCAAGTTTCATCCTTTTTTGTGGTTTAATTTTTTGCCGAGTGGCGTGCAGAAGGCCCCTTAGTCACGGCCTCCTGCAGGTGTGTGTCGCCGCCCTCACGCCACGCCGCCGAGAAGGTGCAGGTGCGAGGAGGCGAGAGGGACACGTGCCGTTTTCCCTGAGCCTTCCGTTCGTGACCTTTGCTCCCTTATTATTTCTCCAATACACATCAGGGCAGTGGATGCAGGCAAGGGGAGAGGAGGGGAAGAGACAGGACTACACTTATATTCACGCTTCCTCGGCTTATTTTCCCCGAGTTTGCTTAGATACTCCGCTATCGACCACGCTGCAAGGGAGGCTGGAGTGGTGGGTGGGTGTGCGTCTAGCCAGCCTCGACTTGAACCACTGTACGTAACATGTTAACTTTGAGTGCACCGTGCTCATGTTCCGTTCAGCGTTAAGATGTTAAGATGTTCGGTGTAGTTATTCTGACGTTATAGAAAATTTTGAAGTTTGAGATGAATATTTTTTGGTGTGTTTTTACGTAAATGGTGATGGTGCTGGCGGTGATAGTGAAGGCAGTGATATATAGTGATGGTAATAGTGATGGTGACAGTTATGGTGATGGTAATGGTGGTGGTGGTGATGGTAGTGGTGGTGGTAATGATGCTAACGAGAGAACAAGTCTGCTTCTTGGCACGCAAAGGACGGGACACACACACACACACACACACACACACACACACACACACACACACACACACACACACTCTCTCTCTCTCTCTCTCTCTCTCTCTCTCTCTCTCTCTCTCTCTCTCTCTCTCTCTCTCTCTCTCTCTCTTATTTTAGCCTTATGTACATTTCCACCTTCTTCCTTCTTTCCCTTCCTCACTCCCTCCTTCCTTCTCTCTCTCCCTCTCTTTCTTCTTCCATCCTTCCTTCTCTCCCTCTCTCTCTTCCTCTCACTCCAGGATCTCTCAAAATTTCCACTGGGACAGGAAACTTGAAGGTAAAAATAGTTATCTGGTGAATATAAATCTGAGAGAGAGAGAGAGAGAGAGAGAGAGAGAGAGAGAGAGAGAGAGAGAGAGAGAGAGAGAGAGAGAGAGAGAGAGAGAGAGAGAGAGAGAGAGAGAGAGAGAGAGAGAGAGAGAGAGAGAGAGAGAGAGAGAGAGAGAGAGAGAGAGAGAGAGAGAGAGAGAGAGAGAGAGAGAGAGAGAGAGAGAGAGAATAGGACGTATGAAGATTAAAAGGTTTAAGGATGGAGGAGGAAGGTGAGGGAATAAAGGGGTGATAAGGAAGGAGCGGAAGAAATGAGGAAGACAGGAATGAAGAAATGGAAGGGAAGGAAGAAAGGAAAAGAGGAAGAAAGGACAAACAGAGGAAAAGAAGAAAGGAGGAGCACATTAACTCTGTCCATTATGTCGTGACTTTGTGACCTTGAGAGAAAGAGAGAGAGAGAGAGAGAGAGAGAGAGAGAGAGAGAGAGAGAGAGAGAGAGAGAGAGAGAGAGAGAGAGAGAGAGAGAGAGAGAGAGAGAGAGAGAGAGAGAAACCCTCTCTGAATTATTGAAAAGGTGGGGAACGAAGGGTAAGTAAAGAGATGTTTGAGAGAGAGAGAGAGAGAGAGAGAGAGAGAGAGAGAGAGAGAGAGAGAGAGAGAGAGAGAGAGAGAGAGATGTAATCCACACCTTCATTTCACCTGTACCTGCACACACACACTCTCTCTCTCTCTCTCTCTCTCTCTCTCTCTCTCTCTCTCTCTCTCTCTCTCTCTCTCTCTCTCTCTCTCTCTCTCTCTCTCTCTCTCTCTCTCTCTCTCTCTCTCTCTCTCTCTCTCCTTCATATATAGTTTCCGATTCTTACCTTCACCCTCCTTTCTTTTCTTTCTTTCATTTCTTTTCATCCATTTTTTTCTTCCCATTTATTTTTCTTCCTTTATTCATCTTCCATTCATGCCTCCCGTTTTCCATTCCTGCATCCCTCTCTTCTTCCCTCCCCTCCCAATCTTTTTCTCTCCCCCTTCATTCATTCATCCCCGAGCTGACCTCCTTTCGTCTCCCTTCCTCCATCTCTCCCGCCCTCCCTCCCTTCCTCCATTCATTCATCCCTCCATTCATTTTCCTTCCCTTCCCTTCCCTTCCTTTCCCTCCTTCCTTCCTGAATGGTGAGGCAGATGAGCGTAATGTGTTGCAGAGAGAGAGAGAGAGAGAGAGAGAGAGAGAGAGAGAGAGAGAGAGAGAGAGAGAGAGAGAGAGAGAGAGAGAGAGAGAGAGAGAGAGAGAATGGGCTTGGTTTTACATACATACGTACACACTTACATTTAATTTTAGAATAAAGAAACACAACGAGTAAAAATAAAAGTATTGAATTGAGTAACAAAAAAAGATTAACACAGTGATGAAAACGAGATTCGTATGTTTTTTCACTGTGTTAAATTTCTTTCACATTTTCTTTAGTGTAATCAGGTGAATAGATTGATGAAGATGTAACATATAATTAAAGGCGGTGCTTTCATAGATACATGGTTAGTGAAATGTGTAGATAGGTAATTAAATAAATGAATGCACAATAGATAGATAGATAGATAGATAGATAGATAGATAGATAGATTGATAGATAAAAAGGAAAATATTCATAAAGACAAGTGAATGATCGATGTTTGTTCTTATCTATTACATTCTCTCTCTCTCTCTCTCTCTCTCTCTCTCTCTCTCTCTCTCTCTCTCTCTCTCTCTTTCGGTTTTTTCTTTTCCCTTAATTCTTTGCCCATTAGCTGCGCTCATTTTTCTTATTTCCGCTCATCATTATCCTTTCTTTTTGTCTTCTTTCTCTTCTCTCATTCTCTCTTCTCTCGCGCTTTCTTCTTTTCCTCTTCTTTTCCCTCTTCTTTTCTCATCTCTCGTTCTCTCATCCTCCTCTCTTCCCATCTCCTTTCCTCACCTCTGTCTTCTCTGCTCTTCCCTTCCTCTCTTCGTCTTTTGTCTGCATTTTATTTGCGAGAGAGAGAGAGAGAGAGAGAGAGAGAGAGAGAGAGAGAGAGAGAGAGAGAGAGAGAGAGAGAGAGAGAGAGAGAGAGAGAGAGAGTTGCTTTTTTGTTTGGTTTTGAGTATGTGTGTGTGTGTGTGTGTGTGTGTGTGTGTGTGTGTGTGTGTGTGTATGTGTGTATGCATGTACGTAGGCCTACATATTTTCGTCTATATAAAATACGTATCTATGGATTATGTAGATAAATTTATGTATTTGCCTATAATTTCTACGTACAGTATGTGTTTATATGTATGTATGTATGTATGTGCTTTTGTTTACATTTTCCTTTAATAATATTCTACGAAAGTTCTTAATATTCCTCGCTTGATATATTTCCTGTATTTTACTTTCCTCGTGTGTGTGTGTGTGTGTGTGTGTGTGTGTGTGTGTGTGTGTGTGTGTGTGTGTGTGTGTGTGTGTGTGTGTTATCTCTCATTCGCTTCGTTTGTTCTTGGGTCCTTTTTATTTCCTCCGTATCTTGTTATTCTCCTATGCGGGGCTTCCTCTTTCTCTTCTTCCCTCTTTCTCTTCTTCCTCTTCTCGCTGCTGCTTCCTCTTCTCTTTTTCAACTCCTGCCTCGTATCTCCATGCTTTTTTTATTCCTCCTCTCCCATTGTCTGCATGTCGCTTCTGTTTTTTTTTTTTGTACTTCCAGAGAGAGAGAGAGAGAGAGAGAGAGAGAGAGAGAGAGAGAGAGAGAGAGAGAGAGATTGAGCACGTGGGTAGAGATGCACTTAGGGAAACAATCATAAAGAATAAAATGACAAATAAACCGAATTGCCACTCTCGTGAAAATATTGCAAACCCAAAGCGGTAGTTGGTGAAATTTAGTCTGCAAAATGAAAAAAAAAAAAAAAATAATAAAAGGCAGCGAGCAGAAAGAAAACGTAGAAGGAGGGAGGAGAAAGCAACAAAAAGAAAACGGAGGAGGAGCGAGGCGGAGGTTTAGAGAAGACCTCTCCTCCCTACCTCCTTCCCGGTTCTCTTTCTCTTTTTTCTCCTTTGATATGGAGGAGGAGGAGGAGGTGGAGGAGGAGGAGGAGGAGGGGGAGGACAGCAGCAATATACCGCCTCCATACCATCGGAGCAATTTATATTCTAACTCCGGCCGTGAGTCAAGGTATTTGTGTAATAAAATATGCTTGAGAGGAAGAGTGTAAGGAAATGAATAAGTTCAGAAAAAAGGCACGGTGTGTAAGGATTAAGGAAGGAAGGAGGGAAGAAAAAGAAACGAAGAAGGAAAGAAAGAAAAAGAAAGAAAAGAGAGAAAGAAGCAAGAAGCAAACAAACAATAAAAAAAGGGAGGAATAAAGAAAGAAATTAAGTAAGGAAGGAATAGAAAACGTTACTAATCTTAAGAAGGAAAGAAAGAAAAAAGAAAACGACATATGATTTGATAAAGAAAGAAATGAATAAAGATAAAGAGAACAAGACGTAAGACATCAGAAAAGAAAACATCACGTAAAGCATAAAGAGAAAGAAAGGAAGAGAAAGGAGAGAAAGGAGAGAGAGAAAAAAACAAACAAACAAACACAGACGTCTTGCCTTGCCAGAAACCCCTTGATACTCGTCAGCCTCTCTCTTACACTCACATTCTCAGGCTAGCCACACTCCACCCTCACTCTCCCTCCTTCCCTCACATTTTTGCACCAGCCACACTCCCTTGACGTTCACTTTCATTCACCTGTCTCTCATTCTCACGCTAGACACTTTACTAACATTCTACATTCTCGTATTTTGATTTCCCTCACATTCTTCCGCCGAACACATTCCTCTGATATTTCTTTTGCTCCTTCATCACTCATTTCCCCGCATTTTCACATGTATTGCGTTCCTTTTATACCTTGCCCTCCCTCATTCCATCAATCTCAACGTTCTTAGCCCAACATGTTCCCTCAGCACCCTCCTTCCCTCACGCACTCTTTCATTGCCTTGCTCTCTCGTATTCTCACAGCAAACACACTCCTTTCATCTTTTATTCCTTCATTTTTTTTTGACTTTCTCCTGGTCGTCATATGATCTGACCTCATTCACTTCTTCACTTCATTCCGTCACATTCCTACACCAACCACATTCCCTTCACTCATTCCTACGCTAGTATTCATAATATTAACTTCATTCCTTCCTTTGCACCCACAATAACACACCATTGCTAATAAACCAGTAAATTGTGAAAAGAGACATTTTAACAATGAAGAACACTTATGCTTGATATTTTTATCGCGTCCAGGTACTTGTAGATGAAAAAGCTGTAGTGTTCTCAATATCACAGGTATTTGTAATAATTTGCAAGTGTCGTGTTGCTATGATTGAAGTGCTTATTTTTGCTGCAGCTGGAAGTGCCTTTTGTAATGGCTACGTGTGTTGTTAACTGAGGGTCTTCTTTAATAAGTCAGTGTTGATTTATTAAGAGATTTAAAAAAGGGGGAGATAACCACGTACGTGTGTGTGTGTGTGTGTGTGTGTGTGTGTGTGTGTGTGTGTGTGTGTGTGACATATACTTTTATTTTGACACGTATGAAGGTAAAGATAAACGGAAAGCATGCCTTGTCTTACCCTTCACCCCATCGCCCATTCATTCCCATCACTCAGTCACCACACCAGCAACTCATTCTCATTACCCATTTATCTTCAAATCCTTCATTCTTTCACTCCGTCACACCATCACTCCTTTATCACTTCACCCATTCATCCATTAAAGAGTCACCCGTTTCATCCTCTCACCCCTTCATCCCATCATCTGTCACCCCGTCACCCTCATCCATCACTTCTCTTCGTTTTATTGCAGATTCGACATTTCATATTTCAGGTTTTATTTTGGAATTAATGGCGCGTTGGATTTAAATTTGTCGGTGTGAAAATCAGGAGTGTAAAATATTTTTGCAGCTTTCTTATCTGCACGATTTTTTTTTTCTCTCCCTTGGGTCATGATGTCCCCGGAGTAAGTGCTTTGTAGTATGAAACAGTAGTAGTAGTCGTAGTAGTAATGGTGGTAGTAGTAGTAGTAGTAGTAGTGTTAGTGGTGGTAGTAGTGTGTGTGTGTGTCTTTTTTAAGTAAAGAACATTTCACAATCGTTATGTAAATATTAAATTGATTTTTTTTCGAAATGTTTAACATAGGTCCAGACCTGTAAAAAAAATGAAAAATTTTTCCAATCAAATTTTTTATGTAAGTTTCCAGATGATAATTTATGAAATGCAGAAGAATAGCATTCATATAAAATGTATATATCAATGAAGAAAGTGCGTTTTTTTTTTTTTACGTGTCTTAAGTTCTTTAGAAAGTGACAAATTATTTTAATCTGTATCAAACTCCAAAGAAGTCAATCTGTGAATTTGTGGGATTTTTTTTTTTTTTCATACGTGTTTCATTCAGCTGAGCGGCAGGATGGGAGGAAAGATTCTGCCGATGCCACCATTATGTCCCTTCCCTTTAATTGTCTTAACTTGGAGGAGGAGGAGGAGGAAGAGGAGGAGAAATAGAAGGATTAAGATGAGGAAGTTGATTGATTGATTGATTAATTTAATCATTCCTCTTTTGTGCAGCAGCAGCATGATTATATGGCAGAACAGGAGGAGGAGGGTGACGAGGAGGAGAAGGAGAAGGAGGAGGAGGAGAGGTCTTACATATCCATGTTTTTACTCTGTTCACGTTGTAGTAACATTTTCCTTCAAATTATTCATCTCTCTCTCTCTCTCTCTCTCTCTCTCTCTCTCTCTCTCTCTCTCTCTCTCTCTCTCTCTCTCTCTCTCTCTCTCTCTCTCTCTCTTTATGATTCTCTTAACTACTCAACATAACGCTGCCTTCAACTTTCAACATTGCTTATATTCCTCTCCTACACTCTTCCACACACTACCACACTTGTTTCCCTTTTTTTCTCTCTCTCTGAGATGGTCGCTTTGTGAGCGGTTGGACTGAACTTTTCTTTACGTTATCTTTTAACCCTGGCCTTCAATCACCTCTGGTAAGAAGGGGGATCTAAAAATATCCTTTCGTCTTGTAAAGCTAAGATAGAAAAAAAAAAAAAAAAAAACTCACCTTCATTCACTAGTATTAAAAGAGGGGCTAAACACACACACACACACACACACACACACACACACACACCACACACACACACACACGTGAAAGTTACTTGTAGTGGAAAGGAAAGTGGGAGAGGAATGAAAATGGAAAAGGAAGAGGAAAGGGAGTAAGAAAGTATAGAAGGGAAGCTGAAAAAGCAATAGGAGAAATAGAGTAAAAAATACAAAAAGAAAAAGGAGAGTAAACAAAGAGAGTAGGGAAGCTAGAAAAGGAAAGTGAAAGAGGTAGATACGAAAGTAAGAAACTAACAAAAGGGAAGTGCAAGAAGGAGAGTAAAGAAAGGAAGTAGGGAAATATAAAGTAGAATATGAATGAAAGGAAATGAGGCAAGGAAGTAAGGGAATAACAAAAGATGAAGGAGGAAACAGAGCAAAGAAGTACAATGAACAAACAAAGGTGAAAAATGAATAAGAGTGAAGAAAAATAAGGAAAGAGAGTAGGGAAGTAAATAAATTATAGAAGATATGAAACAGACGCAGATGGAAGACCGTATGAATGTATCCAACTTACAAAAAAACAACAGAACAATAAAAAAAAAAACAAGATCACTACCATCTCTTGCCATCAAACACCTTCACCTCTTAACGAGACAGATGTAGTACTCTTATATTAATCAAGACAGGTGAGGTACTAAGAACCCGTATTGGAAAACAGATCTTGGGTTCTCCCGGTGCACTTCTTGACCCGTTATGGGAGCTCAAGACGGGGAGAGGCAGGCGGGAGGGACGGAAAAGACTTAATGGAGGCGAGGATGAAAGGTGAAGGTTAGGGCAAAGGAAGGAGAGAGGGAGTGGAGCCATGGAGTGAGGAGAGAATAGTTAAGGAATGAGGTCAAACGTGAGAAGGAATGGAGGGAAAGTGGGAAGGAAAGCAATTTGGAGGCGGTAAGGAGAGGAGAGGAAAGGAGGGGAGAGGAGAGAAGAAGTGAAGGAAGAGAGAGAGAGAGAGGAGAGAGAGAGAGAGAGAGAGAGAGAGAGAGAGAGAGAGAGAGAGAGAGAGAGAGAGAGAGAGAGAGAGAGGGGGGTTAGGGAGGATGCAGAACAAAGCCAAACCCTCATACCGTTAAGAAAAGCCAAGCAATCCACACTGAACTAATGGGAAAAGTTACAAGGAAAACAATTATAGAAAAAAAATAATAGATATATATGTATATACACGGAAGTTCAAGAGCCGAAGCCAATAAAATGAAGAGGAATAAGTTTGAGAAATGGAAAAAGAAAGAAAGAAAGAAAGAGAAATAAAGCAAGATTATACCCAAATGTTAATAAAGATTTAGACAGAAATGTAAATACAAACATATATAAGTAATACTTTTAGTTAATACGTAACATATATCGGACGAGCTTTTTTTTTTTTTATATACTCGTATGTATGTAGGAGAGGGACCGGCCAAGGACAACAAAAAAAAAAAAAAAAAAAAAAATGAAACGCCGGTTCCCAGACAGTCAAAAGCGGTTTAGAATTCTGTGTGAAGGATTTGTGTGTCTGTGTATGCGTGTGTGTGTCTGTGTGTGAGTGTGTGTGTGTGTGTGTGTGTGTGTATAATTAGGTGCATGCAGTTTTATGTGAAGAAATACAGCGATTAAGCTCTATGCAAAAACAAAATATGTAACTTGAACTGAGGAAAAGAATGTTGAAGCTTGAGGAAATAAGAAAAAAAAAAAAAAAAAAAACCGACTGAGAACACACAAAACAAACAGGTAAGTCAAGTAAATAGCAAAATAGAAGAGGCGTAGACTTACCAACCTTGGCCCTGGGAACACATTTGCCGCGGCAGGAGTGACAGGTGAGAGGGGCGTCTGGCCTCAGTGCTGGACGGCCGCCAGTTAAGGGCACCATCAGGGAGTCATTTATAACTCTCTAATAGCGGCGGCGGCGTCCCTGGGAGAGAGAGGAATGGAGGTGGATGGGCGGCACTACTTCCGAGGCTGTGCTGGTGGTGGCAGTGCTGGTAATAGTGGTGGTGGTGGTGGTGGTTACAAGCTAATGGTATATGCTTTCTCCTTTCTCTTCTCTTCCTTGTCTTCATCCTCCGTTTTCCTCTTTCATCTTTTATTCACTTATTTACTTTTGAAAATTTGGTTTTCGTCTCCACCCTTCTCGTTTTCCTCATCGCTTATCCTCTTTTCCTCTTCATCTTCATTATGCCGCTCGTTTTTCCGTCTCGTGTTCCTCCTCCTCTTCCTCGTCGTCTGCCTAATTCTTGTTCTTCATCTCGTTTTCCTCCTTAGCTTTATACACTTTTTCATATTTTCTCTCCTTTCTTTCTTCCTCATCCTCCTTTAAAAATACGAGTAAAAGAATTTGGAATAGTCTAGTTAAAGCCTTGCACATGAGGTAAAATTTCAATCAGACAGGCACTTTGTTTTTCTTCGTACCTTGATATAGCTTTTTATATTTTCTTGTCCTTTTTGTTCTGTGAATTGTTGTGCATTGCAAGAAATTGGTCTGCAGAAGGATGCGTGGGGATAGAAAGGTGGAAAGCGTGTAAGGAAAAACAATGGAAATGTGTCGTTTTTATATTTGTCAAGGTTTTAGAGACAGGGAAGCCTCAGTCATGTACTAAAGAATGTAAGGTCACAGTGTCGATTTATAAAGACAAATGTGGCAGCGAGTCGGACCTCTGGAACATGTCTGTTACATAAACTAGCACCAGTAGCCCCTCGTTCGCCTCCGCCTCGTCCATTACAGCGTGCGTTTAATTAAGACGTTACGTCGGGGAAAACTGCGGTCAACTGCCACTTCGAGGTCCACAGCGGCCACTTTTAACATTCCAGCTCAGAAACAAATGGCTGGGCAGTGTGTGTGTGTCCAGGGCAGGGCAGCGTTGGGCAAGGACAGAAGCTCGTTTGGATTTTTAAAAGGGATATTTTCAAAAGCCAAAAACGAGTATTAGGTAGGTTCTCATGAACATTTTTCCTCAGTGATGCTGCAGAATCCTTGTTAAAACATCACTGGAATCGAGAAAACTCCCTTGAGAATCGCAACAAGTCCCATCAGAGCCTGCTGAAAATGATCGAGATAAAACACTGCGTTGAGAATATATTCCCCAGAGACGAAAGGGAATCGGTCTACTCGTATGTGTAGCTTCTGATAGCTCACAAAAAAAGTACCTTGATGACGATGCAGATACTCATGTACCACGCGGGAGGAGTGTGGCAGATCAAATATTTCTTCTCTAGCTCTTGTTCGTCACCATCTCGCCCAACCAATAAGGAGGAAGGGACACACACACACACACACACACATACGAGTACACACACCACTGGGACACCTATAATGTACGAGATGGCCTCAGTGATATAGGTAGACATGTGGGTGTGGAGGACAGATTGGCTCTCTCTCTCTCTCTCTCTCTCTCTCTCTCTCTCTCTCTCTCTCTCTCTCTCTCTCTCTCTCTCTCTCTCTCTCTCTCTCTCTCTCTCTCTCTCTCTCCACTGCAATATAAAATGAGAGCGAGAGGAGAGTAAGATGTGTAAGGAAGTGTGATAATTATCGAAATAGAGGGAAAGTGTGTGTGTGTGTGTGTGTGTGTGTGTGTGTGTGTGTGTGTGTGTGTGTGTGTGTGTGTGTGTGTGTGGAAAGGGCATGCACTGGTAGAGGGGAAGATAATTAATGAGAGGGGATCCTGGAGTTTGCCAGAAAAGGTAGTGAATGAAATGAGGAGACAAGAGGGAAATGGAGAGTGAGGAAAAGAGGATAAAGAGATTGAGGTAAAAGGAAAGGAATGTAAAAATGAAGTAAGGTTTAAATTTGTGGAAAGGAAATGGGGAAAGACGGAAAGAATATTGATAACCAGGAGAGGAAAATAATGAGTCCAATTCTTTCATATCTAAGTGATAGGAGCGATAGGGAATTAAGTCTTTTTTGTGAATTAAGTCCTTTTTGCCAGGTGATAGTGGTGAGGGTCGTTCTCGTTTGGTCCTTGTCTGGTAAAGTAAAACACCAACTCTATCCTCAACCCTCGTACCTAGTCTCTCGTCCCCTTCTCGTCACTCGTGTACGGGGAGGCGCGGACCGCAAATCTTCGCCTTCAGTGATTGGGGGAAAAGAATCGTGGTGCGCCTCTCAAAACACAGCACCTGGCAGCGTTGATAACCAGTTTTCTACCGGCACCGCGCATCTCCCAGGGCTTGTTATTGCTAGCGTCACTGTCATTACCACCACCACCACCACCACCACCATCATAGTCTGCTACCACCACTACTATAGTCATTACTGCTACTACCATCATAATTACCATTACAGCCACCATCACCGCCGTAGTCATTACCGTTAGTACCAGCACCACCATCACCATAACTACTACCATCATAATTAAGTGCTAGTAGCAATTTAAATAATGATGCTAATGGTTAGTATGAAAAAAAAATATAGAGGTGAAGGCATTAGCAACAAATCTGTATATTTTTAACCTTCTATAGAACGAATTTCCCTTAAAAAAAAACGTTAATTTAAATGAAGAAAATAAAAAAAAAAACGTGATATATTTCCAGCAGCGAAGCAACAACAAACAACTCCATATAAAAATAAAAACAACAAAAAAAAATCGATTTCTCTCAATGCTCACGCGTAAAAAAAAAAAAAAAAAAAAAATGAACCACACGAAAAAAAAAAAAAAGTTAAACTCTCTCCCACAGTTATATTGTTTCGTTACGTTTTTGCGTCACATTTTTACACTGTGGACGGCTGGAGTTGACAAGGTGCTTTCCTACGATCCGAGCTTCTCTTCCTTAACGCAGCGAAACAAAGTGGTAGTCTTCTTTTCCCTTTTTTTTTCCTTTTTTTTTTCTTACCTTCCCGCCCCGAAGTCAGGTGTGCGAGGTGGACGTAACGCAGAGGTAGGAAGAGGAGGGCGTGGCGAGCTTGTGCGAGGATATTGATTGGGATTGTAATTATACCTTGACTACGGGCCTCCTCCTCCTCTTCCTCTTCCTCCTCCTCCTCCTGCTCCTCTTCCTTCCATATTGTTGGTATTGCTGCTGTTGCTCCTCCTCTTCCTCTTCTCCCTTTTTTTCTTTCTCCTCCTCCTTCTCTTTCCTGTCTTCATTATCATCACCACCCTCATCATCATTATCATTGCATTTTTCTTCTACTACTTCTTGTCCTTCTCGTTCTGTACCTTGAGAATTTCCTCCTCAACACACACACACCCACCCACACACACACACACACACACACACACACACATACACACATACACACACAGGGTCAGTAAGGAAGACAAGTCAAGCCTGGACAGTTTAAAGGGAAGAAGGGTTGGGATCGATAAGGAAGTTCACTGTCTTCTCACTTATTCAAGACGCCACCCAGAGACTCCGGGACGCGTTGAACGGATGGTGAGTAACTAGAATTGATCGTGCCCTAATGACCCGCCCCACTCGCCTGTTCTCTCCCTTAGTCTCTCCTCCTCCATCCCGGTAATGATGAACGGCCCTGCCTCTTTACACTGTCCGGTTACTCTCCTCGCCACTGGTCGGTGCAGTGAAGGGTAACTCCACTGGTATATTTCTAGGCATTTTTTTTACAACGCTCCGACGTTTTTTTTTTTTTTCAAGGATTTTTTTATGTTCCTAGTTCAGATTCAGTGGGAAAAGAAGGAAAAGAGGAAATGTTTATAGATTTAAGGGTGGTAAGTACGAGTTTAAGGGAGAAATCAAATACATGCAAAGGAAAACAGATGGTAAGCGGAGAAAACAGACTTCTGAAAGATATTGAAGAGGCGCGGTACTATGAGGCCTACAGATTTGAGGTATATATAGCCTAGGGTTAATGGAGGTTAATTAATGTTAGTTAAGTGGCTAAATAAGGAGCGCAGGGATGGAGGCGGCTGTGCTGGCTGGACACGTGGCTGGGGTGTGTATTTATAGTGTATAGGTGCCTTTGACGTGTGTATGAAGGCTCTTGACTTATTGGAATGAACCGATCGACTTTTGTTGGTGATGCGACACAGCGAGGCGAGAGAGAGAGAGAGAGAGAGAGAGAGAGAGAGAGAGAGAGAGAGAGAGAGAGAGAGAGAGAGAGGGAGAGGGGAGAGAGAGGGGAGAGGGAGGGAGAGAGGGAGAGGGAGGGGAGGGGACGTTGTGGGAAAAGCAATCAGTCCAAATCGCCAGACTTAATCCATACAGACAGGCTGACTGACCACCGCTCATGGAATTTCGCACTCTCTCATTCCTCACCTCTATTTTCCATTCATTCTCTCTCTCTCTCTCTCTCCCTCTCTCTCTCTCTCTCTCTCTCTCTCTCTCCTCTCTCTCTCTCTCTCTATCTATCTATCTATCTCGTTATCGTGGTTCTTCTTGTTCTTGTTCCTCTTGTTTTTGTTGTTTTCTTTTCTTGTTCTTGTTCTTGTTCTTGTTTTTGTTCTATTTGTTCTTGTTCTTCTTGTTCTTGTTCTTCATATTTTTCTTCTTCGTCTCCTCTTCCTCCTCCTCCTCCTCCTCCTCCTCCTCCTCCTCCTCCTGTCCCCTCGATGAGCCTGAAGTTATAACCTCATTACCGCACCATCGGCATCAGAGTAAAAAAGATTAACACAAAAATACCCAACTACCTAATTTCAAACTTGATGACTTCATGGGATTACTGCCAATGAAAAAGAGGCAGGGAAGCAAGCAAGGAAAAATGGAAAAAAAAAAAAAAGGTAATTTAAAATGCGTATCTCATTGATAGGCGATGGGGGAAATTATCTCGCGGTAAATGAGAGAGAGAGAGAGAGAGAGAGAGAGAGAGAGAGAGAGAGAGAGAGAGAGAGAGAGAGAGAGAGAGAGAGAGAGGGTTTTTAACTTTGCGTCATCTACAATTTCCCGTTTTCTTTGACTGTTCATGATTGCGGTTCTGGACGTGTGGGAAATTCTCACCTTCATTCTCCCACGTCAACTCTCCTCTTCCTCCTGTGATGATGGTTCGTGTGCTTATATTGCAAGAAACTGAATTAACGTGACTATAAAACCTCCCCTCCCATCTCCCCATTGTCATTTCCCTCTGCTCTCCGCCCCTCGCTCAGTGTCGCCTCAAACGCCCTCCAGGTACTTGTTTGGCTAAGTGACGAGAAAAAATTTAGCCTCGAGAGGGAAAGTTCACCGCGACAAGAGCTGACATTGTTACCACCTCCTTGATGTGTCGGCTAGCAAGGCAGAGTTTGATGAGCAAATGATTCTGATCCTTTTATCGGCTTGGTTGTCCTTCGTTAGCATTCAGTGATGTTAAAGTTGTTTGCGTGGATAGAGGAGATAATCTAGAGCGAATAGGAGGTTTCTTTACTTTTTTCTATGCTATTTATAAACGTATTCAAGAGACTGTAGTGAAAGAATAAATATTTAATAAGATATGATAATGGAAAAAATGTATCCTCAGTGCATGGATTGAAAAGAAAATTGAGGGAGAAAATGAAACGCAAACTTGTCAAGCAAACGATAACACAAAGAACGGCGTAATTGGGTGAGCTGATGAAGGAAACAAAGAACAGAGGAGTCTCGGTTTTGAAGATGAAAGTGAGACCATTGCTGATTAACACAGCCTCGGGAGGCTCTAGGGGTGCTGCTGCTGCTGCTGCTGCTCGGGAGAATGACAGGCTATGGGGTCGATAAAATGCATGCACTGAAAGATGATCATTGTATGTTTATAGAAATTACGGCTCCTGCATTTTTTCTTCTTTTCCTTTATTTATTTATTTATTTATTTTTTTTTTTTTTTACGTGTTAGGTTAGGTTAGGTTAGGTTAGGTTCAGTTTATGTTTTGTTTGGTTTAATAAGGTCATGTGAGATTAGGTTAGGTTAGGTTAAAGTTAGGTTTGGTTGGTTATGTTAGATTTGCCTTAGGTTAGGTAATGTGGGACTTTAACATGGAATAAATTCAGTTCAAATTATAATGAAATCTACGTGGGACAGAATTTATCTGGGGAAAATTTGCATAGAAATCGACTGCATTGTCCAACATGAAGTGAGAACTTAGCCTGGTTCTCCTCAGTCCGATTGAGAATGACAGAGGGCGTAAATGGTGTCTGTTTTGAATCACCACCGCTGTGAACCCCTCTCACTCAATCTGGCCTTTATTAGAAGCTGCTGGCTGGTTCAGTGCGGGTAGATGGCGCCTCGATATCGCTGCTGCTAGGAAATGACCATGCCGGGCCACGTGTTTGGGGGAATGGAATATGGTGGCGATAATGGTGGTGGTTCTGGATCTAGTGGTAGTCATCCATGTAACTATCTATTGTGTCGCATCTTAGTAGTGTGGTAGATAGAATGGGTACGTATAATAGAAATGAAAGATCTTAAAAAAAAAAACAGCATTGAACAAAATATCTGAAAATCTTACTAAGGAAACAAAAAACACTGCGGCTTATGGCATGGCAGACATCAGGCGGTCGGCGGCGCTGGCTTCACTCACTCCAGGCACCCCACCACTCACATGTCCCTTGAAACACAGTACAAAACCGTATCGTGAAATTCTCATATGAAGAGAGTATTCGTCTAGCATTCCCTCGCTGCCAGACGCACAATACGCCCACGACTCCATCCACTCTGCAATGGAAATCTATACTACTTTTCTTTCATGTTTCGCGACTTCAAATAAGGCTATCAAACTTTGAGCAGTCAAGTCAGTTCTCCTCAGATTAAATTTTTAGTATATGTTACATTTTTTTTTTTTTTTTTTTTCCTGACGCTCCATTCCTCCCCTCTTGAGTTCATATTAGGTCAAACACTGCATTTCCTTTCCCCTGTTTTCCTTCCCTTGCATTCTTTCTCCCCTGCATATTCCTCCCTTATGTTCTCCCTTCACTGCACTCCCTCTCCTTATATCCCTTTACCTACAATCATTCCCCTCCCTATCACTCCCTTTCTCCTTCCTTCCATTCCCTATAATTTATCCGCATCCCCAACATTTCCCTCTCCTTCATTCCTGTTTCTTGGCATTTCCCTTTCTTGCATTGCCCCTTCCCAACACTTTCCCTCCTTGGCGCCTCTAAACTTTTCACATATTCTCAAGCCTTTCCTGCCTAACTCCCTAAATTGGAAACTGACCAACATTTAATTTCTTTCATTCTTCTTAATGGAAAAGTTGAAAACAGTGTCCTGCGTCCTGTTTCCCTCTTGGAGCTAAATATAGATTCCTCGGTCTTTTTTTTTTTTTCTTTTTTTAAGTGATTTGTATATTTGTTTCATTCATTATTGTATTTTCCATGCCATTAATCGCGTTTTCTTTTTTAGCGTGAGGAATTGCAGCATATTTTGAATTGCTTAAGTTTTATAATGTTTTGTGACCTATTTTCATTTTTTTTTTTTTGTTCATATCAGTAGGGAAGCTTTTAAAACAAGGTCAGATGTATTTACAGATACAGAAGATAGGTAGTATAGGCACACATGTCTTGAACAGGCACTGCCACGTGTAGGCCTCCTGGCTTCTTGCAGCTTCCTTTACGTTCTTGTATTATTTCGGCCCATTTCTGTATCTGCATCACTGAACTGCAAAATGAAATACACACTGCTGGCATACAGTAAAGAGAACCATCGCACCAGCACACAGAAAAACCGACTTTTGTTGTGTTCCGCCTTTGTTTTTATAGGCAGACAGAGTGAGAACTAAATAAATTCATAGAAAACGGAGAGAGAGAGAGAGAGAGAGAGAGAGAGAGAGAGAGAGAGAGAGAGAGAGAGAGAGAGAGAGAGAGAGAGAGAGAGAGAGAGAGAGAGAGAGAGAGAACCCGGCATGCATGTACTACTCTACAAAGCTCAAAAAAGTGAGAGAGGGTTGGGATATAAAACTGTATTGTGCCGCTGGTCTGTACAACATGTTTTGATTGCGGTGCGGGGCGGGGCGGGGTGGGAGGGGAGGGGGCGAGCAGGTGTCTTGGCGCGGCGGGACTCTGTTTTCATCGCCCCTGCCGTGATCTCTTGACGCTGGGCCAAAAATTTAATGATTTTCTGAAACGATTCTGGTTGAAGTTAAACAAATTTTTAATGCTATTTTTACGGTTCTAGTGACAGATTAACAAGACTTCTACATTATTAACCGAAGAAAACTCTTGAGAATACAGCTAATCATCTCTGTGGCCAATGGAAATAATCATGACAAGAGAACAAAGCGTTTCAGAATACGGGTCTTAATGAGGCAAGGAGCGGTGAATGCATTATGTTAGGTGGGCTGTTGTGGGAGTGAAGAATGGAGGTGAGGGGCGAGATTATGAGTGAAGAGGGATAGAAGTGACAGAAGTGGAGAGAGGAAGTGGAGAGGGATGCTGGCGAGAGTGAGAGTGAAGGGTATTGATGATGAGTGGGAGAGGGGAGGTTGAAAGTAGAGAAGAGAAAATGAAGAATATAGAGGTAGGAGTGATAAGATGGAAGATGGAAGAGAAGGGAGATGATGGAGAGAGATGGTAGAATTGTAATGATGAAGGGAGAAGATAATGGGAAGGAATGTAAGAGAGAGAGAGAGAGAGAGAGAGAGAGAGAGAGAGAGAGAGAGAGAGAGAGAGAGAGAGAGAGAGAGAGAGAGAGAGAGAGAGGGCACTCAAGCAGAAGCCAAGTACAATTAGACACAAACAATAATAGAGAGAGAGAGAGAGAGAGAGAGAGAGAGAGAGAGAGAGAGAGAGAGAGAGAGAGAGAGAGAGAGAGAGAGAGAGAGAGAGAGAGAGAGAGAGAGAGAGAGAGAGAGAGAGAGAGAGAGAGAGAGAGAGAGAGAGAGAGAGAGAGAGAGAGAGACTTGACAATCCTGAAAATATTTAAAATCGGAGGAAGGGAAAACTAGATCAAGTCTGAAATGAAATGCGTCGTGAATAGGAGAAAACTGACTGGTCGTGGGCTGGAACGAGGCGGAGGAGGAGGAGGAGGAGGAGGAGGAGGAGGAGGGAGAAGTGCTTGTGGAACGAGACAGAATGGAGTGGCGTCCTTTCCTGGAAGTGTTTAAAAGTTGCAGGAGGAAAGAGAAGAAAATAGAGACACGTGAAATGCGTTGTGAAGTGGTGGCAGATGTTTGTCGGAGGAGGAAAAAAAAAAAGATTAGGAGGAGATGTTCGTTCCTTTGTTGACGTTCCTGTTATTAACCGAACAATTCCCAGAAGAACCATCTTGGGTAGAAAATTGTGGCTCTTAATTCAGAAGTTCTTTGGGGGTGCTTCTTGCTTATTGCGAGTGTAAGGGATGAAGTTTGCTTGATAATCTGATCTTAAGCGGGAAAATAGGAGCTGAGTTGTTTGTTTGGGAGGAAAGAAGAGGAAGAACGTAGCAGTGTGAGGTTCATGAGGAACGAGGTAAGGGGACTTGTGGGAGGAAGAAAAAACTTGACATGTTTAAATCATAGGGAAAAGTTAAAAAGAAACAATTTGTGTGATTGAGAAGAAAACTGGTGGAAGAACATGGCAACGTGTGAGTCATCAGGAAGAGGGAGATCAGAGGGAAAGGAAACGTGACGTGTTTAAGTCGTAGAGCAAAAGATAAAAGGATGTGGTGTGGTCGAGAAAAAAAAAAGTAATGATAGGAAGAACATGACGTTGTGAGAGGCATAAGGGAGACAGGACGTGGAGGGCGGTTAGGGAGAAGGAAGAAACGTGTGGTGTGCTTAAATCGAAAAAAAAAAAAAAAGATAAAACGAAATGGCGTGTGTAGTTAAGGAGAGACAAAAAAGTGACGGATGGAGGAACATGACAGCTCAGAAAGTATCAGGAAATGTGAGATAGGAGACGGAGAAAGGGAAGGGGAAAAAAACGTGGGGTATTTTGAGTTTGAAAGGAAAACAAATAGAAGGAAGTGGTGTATTTGAGAAATGAAAAAAAAAAGTGAAGAACATGACAGCGCAGGAGCATGAGGAAGGAAAGTGACTGAGAAGTGTGAGATCAGAAACGCTTTTGGGAAAGGAAAGAAACGTGAGCTGCTTTTAATTCACAAGAAAAAAAAATGGAAGAAAGTGATTTGATAAGTGGATAAACATGGCAGCGCAGTGGCATGAGGAAGGAAAGCAACAGAGTAAAGGGGCTTTTAAGGGAGTGGAAGGAGGGAAAATGGCAAAGTGAGGCGCCTTCCTGCTTACATGACGAGCGTAGCGAGGACATCACGGCAGCAACTAATTCAAAGGCGAGCGAGTACTGTTTATAAAAGAACCTTTATATATATGTAAAATAGTAATTTGAGTTTTACAGAGATCGGTTTAGATTAAAAACATATTTGACTTTTCATTCAAAATAACAACACTTGGAAAACAGTTTTTCAATTGATATGTACCTTTTATATAAATATTCTTCTTCTGCATTTCATAATTTAATCATCTGTAACCTTAGATGAAAAATTTTTATCATAAAATATTTTTCAATTTTTCGTACAGGTCCGGACCTGTGTTAAAGTTTTTGAAAAAAATTGAATTTCAAGAATTTTTGTCTAACAAACGTGATATGTTCTTTACTTATAAAAGAACCTTTATACATGTGTAAAATTGTGTTTTGAATGTTTCGGAGATCGGTTTAGATTAAAAACATATTTAACTTTTTATTCAAAAGGAAGACACTTGGAAAACACATTTTTTTTAATTGATATATACATTTTATATAAATATTCTTCTTCTGCATTTCATTATTTAATCGTCTGTAACCATAGATGAAAAATTTTTATCAGGAATTTTTTTTTCAATTTTTCGCACAGGTCCGGACCTGCGTTAATTTTTTTGAAATAATTTGAATTTAAAGAATTTTCCCCGAACAAATGTGATATGTTCTTTACTTATAAAAGAAACATTATACATCTGTAAAATAGTGTTTTGAGTTTTTCGGAGATCGGTTTAGATAAAAATGATATTTAACTTTTTATACAAAATGAAAACACTTGGAAAACACTCTTTTTAGATTGATACATACATTTTAAATCAATATTCTTCTTCTGCATTTCATACTTTAATAATCTCAAACGTTAGACGAAAAATGTTTATCAGAAAATTTTTTCCAATTTTTCGTATAGGTTTAACCTGCGTTAAAATTTTTGAAAAAATTTGAATTTCAGGAATTCTTCTCTAACAAATGTGATATGTTATTTACTCATAAAAGAACCTTTATATATATATATATGTAAAATAGTATTTTGAGTTTTACAGAGACCGGTTTTACAGGCAACGGCGAGACTCAGGAGAAGGTGGAGTAAACAAACTTACCGAGAGGAGGAGGAGGAGGAGGGGGAGGAGAAGTGGTGGTAGTAGCAGAAACGGTAGTACGAGGAGAAGGATGAGGAGGACGAGGAGGAAAAAAAAAGATAGATTGATGTATATTGGATAGAAGGAGGAAGAGATGGATAATGGATGTACAAATGGATGGAAGAAAAAGGAGGAGAAAGAGGGATGGTTGAGTAGAAGGATAGCGAAAGAGAGACGGATAATGTGAAAAAAAATGTGTTTCAGAAGAAAACAAAACGAAAATATAGAATAAAAGAAAGAAAAAAAGCACGAGTAAAAGAAAACACCCATTACTCGAAAGAAAACGAGAACAGGAAGAAAACAGGAACTCTAATATGAATCACAACAGAAAAAAAGAAAATGGGAAACAGAACAGCTACCCCCCCAAAAAAAAAGGGGGGAAGAAAAGAAGACAACGAAGCCAGGAAGAGAAGACGAATCCTGCGGAAGAAAGCCTCGTGAAGCAGTGAGCCTCCCGAGCGAAGCATTGACCCGTGTGAGTGAACCCCGCGAGATGTTTCATTCAGGAGAGGGACAATGAAGCTTCGAGCCGCGACGCAACGCACACTGAAGGGCCTCGCTTGCTGTATTATGCTCCTCGCCTCCACTTCAGCTTTTTCCTCTTGCTCTTAAGGGCGAATTTGCTGCTTGTATAGTAGTAGTAGTAGTAGTAGTAGTAGTTGTCGTTGTTGTTGTTGTTCACATATTTCTTAGGGGTAAAATTTGGATTCTCTCTCTCTCTCTCTCTCTCTCTCTCTCTCTCTCTCTCTCTCTCTCTCTCTCTCTCTCTCTCTCTCTCTCTCTCTCTCTCTCATAAAAAACAATCATCCTCCCTATCCACCCTTTTCCCTTTTGTCTCTCCCCTCTCTCCCTCCCTCTTCCCATCTGTCTCTCCCTTTCCTCCCTCCCTCTTCCCTTCCCTCCCTCCCTCTTCCTCCCCACTTTTTTTCTCGCTCCCTCTCTCGCATCCGCCTCTCACTTTCTCATTACTATTTTTTGGACGTGAAACTAAAAATAATAAATTTTGCCTCATGGGTTTAGCATCGTGCAAATTGACTCCTTCGATCAAGACTCCTTAAGGTTGAAATTTCGCTCATCAATAAATGTCCTTTTTTTTTTTTTTTTTTTTTATTTTCGCCCATATTATGAACTGTTGTTGACTTTTCTCGGAGTTGCTGGTTTCTCTCTCTCTCTCTCTCTCTCTCTCTCTCTCTCTCTCTCTCTCTCTCTCTCTCTCTCTCTCTCTCTCTCTCTCTCTCTCTCTCTCTCTCTCTCTCTCTCTCTCTCTCTTCCCCATACACACCTGTTCATTTTTCCTCTTATGTACTTAAAAACCCTGTTAATTATTCCAATCTCACACCTTTCCATTCCTCCTCTCCCCTTCGTCTCCCCACACACCTTCGCACACACCTTCCCACACACACCTGAAGGAGGAGTGTTAGAAGTCATCAGTATGAGGCTGATTGACGTCACCTTAGTCTCGCCTCACGCCTGCACAGAATGATGTCTTTGATGCATCTATATCACATCCTGCCTTTCTCATCTCTGCTTCCCAGGCCTCTTCCTCCTTCTCCTGCACCTCCTCTCCCTCTTCCACTTCTCATTATTCTCCTATCTTCAATCGTTTCTCATATTTTTTTTTCTATATACTTCTCTTTCTCCAACTCTTCCGACTTTCCTTCTTTTTTTCTTCTTTCTCCTCCTCTTCCTTCCTACCTTCTCATTTTTCTTTTATTTTTTTCTTTTTTTCTTCTTTTTTTACCTCCGTCTTTTCTCCTTGTGATCATGGCTTCTTTCTCTTATTATCATTTGTTTCTCCTTTACCATTTCTTTTCCTCAGTTTTCTTTCTCTTCTCCCCTTCTTCGTAATCTTAGTCTCTTATTGTTTCTTTTCTTTTTTTTTTCTTATTTCGTCCTCTTGTATCCTTCTCATCTTCCTTATCTTTCTGCTTCTCTCTCTTATTTCTTTTTCGGTTCCATCTCTTCTCTTCCTTTTTACTCTTATCATATTTCCTCCTCATATCTTTAACTTTGCATCTCAGTCGGTTTTTGCTATCTCCTTATCCCCAGTAGTAGTAGTAGTAGTGGTAGTAGTAGTAGTAGTAGTAGTAGTAGTAGTAGTAGTAGTAGTAGGTCTGCTTGCATATATGAGAGAGAGAGAGAGAGAGAGAGAGAGAGAGAGAGAGAGAGAGAGAGAGAGAGAGAGAGAGAGAGAGAGAGAGAGAGAGAGAAAGTGGGTGGAAGGCGGAAAGAAAGGGTGGTGAGACAGCCTCGCCCCAGCTCATACGTCTCAGGGGACCCACGTCTGGTCACAACCTCCTCACCATCAACTGGATATTTATAAATTTTTCTCTTTTGTATAACATACATTCATAAATCCTGTACATATCTGCGATATATATATATATATATATATATATATATATATATATATATATATATATATATATATATATATATATATATATATATATATATATATATATATATATATATATATACCATCAGATATGGTAAGGAGAAGAGGTAGACAACTCGGCTGACAGAAAGAAAAGATAATCCCGAATAAAAGCGAGGCAAGCTGATGGACAGTGAAAATAGAATTAGAATCACTGGTCTTGATAATTTATTTCCCATGCCTGGCGTGCTCTATTAATACCAGACTCCCACACACACCTGCCTTCCCTTGCACAAATGTCACTTATGTTTTTCCCTCCATATATATTGCTCTTCCTTCTCCTGCACACTGTCTTGTATTGCCTAATTTCATATGTCTAATTTCAGATACATACTCGTATGTTTTAGTATCAAATTAGCTTTCATCTTATTTGATCTTAATTGTCACCAGCATTCGTAGCAGTGATTGCATTATACCTTTAACGTGCCGTGTTGCTGTGAGAATAAACCAGTCAGTCAGTTCATTCAGTCCAGTCTAACTCTGTCCGTTCCATTTTCCAGTCCAGTCCATTCCAACACTGGCCAATATTTAAGCCTTTATAATGACTCCCATTGTTCTGATTTTAATCATGTTGTTTGGTGTCTATCTATGAACCTAACACTTCATAGTCCCCTCTCTCCTTCCCTCCCCGCTTTCCCTCTCCTTTTCCCTTCTTCCATCTTTCCCTCTCCCTCCACCCGTCTTTCCCGCCCTCTCCCTCTCCCCTATAAGTGTAGACAGCAAAGAGTCAGGATTTGGGAGTCTCTCAGCGACGCGTGGTGAGGAGGAAGTAATATGACTAATCTCACTTCGGCTTCAGCAAACGCTCCTTGTTAACTCACTCTTCCCAGCTTCCGCCTCCCACCTTCACCGTCACCTTCACGTCGTCTCACCACTTCCCACCTGTATCTTCACGTCTTTGCCAAATCTTCCCTGTTGCCTCACCCTCTTCCACCTTCCCGGCCTTTATGTGTAAGTTATCTCATATTTCCAGCTTGTTTCCTCTAAAACTGTACTGCCGTAGAACTCGGTTAATTTTATTCGGTTCTGTTTAATCGTAAGTTTCGAACACTAAATTCCTGCTTCGAAGCATCGCCAATTGAGCTGTGATTAAGAAAAAAGAAAAAAAAAAAGAAAAAGAAACATCCATCCTGATCTTCCTTCAAATCATTGCTTATTCATGAGTCATTGCTCCTTGCATTAAAATTTCTCGTAAGCCACACAAACTTGCTCTGCAGGAATACTAACCCATGGAAATTACGGCGCCGGATGAATGTATGATGCAGTTTCGTGTGGGTGGCTGTGGGAGTGTACGTGTGGCTGTGTGTGGTGTGTGGTCTGCTTGTGTGTGGGTAGGTGTGCTTCTTTGTACGATCCGGATTCAGAAACACTACTCACTCACCACGACTATTCTCCAAGGTCACCGATATGATTAGCCAGGTTCTCAATAGTGTTTCTCCTGTTGATAATATATAAAAAAAACTTGTTGATCTGTCACTAGAAGCATCAAGGCACCGTTAAAAAACCGTAACTTCAATTTGAGCCTTTTGAAAGTAGTCGAGGTGGAGGCAGAAGTGTCTCAGAATATGGTGCTCTGTATGGTGCAGCGGCGTGTGTCTGTGGGAGTGTGAGGCGTGTCTGTGTGTGGCTAAGTGTGCTTGTTTGTATATCGCTTAGTACTTCCTGTTCTTTATCACAGAGAAAAAGGAAGCATTGTGGGGCGGCGGGCAGTAGTGGGTGTGCGAGGTGAGAAAAGCTTCACTGAGCCGCGAGAAGCTTTGTTCCCTGCTTCACTTACAATTTCGCAGGGAACTTGTGTTAGTGCAGCCGCTACCCGTGTGACTGATTGCTACGAGGGAGAGACTTCTATATGCGAGGCGCCTCTTGAGAAATAAAAGTTTTTCAAGAGGAATTTCCAGCCGTTCTTTCTTGTTTCTCTTAAGTTTAGGACACGAGAACAAATAACCTCCACTCAGTTGGTCATTAATCTTGCTCCATGTGCAACGCTGTAATTATAGAAGAATGAGTGACAGGTCTATGCCAGCCCCGTGTGTCTGAAATAAACGTTAGAAGATAAGAAACTACTGAATACCAGATGAGGTGAAGAGGTACAGTTGATTGCAGTAATAGTTCTTGGGTCATTGCGGTTGTTTAAAATGCATGAAGGAAAACACTTCAGTTAATGTGCGTGAATTTCATTAAGTTTATAGCGGAGACCGTTGGGGAGGCGACGGCGCGCGGGAACGTCCTACCGTCAGATAAGAGCGGATGGATGAATAAATGAATGGATATGACAGGCACGTGTCTCTATGCGATAAATAAATGAAGGAAATAATGACGATAATTGGGGATTGTAGCCTTGGTGAGTGTTTGAGTACGCTTGCACACACACACACACACACACACACATACATACACAGATACTTCAGGTGTTGACAGGTAGAATTAATCAGTACACGTGCAATTAGGCAGCTAAAGAGACCTGCGTATCCTATCAGAGCATGGCCGTCTGTCTTTGTCTCTGTGTGTTTGCGTATGTGTGTGTGTGTGTGTGTGTGTGTGTGTGTGTCTTTCCTTCCTCTCCCCGGCGACGGAATAAACAAAAACACACAGCATTTTCCTTCCATCCAAATTGTTTATCTCATCAGAAAACCTCACATTTTTCGACTTCTCATGATTTTTCTGAAGCGAGGATAAAAACTTCTCTAATTGTTCATTTTCTAAAGTTTGCGTCTCCGTTTTATTTTATTTTTTTTTGTTTTCCTTCATTTTTACTTCTCCTAATGTGAGGCAAATGTTTCTCTAGTGGTATTATCTCTATTTTTGTTTGTTTCCTCTTCTCTTTCCCCGTTTCCACTTGTTTGTTCCATTGTTTTTCCCTTTGTTGTTATTGTTGTTGTGTTGAAATGACATTGCCAGGAAACGCAAACTATATTCGAGCAGTTACATGTTCTATGAAAAGACACGTTGATTTTTGTTGTTGTTGTTGTTGTTGTTGTTGTTGTTGTTGTTATACTGCTATTACAGTACACCACCACCACCACCACGACTACTAATACAGCTACTACTGCTACTAATACTGCTACTACTACTGCTACTACTGCTACTACAACTACTACTACCAACTACTACTACTATCATCACCACCACCACTCAAGCAGGAAGACGAAGAGAGAGAGAGAGAGAGAGAGAGAGAGAGAGAGAGAGAGAGAGAGAGAGAGAGAGAGAGAGAGAGAGAGAGAGAGCCACCAAGCCACCAAGTTTTCCAAGAGCTGGCGAAGAGCAACGATAAGCCATAGTAGACGATAATGAGGCTTAACTTTGAGGCGCAAGACAAGTTCGCCATCAACTCCAGGCCTTTCATACCATTAATCCTGCTTCGTAAATTTGAACCCCGGCGCTATGGACGGAGGCAAGGGAAAAGGCGCAGGAGGAGGGCATGAGAGTGAGGGAAGGAATAAAAATGTCAGTGGGTAATCTCTCTCTCTCTCTCTCTCTCTCTCTCTCTCTCTCTCTCTCTCTCTCTCTCTCTCTCTCTCTGTAATTCATTGTCCCAGGAGCAATTCTGTGATGGGTTTCATGACGAGTGGATGCGGAAAGAATGGTATTACCGTTACTTAAATTGTAATGTAATGAGAGAGAGAGAGAGAGAGAGAGAGAGAGAGAGAGAGAGAGAGAGAGAGAGAGAGAGAGAGAGAGAGAGAGAGAGAGAGAAACATTCATAGACAGACAAACAGATAGACGGTCACATAGCCAAACACATAGCCAGACAGACACACAGACAGACAGACAGAAGGGTAAAGTCTAATCAAATTACTGCAATTATACTCCCAACAACACAACCACTACCCACACTTGCCAACTTTCACACAAACACCTGGGGATCCCTGCTATCTTTACTGCTGCCTGCATCAAGTTAAGCCCTTCAGAGGTATGATGTGCAGAAAGTGAATAACTGCTAGGAATATATGCAGGTTTGTATACATGTGAAGATAATAAGATAGTTGGATAGATAGACTGATAGAGATATGCAGATTGTTAGATTTATAGATAGATAGATGGATAGATACTTTGCTAGATGGATATATAGACACAAAGATAGATAGATAGATAGATAGATAGATAGATAAGCTGTTTCTCGTTTGCTATGATTCTCTAAACACATTAGGAGTCAATAAGAGCGAAACAGAATGAACGTTGCCTCACGAGACTAATGAAGCAGTGAAACGATCTCTTGATATCAAAGAAAGAGCGAGAAACAGTTTACAGATTTGAACTATGTTGTGGGAATGAAGGTGATTCGTGGATCAAGTGAAGTGAGGAGAACTGAACACACACACACATACACACACACACACACAAAGAGGTTTCAAAGGGCTTCACACATTTGATGCAGTTCAGTTCAATTTAATTAGTCTACCTGTTTATTAATTTATATGACCTCATGCGCACACACACACACACACACACACACACACACACACACTTAATACCAGTTGATGCTTTTTTCATGTTTATTTATTTTATTCATAGTTTTTCGAGGGTCTCAAAAAGTATTTATGTAGTGCATGTGTTTGTGATGTGTTTTTGTTTTCGTGTGGGTGTTTGCGCTGTGTATGTGGTGTATACGTGGTGTGTTGGTGTTTTTTCTTTTTTTGGTGATGTTTTTGCGATTCTCGTTTATGTATGAAGTTATTTCTAACGTGTTTAATTCAGTTCAGTTCAGTTCGATATTCTTTGGCCACATAAATGTACGATAAGATTCACATTAAAGACTAAGTTACAACAACAACAACAACAACAACAACAACAACAACAACAACAAAATAACAATAAAAGTTATAAAACAATATAAAAATCTAAGTGTAATGCATTTGTGACCTGCAGTGTGAGTTTCTGGTGCTTTTGTGATAAGTTTTGATGTGCTTATGGTGCGTCTCTGGTGTTTGTGATGTGGTAGAGGTGACTGGTCGATGCAGTGTTTGCAGTGTGGCGGTGTTGTGGTGTGGTAGCTTACTGGTCATGTGGTAATGGTGGTGCTGGTGGTGGTGACGCAAAGAAAATGGAGACAAGCACCGACAGTTACTGCATCAAATTGTTGTGTTCCGTCGCCTGCTGTTCATTTTATTTTTATCTACTGTTTTATCCATTATTTTCTCTCTCTCCTGCACTGATCCGTATGTCGCTGTTATGTGTTTGTTTGTTTGTTTGTTTGTTTGTTTGTTTGCGGGGCGGGCGATAACAGAGAAAGTGATGACTCTCTTATTTGGTGGTATGCGATTGTCTCTCTCTCTCTCTCTCTCTCTCTCTCTCTCTCTCTCTCTCTCTCTCTCTCTCTCTCTCTCTCTCTCTCTCTCTCTCTCAGATCCTGGTCACCACAATGCTTTCACTCGCGGGTAATTATTGCAATAGGAAATTGATTTTAATAATTCAGGGAAGCGAATCAGTCTCTGTATTGCTGCTTTTGTTTCTGTCCCTCGCTTGATAGGGCTGGTGTGTGTGTGTGTGTGTGTGTGTGTGTGTGTGTGTGTGTGTGTGTGTGTTCATTCATGTGCACGTGTTTTTACTTTATTTCATTAACCATACAAAACATATCATACGTCCTGAAATATGTACGCTGATCTCATTAGTCTCTCTCTCTCTCTCTCTCTCTCTCTCTCTCTCTCTCTCTCTCTCTCTCTCTCTCTCTCTCTCTCTCTCTCTCTCTCTCGTCACGTCAATGCTTGTCACACTCCTGAACCTCCAGGCATATTCTCCTCGCTAATAGCACAAGCACGTGTTAGGAAGGAGAGATGAAAATAGAACTCTCGATGACGTGAGACTGTTACCTGGAATTTTCATGGAAAAACGTAAACAACCATAAAGGCCCTTTTGTGAATGAAAATGTGTCAACAATTTCTGTCCTGCTCACTTTCCTATGAATTTCCTCATTGGTTTAGCTAAACACTATTGAATTCCTTAGTTTTCAACAGAATCTTAGGGAGTATTGAAATTCTAAGAGTTTCGCGTCTAATCTAAGGTGTATGCATTTCCTCATTGGTTCTTCTCAACATTATTAGATTCCTTAGTTAGTGTCCAGTAAAATCTTGGGGAGTATTGAGGTTTTAAAGAATTTTCACGTTTAGTTTAGCGGTGTATTCCCGCAGCAGTGAATGGCAGTGTGTGTTGTATCTGCATTTCTCATCAGTGTTTGCTTTTGTGGAACTGTTGGTGAGATATTGGGTGGATATGAAACGTAAGACTCTCTCTCTCTCTCTCTCTCTCTCTCTCTCTCTCTCTCTCTCTCTCCCTCTCTCTCTCTCTCTCTCTCTCTCTCTCTCTCTCTCTCTCTCTCTCAGATCCTGGTCACCACAATGCATTCACTCGCGGGTAATTATTGCAATAGGAAATTGATTTTAATAATTCAGGGAAGCGAATCAGTCTCTGTATTGCTGCTTTTGTTTCTGTCCCTCGCTTGATAGGGCTGGTGTGTGTGTGTGTGTGTGTGTGTGTGTGTGTGTGTGTGTGTGTGTGTGTGTGTGTGTGTGTGTGTGTGTGTGTGGTGTGTTCATTCATGTGCACATGTTTTTATTTCATTTCATTAACCATACAAAACATATCATACGTTCTGAAATATGTACGCTGATCTCATTAGTCTCTCTCTCTCTCTCTCTCTCTCTCTCTCTCTCTCTCTCTCTCTCTCTTCCTCTCTCTCTCTCTCTCTCTCTCTCTCTCTGTCTTGTTCATCCAGTAACACTCTTTTTATTGATACGCTGCTGTCGCCTCTCATTCTAATTCTTGTTTCATTAGTTACATCCACAACATTCTTTTATAACTTTTCCTTTCCCTTTCTTCAAATAATTCTTGTCTCCTTTGCACCACATTCATCTTCATCCTTCATTAATTTGAAGAAATGTTTACTAATCTTTCTCGTCTTTAATTTTCAAGTTGACATCACCATTCATATTGCTCACATCTCCCTTCTTTCACTTATCTTAATGTTCTTTTTTCCCTCACATCATTGGTTTCCCTTTCCCAGCACACTCACGTTTATCTTTCAGTAAGTAAAGTGGAGAAGTGTTTAATCTATTTCGCCTTCCATTTTCCAATCAACAATATCCTTCAAAGTCCAAGTTAGTCTCCCCTTCGTCCCTCAATCTCCTGGTAATCCCTCTTTGTCTTCGGTACACTCCTCACGTCCCAGGAAGTATAAGGAGAGGAAGTGTTCCTGCACCTGGCTCCCCCTTCCGTCTATCATGGCAAGCAGTTCTTATCACTAGTAAACAGATCAGGCATTTTTGCTATTTGCCTTCATGGAGATGTATATTCTCTCTCTCTCTCTCTCTCTCTCTCTCTCTCTCTGTCTCTGTGTGTGTGTGTGTGTGTGTGTGTGTGTGTGTCCTTGCTAAAGTTGTTTACGGCGCTCTTATGTCAGCAAAAGGCGACCATGACATCAAAAGTGTTATGTTAAGGCTGGGAGGAGGAAATCCCAAGCTGAGCTACGGAGCAAGCGAGGCGGGAAGAGAAAGACGAAGGGAAGGAAGGATGAAAAGAATAAGGGAGGCCGCCTAGGAGTGGATGAGTGAATAAGGTACGAAGTGAGTGAAACAGTGAGGAAATTAGAAAAGTAAGCGAGGGAGGATTGAGCAAGGGAGAGTGAAATGGAGAGGAAGGGAAGAAGAGAGGGATGGAGGGAAGGAAGGTGAAGAGGACGCGAAGGAAAGGAGAAAGAGAGAGGAAGGGAGATATGGAAAGTGAAAAAGACAAGAAGGGAAGAGAAAAGAGAGAGGCAGGCAGGCATGAAAGGGACGAAGCAGGCAGTGAGGGAGTGATGCAGAGACAGACCGCTGAAGTTGATCCGATGGGGGGACCCTGTTGGGGAGACCCTGTTGGAGATTCATGGACACCCGGGAAGGGAAACAGAGGCAGAATGTGTAACTTGGGGAAAAACGGGCTGTATAGGTTTTTGCCTCTCTCTCTGCCTATCCTCGAGGTTAGAAGATTCCACGTGTAAATACTGAATTTCTCTCTCTCTCTCTCTCTCTCTCTCTCTCTCTCTCTCTCTCTCTCTCTCTCTCTCTCTCTCTCTCTCTCTCTCTCTCTCTCTTGAAGAAGAAGAAGAAGAAGAAGAGTAATAAACTTTTGAAGGTTGAAAGGGAAGATAGACATGTTATATATATATATATATATATATATATATATATATATATATATATATATATATATATATATATATATATATATATATATATATATATATATATATATATATATATATATATATATATATATAGTGTGTGTGTGTGTGTGTGTGTGTGTGTGTGTGTGTGTGTGTGTGTGTGTGTGTGTGTGTGTGTGTGTGTGTGTGTGTGTGTGTGTGTGTGTGTGTGTGTGTGTGTGTGTGTGTGTGTGTGTGTGTGTGTGTGTGTGTGTGTGCGTGGATGCTGTGAAGAGGCTTCAAGAGGCTTCAAAGTAGGGCAGGCGTCAGGGGGAGGAGCACAGGTGGGAACGTGAAGGAAGAGAGGCGATGGGAGCAGAGTGTGGGCAGGGTTTAGGTGGTACAAAGAGTCACCTCGCCATATCCCCTACTCAAAGATCCTTTATTTTCTTGGAGGCGATGATAAAAGGCGCACCAGCTCGGCTCAGACCTTCTCGGGGACCATAAGGCCATTTATATGTCTGGAAACTAATCTAAGCCGAACCATGGGGCGGGAATGGCTGAGAAAGCTGGGTGTGGGAGGTGGGAGAGAAGCTGAGCTGGAAGAGTGTGGAGAAGGAAGGTATAGGGAGAGAGAAAGAAAGAGAGGACTGAAGTTGTAACTCTTAACTTTAAAAAAATCAGCAGTTAGATCAAGTAAAAAACCTTCTACCTTCCGCATGGAATCACCAAGACACGATCACCTTTAAGAGTTTTTGAATAAATGTTACGTCCATCTATAACACAAGATTCTTCAGGGAATAGCTTGTTTAATATGTGACGTCCTTCTGTATGGCTGCCATCTCTCGTCACCAGCCAGTCCCTTCCCGTCATACATTACGAAAATTTAAGTTACAGCACCCTTTTTTTATTTCCAGCCTTTATGCATAGACACGAATAACTCACACTTTCCTCTAACCTTCGTGTCGAGAATGATGACGAGCAAGGAATGTTTCGAAGTAAACACGTTAGTATTGTTTTACTATTCTGCCTACACCCATATGGCTTCCTCGCTTCATGTAAGTGGTGGAAGCTTAAGTGTGAAACGATGAGAGGCATTGCTATTTTCTGTCCGTGCTCTGGATCCGTGCGATGGAAGTCAAAGTGTTGTATGAATTTATTGAGGACGAAGATGAATTAGATGAAAGGGAGATACAGGGAAGTTTAGACTGCAGCAAGAGTATCACGTTTTCGTTTTATTTTTCATGTGTTACTCTTTTTTTTCCTTTGGCATTTATTATTTGCCATTTTTCATGCGATACCAGTTTCGTCGCGTGCCTTTCTTATATAACTGGCAATATCAAGCAAAGATAAACTTGTCTGGATAAAAGATAAGGAAAGCTAACGTATATGTATCAGAGAAGTCTTGATATTTATAGCTGCTTAACCAATAGTCAAGAAACAAGCTTATAAAGAAAAAAGAATAAAAAAAAAACATCTATCAAGGAAGTGTCTAATATTCACAAGTGCAAGTACCCCATCGCATCCACACCGCACGCAACACAAGCAACACTCATCACAAAGAAACACCTCGAAACACCTGCACAATTCACGGATATTGCAGGTGGGTCATTCCTCGTTCCCGGTGAGTTATGAACCCAAGGAGTATCGAGTCGATGCTTCGAAGCTTTCACTAGTGATGGATTGGGAGGCAACGGCAGACAAGTGTGGGGTCGCGGGGGAAAGCTTGGAATAAATGCACGTACTCTGAAACACTGTGCAGCACCTCCACTATTTTCAAGAGGCTCAATTTTAAGTTACACGTGTTTTTAAGGGTGTTTCCAGGATTCTAGTGACAGATTAACATGATTTCTACAGTTTAAACAGAAGAAGCACTCTTGAGAAACCGGCTAATTATCTCTATGACCTTTGAAAGCAGTCGTGGTGAGAGAAAATACAGCGTTTCTGAATAGGAGGCAAAGAGTCGACATCTCGAGGATTCACAATTCACGGTGGAGCAGAATTGACTGTCCCGTGAGTTCTATGAGGATGTTTGGAAATTACGTGTTTTTTTTTTTGTGTGTGGCTTAAGAAAATGTCAGGCAGAGAGTGTACTAACTTTAATATTCACGCCACGCACTGACCTGGACCGACGACTGAGAGAGAGAGAGAGAGAGAGAGAGAGAGAGGGAGGGGGGAGGGTGGCGGTAAACTGACCTCCTAACCCTACCGTCATTGTTTTGAGCAAATTTCCACTGACCCGCTGCCCAAAATAATCCGGTTTAGTGTTAATTACTAATAATAATTGGCAGGAAATCTCTCTCTCTCTCTCTCTCTCTCTCTCTCTTGGACTACTTATCTGTTTTTATCTTTGCTGCATTTTAATAATTTCAGTTAATTTACTTTGTGTTTATCGTTCATTATCTTCCCCGGTTTATTTTTTCGTTTATCCTCTTAAACTTCCTTTCTTTCAGCCTGCTCTCTCTCTCTCTCTCTCTCTCTCTCTCTCTCTCTCTCTCTCCTCTCTCTCTCTCTCTCTCTCTCTCTCTCTCTCTCTCTCTCTCTCTCTCTCGGCGGGGCGGGGAAGGATTTTCTTACTTTTCTTGCCCCACTTTTTTTTTTTTTTTTTTATTTCCGCCGCGACCTTCATTTACCTGGGGCCTGAGAGGAGATTTTCCCCTTCATTCTTCTGTCGGCTTTTTGCGGGCGGTGAGGGAGAGAGGGAGCGACTGAGCCGGAGCCTGATGAGCCGTGTGTGATGATGCTGTGAGATGATCCTCTAGAGCCTGCCCCTCCACGTCCCTGCCTCGCCCTGCCTCACCCTGCCTCACCCGTTCTCCATTCACCTCTGACTCTTTCCCAGACTAAGTTTTATTGTCTGTTCCTGCATGCCCATGTCTTATCCTATCTCATCTTAGTCATGCAGCTCGACTCAGGTTCATTCTGCTTCACTCTGCCTCATTCCTGTGTGTGTGTGTGTATGTGTGTGTGTGTGTGTGTGTGTTCTCTACCTCATCCTATATCACTGTTTTATTAGATACCCACATGTTTGTTATTATTTTGAAAAGTATCTGTAGTTATGAAAGGGTTAACAGTCCATCCTGTTGAACAAAATAAATAAATAAATAAAAATAAATAGATACATGAATAAATGGAATACATAAACACATAAAAACAATAGTAGTAATTTTAACGAAAGAATGAAAGATATTAGGATAGAAAATAGACTCTAAAAAACATATCATGGCAATTATTCAACAAAAAATACGCACACACCCACGAGTATTGAGGATTTTCACGGAGTTTTAATCAAGTTAATGCTGTGAAATCCCCGTGCTAACCTCTGTGTACTTTTCATCACTATGGTTTCTTGCTCCCCTCGACCTCCTACGCACCTTTTGCCTTTCTTAAATGTCTGCGTGGAGGGAGAGAGAGAGAGAGAGAGAGAGAGAGAGAGAGAGAGAGAGAGAGAGAGAGAGAGAGAGAGAGAGAGAGAGAGAATGAAGTGGCCGATGATTGTTTACACGTGGCAATATTTTGTTGTTAATTGGCTTGATGAATTGATGTACCAGTGGGCAGGTGAGGAGCGTGGGTGGCGCAGGTGTGGTAGGTGTGCATTCCCGCCACACCTGTTGATTCCACCTGTAACTGGTCGGCGCTGCGAAACTAAATTATGGTAATTGTCACGCAAACAAGACTGTCCTGTTGTTTTGTATTTATTAATTACATTTTATCTATTTAAGTTTTTTTTATTTAGTTTTTATTCATTTTTATCTGTGTGTGTGTGTTTTATTTATTTTTATCTGTGTGTGTGTGTGTGTGTGTGTGTGTGTGTGTGTGTGTGTGTGTGTGTGTGTGTGTGTGTGTGTGTGATACAGAATTACATTTCTAGGTATTTATCAAGTTTAGATGCTTGTTTTCGTCTTGTGTATTTTATTTGTTCCATTGTCTATTCTCTTCTTTGCTTATTCGTTTATTCATTTATTAATCTTTTATGTGTATATCTTTCATCACGGTTTTATTTATGTACCACTTCCTTTAGCGATCTGGTGTACACTACGAAAAATATATTAGTCATTAATGTTGGTACTACTACTACTACTACTACTACTACTACTACTACTACTACTACTACTACTACTGCTGCTGCTAATGCTAATATTGATACAGCTAAGATAATATTTTTAACAACAACAACAACGATAATAATAATAATAATAATAATAATAATAATAATAATAATAATAATAATAATAATGAATGGACTTCCCCGTCTTGTATTTGCTCTCATTACGAATTCATGCAGCGCACGGCCATAATTATGCTCGCGCCTCCTGGAGTGAGAAGGCGACCGTGTATTTTCGCCTGAAACACGGCATGATTGCTATCGGGAACCATAATTATTTGTGTATTTCACCACTGACTTCCCCTTGCCCAGATTGTGTGTGTGTGTGTGTGAGTTAGAGAGAGAGAGAGAGAGAGAGAGAGAGAGAGAGAGAGAGAGAGAGAGAGAGAGAGAGAGAGAGAGAGAGAGAGAGAGAGAGAGAGAGAGAGAGAGAGAATGTGAGGTTTCCTACTGTCTTTGTTTTTTTAGCAGATTTTGTTTTATAGCTTTTCATAACGTGTATAGTGTTTATAGTACATGATATAGTGAACAGTGCTATATATATATTATTTGTAGTACATGGCATAGTCTTTTAATGTTACTGGTGCGTAATGGAGTGTTTGTGCTAATGGTGCAGCACATAGTGAATGTAGAAGTGGTGAATGCAGTAGTGGTGCAGCGCAGGACGGGTATGATGAGTTGCCGCTAATCCGGAAGGTGGTAAGCTCGTGTTTTTTTAAGCCGCTTGACGTGAGAGGGATTCGGACTGCGCTCTCTGGAGTGTGAGGGATCAGTCTCTATCAGTAGGCACCGGTCTGCAGTGGCGGGAATGTGATGGTGTCTATTCATAAGTATACGCAGTTTTTGTTACATGTTTCGTCAGACTGTAGAAGATCTTGTACACAGCTCCATTCTCTTTTCACATTCTTTTGTTCTTTTCCTTTCTTCTCTTTGTTATGCACCTTTATTTTTCTTCCTTCCTAAAAAAAAAGATGATAACTCCTCTTTCCATCTTCATATTCATTCCTTTATTTCTTTACATTCTTCCTTACGCTTTTTTTTTTTTTTTTTGCATCTCATTCCCTTCTTTTTTTCTTTCACAGTTTTCCCTATTCGCTCTTCTCCTTAACACTTTCATTCATGTCTTTCATTCATTGGCCATTCTACACATTAATTCCCTTTTTTTCACATAATATTCCTCATTTTTCACCATTTCCTTTGTTACTCACATCCTCTCTCTCTCTCCCTCTCTCTCATCCTTACCATACTTTCAATATCACCATCTATCCTCATCATAATTCTCTCCTTCCGAAGTCTTCATCCGGTCCCTTTTTTACTCAGTACAGCGTGTCATCTCAAATAATCTCGTAATTGGTCAAGTGTAGATAGATTAGATTTTCTTGTATGATTGATTTTCACAAGGCCAATAACATTTTAAAGTCAGTACACACACAACAACAAAATAAACAAAAAGTGCGTTAAAATTGCCTAAAGACGAACACCAATTAGAATTTTATACAGACGAAAAATAAAAAGAAATTAAGAAAACACACAAACGAGTACATTACATTTACAATCCATCATGAATAATGCTTAAACATTTACGATACACCTTTGAAGCTGAACCCTTGAAGCATATAGAACACTGCGGAACCTTTGCGATGTGTCACCATTATATAAGCGCTGCGGGCGTGTACTTGCGGTCGTGAAATGCATACAAAAGGATTCAAATTCCCTTGTGTTGGCAGGAGGAGGTTTAATCTTGTCATAAGAGGATTCCGGCGTGGAGGGTGATGGAGGAATAGGGGAGGAAGCTTGACGGGATGGGAGAGCGTGGGAGAGGAAACGAATGGGGAAGAGAAGGAGAAAGGGAGGATAGCAACAGTACTGGGAGGAGGAAGAGGAGGAGGAGGAGGAGGAGGAGGAGGAGGAGGATTAAGTTAGGGAAAGAGACAAAGAAAGATAATGAAGCTCCATCAAAGAGAAAACGATAAAGGAGGGAAAATGAGTGACAGAGAGAGAGAGAGAGAGAGAGAGAGAGAGAGAGAGAGAGAGAGAGAGAGAGAGAGAGAGAGAGAGAGAGAGAGAGAGAGAGAGAAATGAACATGCAATACAAAAAATGATGAGAGAAATAGAATTAGAATTGGAAAACAAATAGACACATCACGGATAGATGAAGCGCGTGCGTGGAAGCAAACAAACGAAACAAGTAAACAAGTAAACTAATGAACAAAGATAACGAATACCATCAAGTCTCTCTTCCTTGTTAAAATAAACAAATAAATAAATAAATAAAGGTATTGAAAATATTCACAACAAATTGCACCCTACACACAAATGGGTGAGCCTCTTAATGTGTAGCCCCTGTTCACCCAGCAGCAAGTAGGTATGAGATGTAACCCGAGGGTTTGTGGCCTCGCTGTCTCGGTGTGTGGTGTGTCAGTGGTCTCAGTCCTGCCCAAAGAGCTCTTTCCGTAGGGGAACGGCTGGCTGGGTGACCAGCAGACGACTGTAGGTGAATCACACACACACACACACACACACTCTGTCTCTCTCTCTCTCTCTCGCTCGTTATACTTATCTACTGTAGCTGAATTTAAAAAGATAATTTCTATTTAGCAATGCAGAGAAAGAGATGGCATTTTTTCTCTGTTTTTCTCTTTCGTTCTCTTCAAAACTTCTAACATGAATCACTGGAGCGCGTGGTTTTTGTTTCATTGTTTATATTTATTTCTCTTGTCGTGATAGCGTGCATATATTTCACATTATTCTGAAAGGCTTTCTGTGTGTGTGTGTGTGTGTGTGTGTGTGTGTGTGTGTGTGTGTGTAAGTGTGGGTGTGGGTGAGGATTAGTTCAGTATTCTCTCTCTCTCTCTCTCTCTCTCTCTCTCTCCCCCTCTCTCTCTCTCTCTCTCTCTCTCTCTCTCTCCAAGGAGATTACGAAGAGCAAGATAAAATAATTATCACTACGTAGAAAGTTAGCAGTAAAATTAAGGTCGGATTTAGTTAAAGCTTCGTATTCACTTCCTTTGTTAGTTACGACTGCTGACACGCGTCGGTCGGGAACGTAAAGCTTCACTCTGGAGGAATCTGCAACGGCGATGAGTGAGGCGTAGATTGACAAAATAACTATGAATAAAGCGCAGGATGACGAAAAATACACCTAAGATACACGTGTCAGCCGAAGAGTTTAAGGTCAGAAGAAGCACATGTTCCTTTATTAATCACACCGCGCACGCTCACAGTCTCCCTAGCCAGTCACATTGGGGCAGGCACACTCGAGCACACGTGATTGGTGAAGGAGGCGCTCATATGCCAAACTTTTCCTCGTCAAGAGTTATAGAGGCAGCTGTCCGTCTGTGTGCCACCTGTTGCTGCGCTAAGATACTGTTCGCATTTTTGTGTTACTTTTACTTGGTTATGATGTATGTATGTATGTATGTTCGTATACAGTGTGTTATGTGATTGGTTTGTGGTTAGTGAAATATCTATCTGTCTGTATGTATGTATGTATCTATTTATCTTTGTGTGTGTGTGTGTGTGTGTGTGTGTGTGTGTGTGTGTGAGAGAGAGGTTCACTTACGGTCGTCTGCTGGTCACCCAGCCAGCCGTTCCCCAACGGAAACAGCTCAGAGCTCATAGTGACCGATCTTTGGGTATAAGACTGAGACCACTGACACACCACACACCGGGACAGCGATGTTAAAACCCCTCGGGTTACATCCCGTACCTACTTGCTGCTAGGTGAACAGGGGCTACAAGTGTATTAAGAGGTTCGCCCATTTGCCTCGCCGCGCCCGAGATCCGAAAAAGGGGGCTTCTTGGTTGTGTATGTGTGTGTGTGTGTGTGTGTGTGTGTGTGTGTGTAAGTAGCTCTCCTGTACTACTGTGTCCCTTCTTAAAAGATATTATAAACTGGTGTTGCTATATGAGAGAGAGAGAGAGAGAGAGAGAGAGAGAGAGAGAGAGAGAGAGAGAGAGAGAGAGAGAGAGAGAGAGACCAGGAAGCAATTCGATGAGTTGTCTGGGGAGGAGTGGGACATACCGGATCACCAGCGCCAAAGGTCATTGGCCTTCAGACCGCGGGGATCCGGGTTCGATCTCTCACCGTTCCTCTCTGGCATTTTTCGTAACCGACTTTTACAACAGGAAATTAATTACGATTTTTTTTACTTTACTCTGAAAATTCACTATCTGATTGTTAATGAGAATGTGACTTTCTTCTTTATATTTTAGAAACTCGAAATTATTTTATTGACCAAAAAATAAGACTACAGTCACTAAAACGATTAGATTATTGTCAGTCCTTTTCTGTTTCATGTGTCTTCTGAAACGACACTCAACTTGCGCGAGGTCATTTTCTCAAACTTAAAAATCCACAGGAGACAAAAACAAAACAAAAAAAAAAAAAAAAAAAAAAACACTAAAAACACTTCATATTTGGAGCGACAACCTAACAATTTTTATCTTATTATTTTTTATGTCCTAGACCAATCTCTTTCATGTGTAAAAAACAAAACAAAAAAAAAGACAGGAAAAAGTGTTTCTGAAGAACTATGACTATTCCATATAAAAAATGAAGGAATACATTGCCTTACACTGCTGTTGCATTAAGTAGGAGGCGTCCTGTGCTGGTGTTAAGAGATTTAGTTGCGTGCGAAGCAGCTGAGGCCGTGACACACTCATGCAGGGGAACAATTATTCGGAACTGCCATTCAGTATCCCCATTCAGCAGTCAGGTTCAAATTTGAGAGCGAGCGGCGAGTTGGGATGAAGTTCAGGTGTGTGTGAGAGGATAGCCAGGGCAACAGTAATGCATGCAGTGCCGCCCTCCATTCTGGCCTGCACGGGTCAGACAGTGAGAATCTGCAACCATCCTCCCTCTCTGCCAGGACCTGTCAATCCTTACCCGTCTTGCTCGCTCCTGTGAATCCCATCATGGCTCCGTTCATCCTAATAGACTTGAGAATGGCACAGAGCGAGTTTCCTTAATCTGACAAAACTGTAGATTGAGCGCAGACAGACGCAGACGCGCAATCACTCACGCAATTACATGCAGACATAACAAATATACACAAACACATACAGACATACATACACATAGAGGAGAAACACACACACATGCACATTCACATGCAGACACAGACACACTCAGACATGTACAGACATGTAAACACACTTACTAGACACAACAGACATTCTCAGACACGCTCAGACACACACATGTGCTAAGACTACGTTTGTATTTACTTGTTATTTTACCGGGAAGTCGCTGCAAAGGAAGAAAAAGCTCTTTAGCCTCAAGATGTTATGAAAATATCCTTGTTTGTGGGATTATGTGACTCGTAGAGCTGCTTAGTGGGCGAGTGGTGACCGAATGGCTGCTTTACTCGTCAGGTATTGGATGGTGATAAGGGATGGCGTGTTGCTGTCCATAGCGAAATGTGATTGTTGATTAATGGTTGTTAGAATTTCTGAACGGCACTTAAGTTCTATTTATTTGTCTATTTATTCTGTTTAGTTAGTTTAGATCGTGAGTTTGTTAAGTTGTTTGTTCCTTACTTAGTTAGCGAGTTTGTTTGCTGGTTAGTTCATTAAGCCACTTTGCCTTGTGTGTGTGTCTGTGAGTGTGTGCTCACGTAATAGAGAGGTTGACGTATATGCATGTATGTTTATAAGATTAAAGATATTAATTCCAGCTTCATCAACACCTCCATTATCACCACCAGTAACACAACCTCCTCCTCCCCCTCTTCCTCCTCCTCCTCCTTCTCCTCCTCCCTTCACTATCACCACTTAGTCAGGCGTCTTGCACCCTATCCACGAGAACAATTGGGTCAGGCCAGGCGAGGACACGGGCGGAGGACAGGGCGGGTGGAAGATGCATGAGAGGTGCTTATCACACGCTCACCAAGAAATAGGAGAGGCCTGGTGATTGGTGACGCTCTGGGGTGCTAGAGGAGAGAGTGTTGCACATGTCTGGTGATTGTTCTCTGATGGTGTGATGGTGACTGTATTGCAAGCGTCATGTGAGTGAATACATAAAGTGTCAAGTGATTTTGATGGTGACTGCGCTGTGGTTGTCATGGGAAGTGTTTTGTGATGTGACTATGATTGTTGCGATAGTTGTATTGTATAATGTACTGTGTGTAACGGTGGTTGTTTTGAAAGTTTGATGGTAATTGCGTTGTGATGATTCATGGTCGTATTGCTGTGTGGTGGTGGTCGTGACGTCGCCGAAAGAGAGAGAGAGAGAGAGAGAGAGAGAGAGAGAGAGAGAGAGAGAGAGAGAGAGAGAGAGAGAGAGAGAGAGAGAATACTTGGCTTTCTTCATAAAAAAAAAAAAAAACTTGCGAAAATAGTTAACTTTCCCTTCGCCCATGATAATACATGCAAAATATATCACTCTGCTTATAAAAGGTTTTGCAGAATCCTTTATGTCGCTGGGAAAAGATTTTAGAGCATACACTTTCGTTTTTCTTTTATTTATTTATTTTTTTTTTCCTTCCCCGCCTGTGCTTGGCCTTGAGCAGGAGGTAACAAGCCTCTCCTCGGGCGGCGGGTGAAGGAGAGGAGCTTGTTGTTATGTATTATTAGGATGCGTGTTGAGTCTGTGCTTCGTGAACGGGAATGCTTACAGTTATCTTGTTTCGTTTCTCTTTGTAAAGTTGAAAATGATCTAGCTTTAGTGTTTTTTTTATTTATTTATTTATTTTTTTTTTATTAATTATTTCATTTTTAAGCGTCGAGACTCACAATTTGTCATTCAGCTTCTTTGTATTCGTGCATATTAACATATTTCTCCAATATATACAACCTTACGAGTTTAGTTGATCTGGAGTTTTAACGTGTCTTTAAAATCAGGATATCCAGTTATAACACTCGTCAGTCCTATCAAAATATACATTTACTTGCCGAACTTTCGTGCCTACAAGAATAACTTCAGTGAGTTAATCAATTTTGGATGATACTTTTAACGTTTCTTGTAGGACAGTCACCTCATTGGGTCTTTTTTTCGCTCTTTTTGTTGCACTTTGCTGACCCTGACCCTTTGTTTCCTTCTTCCCTGCAGAAGTTGTGGTTCCTGCACGTGTGGCCGTCGCTGCAGCAGGAGATGCGGACACAGGAAGTGTTGGCGGCGGTGCTGCAGCCCATCCTGAAGCTCATCTCAGACGTCACCACTGATGAGTATGAGAACATCATCCTCCCGCACTTCAGGTGAGTCCCGCCGCCTCACTCGTTGTCATTGCGTCTGTCCTTGCTTCTTTGTCTCTACCGGTTGCTGCTTCATCAATATTCCTCCTCTGGATGTCCTCTTCCTTTGCATATGTACTTCATATTTTACTTCCAGTTCTTCAGTTTGTTTTTTCCTATTTTTTTATCATTACTTTGTACTGTTTGTTTTATACTTGTTTATTTTCGTTTGTCAGTATTCCCTTCTTCGTTTCGGATTCTGTTTCTGTTTAAATGTACACTCGTATTTTCCTGTCCTGCAATTTTCATCACCAGTATTGTTCTTCCCGGAAGCGAAGGAGTACCAGGGACAAACCTCGGGTAAATAAGTGAACCAAGAAAACAGTGCGACACCTTCAAATTTTTAACAGGATATATGTGCCTTGGTGAATTGGGTAACGATCTGAAAAAGGCTGGGAAAGAATATTGTACTGTGTGCCTTTTCCCCTCCTGCAGCTTTCTCGCAGCAGCCTACAAACATTCATACCGGCTGTTTGCTTTCAGCCTAGAGCTTCCCGGCTGATCCCTTTCTGGCACAATAAATCCTGTACAGATAGATTGGTAAGCCTGGACGTGCACTCTTCTGGAAAAGCGCACACTCACTATAAAACTAACTACATGTTATAGAAGACCTAAGAAGACGTATTGGTGTACATACGCATGTCCATTGTTTAAATACCGTCACAGTGCGTGGGTGAGAACCAGTATTTATTATTATGGTTTCTGATATTTTGCTGCCACCTTACAAAACGCAATTTGAATTATACATCGCAATACGATTATGGTCTAGCCTGCTGAGTCACAGATGTCTCCTTACCAGACGCTGTGTGGATTTATTATCACCATTCGAACGATACAAAGAGATAGGGCTTAATAGTTATAATCTTAATTGCCTGTCACATCCTGAAGGACAAAAAAAAAAAAAAAACGCTATCACAAGAACAATACATAATTAAGGTGAAAGAATTAGATAAATACAAATACACGAAATAATAACGTACACTCAGAAAGGAACACGCAAGACGCGGTAATACGAGTACATTATGGAGATATTCTCTCTCTCTCTCTCTCTCTCTCTCTCTCTCTCTCTCTCTCTCTCTCTCTCTCTCTCTTTTTCAGCACTTTTCCACTTGTGGCTGGCGTGGCGCTAGCGTGGGCCCTAGCAGAGGCGGTCCATCTCCATAAGCGTGACAAACGGGCCTCGTGGATGGCTCTCTAGGCGCCTCGCTCTCCTGTTGTAGGCGACGGTACCTTTTGAGATAAACTTCTTGATTATTTTGTCACCGCAGCGTTACAAGAGAGTAGAGAGGATGGTGGTGCAGGTAGAGGCAGCTGCGGCGAGAGGGAAACAATGGATGAATGGATAATGAAGCCGTCGTTAAGCCCTGTTGTTGTTGATACTGTCATCGCATTAACCCTTGCTATCAGCGGGCATATTGCGGTAATAACCATTTCTCTCTCTCTCTCTCTCTCTCTCTCTCTCTCTCCTCTCTCTCTCTCTCTCTCTCTCTCTCTCTCTCGTTGTAGTGGTTCCTCTTCAAGTTGTCAAGTGTTGTCTAACCGTTGCGACTTTTCCTAATGTGCTTCCTCGTCTTAATGCGATTAGTAATGTTAAGTATTCTTTTTATCTAACCTAAACTTACATGATTATTACTGTTATTATTATTGCTTCATAAAAGCGAGGGTGGCGTTCGTTTAATGAAAGAAATTATTGTGAAATGACTATGTGCAATCACGTTTGTTTACTATCGTTGCTGTTGCGTTGTTGTTGTTGTTGTTGTTGTTGTTGTTGTTGTTTCGTTGTTTTTATTGTTGTTTTCTCTTTTCCTATTATTATTATTATTATTATTATTATCATTATTATTATTATTATTATTATTATTATTATTATTATTGTTATTATTATTATCATTATTATCATTATTATTATTATACTATTACTTCTACTAATATCATAATCATTATCAAACGGTGATTGTAGTATTAGCCCAAAATAAAAGAGTGCGCGCACACACACACACACACACACACACACACATACACACACACACGCACACACACACACACACACACATACACACACACACACACACACACACACACACACACACACACACACACACACACACACACACATACACACACACACACACAGAAGTATTGATTTTATCCGCTGGTCAGGATCTAAAATATTCAAGAGCAGCAGCAATACTCTTACACCACCACCACCACCACCACCACCACTACTACTACTACTACTACTACTACTACTACTACTACTACTACTACTACTACTACCTCCACCACTACCACCACCTCTACCACCACCATCAATATTACCTTCAGCACTTTCATCCACACCATCTCGGCAAATGGTGAACACGTATACCACCACCACCACCATCACCACAACAACAACAACAACATCTTCATTACACAGCAACACTAACCACAACTCGATACCAAGACATTATCATCACCACCACCACCACCACCACTTCCCACTCCTTGACACACCAGACCACACCCATCACAGGATCCCAGTACACACATCCTCTACCTTCTAGTGCCTCACCTTATTCCTGAGTCCCTTAATGACCCCACAAGACCTGGCCATCTCTCCTCTGCTCTCTCTTCGGGGTCGAGAGTTGGGATGTACAGTCAGGGTCAGAAGTTAAATAAAATGCACCACTCACTTCTACTCTTTAGATTATACCAAGTGTCAGGTTTTATAAGGACCTTGTCACATCACATTAATACTGAGGAAAAAAACATGAGAGTGGAAGTGAGTGACGGGGATTGCTGAATTATGACCACGTGTGTGTATGTGTGTGTGTGTGTGTATCATTTGGAAGAGGAAGTGGTTGAGTTCTATTCATGGTGTCACTTTTTCTTCCGTTTTTCTTTTCCTTGTTTTTTTTTTTTAATGGATGATGGCAGGAAGAACATAAGAACATCAGGAAATAGGGACACGACCAAACGAAATTCACTGCATGTAACAAATCACCTTATGACGATATAATGATGTCTTACCTTCACATGTTACCTTATTCCTGCTGTGGATAACATCATTCACTCTCGTTTAGTTATGCTTCACTATGACCCTTAGCGGCGTTACTGTCACTCGCTTCTACAAAGTTATCAACACAATGTAGATCAAAACTTCTTTACTAATATTGCTCCAAAATGGGGGGTTTCAGTGTTTGTTTATTTCTTTAACTGATATTTTATTGACCTCATGGAGTAACCTGTGTATTTTTTGCTTCTTTATTTGTTGGCTTGTTTGTTGGCTTGTTTGTTTGCTTGTTTGTTTGCGGAGAGACCCATAACAGTGCTACTTTATTTGATGGTGAGTGATTGAATGGTTTGTGTACTCGTACCTACCACCCGTTTCTCTCTCTCTCTCTCTCTTTCTCTCTCTCTCTCTCTCTCTCTCTCTCTCTCTCTCTCTCTCTCTCTCTCTCTCTCGGGTGCGCTCCTGAACGAATTATTACTATTAGTACTATTAGTTTATTTCAATTCGTGGAAGTAATTGAATTCTCGCGAGGGCAGCAGCTGACGTCCTCGAGCAGTTTTCCGGCGGCATGAAGAACCTGAAGATAACACATAACTCCAACATAAGAGGTCGTAAACATATCTAATGGTCTATGAAGAGACATTACCAGCGTGTGAAAAAATAGCGTATATCTCACATGGCTGACGGATGGGAAATTGCGCGCGCACACACACACGAACACAATTTCACGAGGGACAAAATATTGGGTTTTCAAATTGATGCTCATGGCTTGAAAACATTTTAGCATTTCACCCCTGTAAGCATAGAGGGGGGCGGCATCCCTTTACTGCTGACCTGAAGAACTCCCGCTGATCACACGCAGCCAACTCAAAGGGAAAGTGGAAAAACGAGCCTCATTTTTACCTTGAATGTGTAGGGGTGGTACTTTTTTGTCTCTTTCTTTCATTCTTCCAGTTTTGTTTTTCCTTTTCTCTCTCTCTCTCTCTCTCTCTCTCTCTCTCTCTCTCTCTCTCTCTCTCTCTCTCTCTCTCTCTCTCTCCTAATCTTCTTTTTCCGTGTATAGCGTACGTTATTTTTGGCTCGTTTCTCTTTACTGTTACTTTTTTTTTCGTTTTTTTCCATTTATTTGTCGCTGTCCCCTAGATTTTCCCTCTTTTCTTTTTTTTTTGTGTATTTTCTGCTGTTTCACTTGTTATTTTTCTTTTTTTCTTTTCTTCCATTCGTTCCCTCTCGATCTTTTTCTTATTTTCTTTTTTTCATTCATCATCTCATTCTTTATTTCATTACTTTTCCCCTTTTCTTTCTTTCGTTCTTTCTTTCTTTCTTTCTTTCTTTCTTTCTTTCATTCGTGCTTGCTTGTTTGTTTTGTCGCTTACGTGTTTTCTGTCCTTCGCTCTTTAGGCATTCTTTTGTTTATTCTTGTTGCTTACGTGTTTTGTTGCTTACGTTTTTGTTGCTTACGTTTTTGTTGCTTACGTTTTTGTTGCTTACGTTTTTGTTGCTTACGTTTTTGTTGCTTACGTGTTTTGTTGCTTACGTGTTTTGTTTATTCTTGTTGCTTACGTGTTTTCTGTCCTTCGCTCTTTAGGCATTCTTTTGTTTATTCTTGTATCACTCATAGATGTCAAAAACCCCAACAAAGGACGAGCAGAAAGAAAAAGAAAAAAAAAATCAAATAAAGAAATCCAATACTACACCATCATTGTCTGGAAAAAAAAGAAAAATAAGAAAAAGAAAATTAGATAGGAAACCTTGAGGACGTTTTGCGATTGGTATTCGTTATATTCGTTAGCTTTTGGACGGAGGAGAGACAAGAGACGGGCAGCAGGGATAGGGAAGAAGAAGAAGAAGAAGAAGAAGAAGCCCCTGGAGGTTCTTCGATTTAAGCATTCCGTTCTGGCCTCTGGATAGCGTATCTATGAAAAGAGAGTGAGGCGCGAAGGAGAGCAGCGAGGGGGAAAATGACGATGGCGAGGACACACACACACAGAGAGAGAGAGATTACGATGGCGATGGAAGAAAGGAGTCAGCGACCGAGCAAGAATGTTGAGAGGTAGTACATGGAAAAAAAATGTGTATAAAGTGAAGTTCTGTGGCGGGTTTGGGAGGACTGTGGAAGAAAGTGAAGAGGAAACCGTGGCCATGATGACGCTGGGATGATAATGTTAAAAAGAAAAAAAAAAACTTCATAGAGGAAAAAAGGTGAAATAGACTGTTGTTCATTAGTGTCTCTGGGAAGATCTTGGAAGGGAGTGAAGACGAATCTGAGATCACTATGTCATTGCGGGAGAGAGAATGCGATGAAAACAGAATACGCTTGAAGAACGAAAGAAAATTATAGAACATGGGTGCAAAATTGTAAGAGAAGTAATGAAGACCAAGCTGATGTCACGATGGTGTTAAAATGATGAAAAACACAAAGAAATATTCAAATAAAAGAATCCGTATGAAGAAAAAGAAGTAGGATGTAGTGCAAAGCTGAATATGGAAGACGAATGTGGTGGAAATGAAAATGAAGACAAAGCAGAGATCACGATAGCGCTGGGAGAAAGGAAATCATGACGTTGTTGGAAAAAAAAGTAATTGTGTGAAAGAAAAGAGAAATTCCTGTGATTTGGGGAGAACGAGAAAAGATAATGAAGACAGCAAATAGCAAAATGGTGCTGGGAGAAAAGAGTGAATGAAAACATAAATAAAAAAAAAATACGTTTTATTTTTTAACTTGCTTGTTCACTGAATTGCATCTGAATATAAAAATAGCGGTTTTTTTTTTTTAGGAAGGAAAATAGAGCGTAGTGGAAATTTACTTGTATGAATGAAAATATTTAATAAAATGCACGATCACTTGTTTATAAATTTGTGGCGAAGTACAGAGCTTGCTGGGATTTGGGGGAATGAAAAAAAATAAATAAATAATGGAATGGAAATAATGGGTAAAGAAAATGGTGAACTAGAACGAAACTCAGTGATGCGTAAAATTGTAGCAGAGTGTAGAGACTGAAAAGAGCTGGGAATAAAAAAAAAAAAGTAAAATAAAAAGACATATGTACGAAGAAAAGGATAAAATTACACATACCAAAAATAAATAACGAATAAATGAATAACAAAACTGTAGATGATGTAATATAAGATGTTTCAACGATCCTGTCAACACCAAGACTAAACCCAGACCAAAAACAGAACCGATAATGTAAAAGCTATACTCCTCCCTTGAGAGAAAGAGGAAGAGAAGAGCATTGTGTTGGTATCATTTAGACATCCATTCACGTGATATTCATTGTAGAACGTCCCTTTGCTTCTTTTGCACCCTTTGCATATTTCATTAAGAGAGAGACAAAGCTGGCCACGGAATTAGTTGACAGGAAGAACAAAGGAAGAGAGAGAGAGAGAGAGAGAGAGAGAGAGAGAGAGAGAGAGAGAGAGAGAGAGAGAGAGAGAGAGGGAGAGAGAGAGAGAGAGAGAGAAGAAATGCACTTTTCTAAACACATCTAGGCGGCACATGTGTGATATATTAACGTTTCTGGGATAAAGGGCTTGGAACGATCAAACACTGGCTTATGTATTGGTGGCATGGGTGGAATTCGAACGGGAACCTCACAGGAGGAAGATACTTTTTTTTTTTTTCCATTTCATGTTGTTTTTGTTGCTGTTTTCATTTCCTGTACCAAGCAGAATCGCCTCTTGCTGGTGTGCATGTGCAATACCAGAGAGAGAGAGAGAGAGAGAGAGAGAGAGAGAGAGAGAGAGAGAGAGAGAGAGAGAGAGAGAGAGAGAGAGAGTAAGTGTACTGCCATCCAGACCAAAGCTAAAAGAAGAACCCAGTCATCGGGCCACGAAAACCAGAAATGTGGCGGAATCCGATATCGCCGCGAAATCCTCTAACAGATGACGAATTCCCGATACAGTTAATGCCACGATTATGAGGCGGGGGAAGGGAAAGCCGAGGGTGAAATTATCATAAATTCCGGTGATCCCCGAGGGTGATTGATGCGCCTGACGGATTATTAGAAGGTGATTGGTTGTGCAGACGAGGCCAGGCAGACATTCAGGGCACATTGAAGCACATCGCACGACTCGCTGAAGCTGATTGAAACCCCAATACATACGTGAACGAACCGCTATGCAAAACTAAGGCTCTACATACACGCCATTAATGGGTTTCCGGCACGTGAATGGCCCCTCAGCATTAGTGGATATAAGCGAGGGATTCAGCTACTGCTTTCTGGATCACGGCTCTCGTATCCTTCTTTTATTTCTATGTATGGCGTGGAGTGAGAGGAAGTGAGTCGAGGCGCACTTAACGAGACCCTATTGGAACTGTTAACGGAGTGCCTCGAGGTGGTGTCATTTCTGCTTGCGAGGCAAACAACAGTAGAATTAGAACCTCTTATACAATGCCAAGGAAAGGAAGCGTATGTGTGTGTGTGTGTGTCCACCTCTCTGTCTTTTTCATACACCGAGCCTTTCTTCCCTCCTCCTCCTCCTCCTTCTCCATTAATAGCCTCTCTCCTCTTCCATTTGCATCTTTCTATCTTCACATCCTCCTCCTCTTCTTCCCTCGTCTCTCCATTCCCCCTCCATGCATCCACCTCTCTCCCCTTAGCCCCCTCCACCCCACTGTAAATCCTCTCCCTCCCTTTCCCCCATTCTCCCATGACCCTCTCCCAGTTTTTTCCTGATTATTTTCCTCTCTCCCTCCCTCCCTTCCCATCCACCATACAGCCATTCTCTCTCTCTCTCTCTCTCCTTCCCTGTTTTTCTCTATCTGTCCCCAGCCATTCCTACTCTCATTCCCACTCTCCCCACTCTCTCTGACACTCCCTTCTCCCTTGGTAGTCCCTCACTCTCTTACTCTGTTCCTTTTACTCTTTTACTTTTACTTACTTTCTTACTCTCCCATTTGCTCCCTCATACTCATTAATTCCTAGTCTGTCATCTCTTTTTTCTGATAAACTGTGAAATTCTCTGCCTTTTTTTTTCCTTCTTATGACTTTGCTGCTTCAAGAGAGGATTTTCAAAACAACTGCTAACTTAGATATTTTTTCCTATTGTACATATCTGAAGGGATAATTGAGGTTGGTCTCCCCATCTTTATTTATTTATTTTTTTCTTTTATCCTTGGCTAGCCTCCTTGACACGTAAAAAATTATAACCAATCCTCCATTTACCCCTTCTGCCTCATCTTCGCTAACCAACGCCCTCTCTTTCTCTCCATTTTTCCAGGAGTCTGCTTAAGTACCCCTCCCTCCACTCCTACTTCACCTTCACTCGTCAACACCTTTCCTTTCTCCATACTTTTACAGGGGTGTGTTTAACGTGCCCAAGAGTATCCAGGCCTCCGTCACGCTACTCGAGAACATTCACGTCATCCTCGAGAAGACTCCCAGCGAGGATGTCTCCACTGACATCCTGCCCATCATCTACTCTGGCCTTGAGTCCTCCACCGTGCAGGTTCAGGTGAGTCCGGCGGCTGGAAGGGGCGGAAAAAAAATGGGTCAGAAACGGGAAGATGGGTCTAGAAGGCATGAGACTAAAAAAAATGTCTGGAAAGGAGAGGTGAGTGTAATAGTACGGGAAGGGAAGGAAGAAATAGGTCTGGAACGGAAAGATGGGTAAGGAATGCGGGACGGGAAGGGAAAGTGAGTCTGTAAGATGCATGGATAGTGCTGGGAGGGGAGAAAAATGTATTTTGAACGGGAATATGGGTGTGAAATGCTGGAAGAGGCGAGAAGGTAGGTTTGCAAGGTTGGAGGGGTGTGAGTGAGAGGAGAAATGGAGAAAAGTGGAAGGGATAGGGGGGGATGGGTGAAGGAAAGTCATTGGACGACACGAAGCTGGGAAGAAGTGGAAGGTGGGAGCTGGGAAACCGATCTCCTATTTATTTATCTATTTATTTTATTTTATTTATTATTTTATTTATTATTTTATTTTATCTTATTTATTTTTATTTTTTTATTTTATTTATTTTTTGTCCATTACAAGGAAAAGAAAAAAAAGCCTACACACACCTCTGCTTGCTTGTTTCCTTACTTGCGTATACCTGTGAGGGAGGAAGGGAGGGGAGTAGGGGAGTGTCGCACAGGTAACAAAGGGACAAACAGGTGCGTTTTGCCCTTAAGGTGATTCTGCTTCGAAGGGCGTGGAGTGTTTGATCATCTTTTCTTCCACTAGACGCTTCTATGGTGCCCCTCTCTCAGTCTCTTCTTTCATCTTCCTTTGGCGTTATCATTTTTTTTTCTTCTCCTTCTCTTTCATTTTCCTCTTCAGATTCCTATTCCAGTTATGGGCTTCTTTCCTTGTCATTTATTGCTTCTCTTTACGCTCTCTTTGCAGTTATGATATCCCCCTGATCATGAACATATTTCATTTTTAAAAGCAATTCCAACAACAACAACAACATCTCCAACAACAACAACAACAACAACAACAACAACAACAACAACACTGGCCCAGCACACAGAACTGCCTGAATGCTGGAATAAAAAAAGTTACGACTGGAACAACTGGTCTGGAATCAGATTTGTTGTTGTTGTTGTTGTTGTTGTTGTTGTTGTTGTTGTTCCTTTGTCTCTTTCATCATCCAACCAATTTATATTTTTAAAGTGGTCGCCGCGCGGTATAATTCCTTGCATGATTTTTTTTTTCTCTCGTTTATTTGTGGCTTTAAAAAGAGCGTGTGTGATGCGTCGTGTTCGCAAGTTTTTCATCTGAAGTGTAGATGGATATTTTTGTTATCAATTTGCGCTAACGTGTAATTATGTTCTCTGCTACGGAAGGAAACGTAATGTTGGAATTGAATTTAAAAACACACATCAGTCACATCACGCACATCAGATGGAATTAGAGTTGATGCCTCTCGTATATCGTTTACTCTTCTTCCTATAAAATTTCAGCAGTTTCGGGACAAGACAAGGACAGCTTACAACCCGATACCTCTCACATGTATGTTTCAGTCTCGTCCTACAATATCCCTCTAAATTTTACGGCATGACAAGAACAGCTCGTGGAATGGCGAACTAAAGAACTTGGTACCTCTCAGATATATATTTTAGTTCTCTTCCAATGATATCTCTTTGAATTTTACGGTTTGCCAATGAGAGCTCACGGTATCGCCAGTGTAGCTTTGGTTTTCAGTATGCGAAACTGGAATATCTTGTGACAGAGGGAAGGAGCGATAGTTCCAGATAAATTATCCGCTGTTTCTTCATTTCTGTTCGTGGTAACCGTGGGCGGGATACAAATAGCGTACCCGTTCTATACTAGTAAGGGATACAATTGCTTAGTAGACTCAGAGGATGCGTTACCATTAAAATCAGCGGTAGATGATCAAAAGAAACAACAATATGGCGGTATGTGGGAAAGTGAAGAGTCAGGTCTTGGAAGGGAACTAATGAGACAAATATGTAGGGGTAAGAAAGACAAGAAATAGATCAGAAAAAGAAAAATAATAGGGTTCAAGCTTAAAAAAAAAAAAGGTTCAAAAAGAGGTAGGAAGGAATTGGTTCTCAAATAAAGAGGTAGATTAATTAAATAGACTCGGTAAACAGGTTGCTAGCTTCTTTTATTTTATTTTATTTATTCATTTATTTATGTTATTTATTTATTTATTTATTTGTTTATTTATTTATTTTGTATCTTTTTAGAAGTGGTGGGAGGATAGAGTATATGCGAGACACACCATTAAAAAAGACCACCTAAGGTTATTTTTTAAAAGAGCCACGTCACTCCACACTTTCCCTTCAACACTAACACACACCTCTCCTCCTTATCTGTGTGTGTGTGTATGTGTGTATGTGAGGGAGGGAGGAAGGGAGACGTCTTCCAGGTAACAAAGGGACATGCAGATAAGATGATTCTGCTTCAGAGGACTTGGAGTGTTTGGCTGTTCAAAGAGGAACGTCAACGAAGAGACAAAGAGTAGAATGGAGGAACAGAACTCCGGTAAAGTTACAATGACAGGAAGCAACAAAACTGGAAAAGATTTGTAAGAGACGCCAACCTCTGAATAGGGAAACGGCGGAGCGGGAGGAATAAGGAGAAAAAACATTGTTTCTGAAACATTAATGCTAAGAAAAACCTCCCATCCCAATTAAGAATTACAGGAACTTCAGGAATTAAGACTCGTATTCTCTTTCTCCTCCGGCTTTCATAAGGATTATTTTCAAAAGCCGCAGAGGTTACCGTGGTTGTTTTCCCACTGATGATGTAGAATTCTTGTTAAATTATAATTAGTATCATGGAGACACCCTTCAAAACCCTAACCATTCCACGAGAAACTGATAAGAATTGTTAAGAAAGAGATAAGGCCCTGAAACGATTTCGAGTAAGGTTCTGAGTGGTGTGTAGTGGTCTGTGGCACCTCTGGGGATTAGATAAAGTCTTTTTATTATGAGAGTCGCCTGCCAGATGTCCTTGAACTGTCAGTATATGAATGAGTAGGGCAGTGAGTTCGAGAGATCACAAACCTCTTGACTACTAATGGCAGTATGTTATTGTAACCAGAGAGTGACTTTTAGACGATTCAGCGATATTTGTCTTGGATTAGTAATATAGATTTACACGAGCACGTAATTAAACACATATACATGCATGATTTTACGCACTCACACTACACCACGCTCGGCTCACAACCAAGAAGGCCCGGGTTCGAATCCCGGGCGGGGCGAGACAAATTGGCGAGCCTCTTAATGTATAGTCCCTGTTCACCTAGCAGCAAGTAGGTAAAGGATGTACCCCAAGGGGTTGTGACCTCGCTGTCCCGGTGTGTGGTGTGTAAGTGGTCTCAGTCCTACTCAAAGATTGGTCACTATGAACTCTGAGCTCTTTCTGTAGGGTTGAATCACACACACACACACACACACACACACACCCTCCTCTCTCTACATAGGTCGCGGCAGTGGTAGCGGCGACGAACGCTTCAGAATACCTTGACGCCGAGGCTATAAAGAAAACGGTGCTGCCGCGTACGAAGGCGATCTACGAGAAGTCCCCCACTGACGTTTCCCTCTGC
>NC_087170.1:18676494-18753994 GCF_035594125.1 Scylla paramamosain | reverse complement strand
AAAAGCGCTAGTAAGGCTCAATGAGGGAAGACCAGTAGGTGATCAAAGCAATAAACACACGAGGAGGCAATCAGTCACTTTCTCAGGCAAGAAAAAAAAAAAATAAATAAATAAATAAATAAATCAACATTCGTTTGCGCCAGGAATCTAAACAGTGCATACTATGCTATGTAATTTTATCCTTAAATACATTACGTAACTCCTGCATACTTAACACACACACACACACACACACACACACACACACACACACACACACAGATAAAAAAAATTATCTTTTTTTTCACATTTTACATTTTGTTTCCAAATCTCGTTTATGAAAGTGTCTCATCTGTATCCACGGACTAGAACAGAATGTGGAAGCATTATCGTGGTCCCTTCGCTGAAATACAGGTGGCTCTGGTTCTCAAGTTTTTGGGAAAATCTTGAAAACTAGAAGGGGAGAAGGGGTCCTAAATCTCCTTCTGATGGCCCGCCGCGCCTCGAACTCTGCCAAGTTGCCCTGCCCCTCTCCCACACCCTTACCTTCCCCCGCTGCAAAGAATATTGACAGAGAGAAGGGATTCGTTGATGCGAATCCTGATTTTCGAAGTGACTCTCTCTTTCCCGGAGACTGACGCTTTAAATGGGCGGAGAGGCGAATCATGTGCCACTCTGCCTATATTCACTTCACTTACTGCGAGTAAATGATGGAGGAAATACATGTATCTCTGGTATTTACAGTAGTTTACGTCTGAATGTTGTCAATAACGCAGAGCTGCAACTAAGGGAGTCATTATTGCTATCGTCATAATCTGAAACTGAAATAAAAAAAAAAAAATTATTCCTATTACAGTTATTTTCATCTGTTAATTAGTCATCGGTGAATTTCTAATTCCAAGGAACCAAGACAAACAGTCCTTTTTTATGCTCCAACGTGCAAGTCCACCGGCATCGCTTTGTCAAGAAGTGAGTTTGGGTCACTTACTGAACACGGTCCTGGTGCGCGTCACGTGATAGTTAAATGAATTCACGCACGCCTTCTCTCCTTGTTATCTACACGAGCCACTCACCTTTTTAGACTGTCGCCCCTCACACTTCTGACAAGAGTCTCCGGATATTAAGGCGTCCTCGACCTTCGCTTGCTCATTGAAGGACGCTACTCATCTTTGTATGTGCGGGAAGAGATCAGAGATTACTAGGCACCACTATGCTGATGATGAGACATGCCAGCCATTGGAGGGCTCGCTTTGAGAAGAAACGTGGGGCATCTTTCTCATTATTACTGTAACATTCACCAGCACTGTAACACACTGTCATATCAACAACAGTGAACCGCATGCTTATTAAGTACGGTGTGTGTGTGTGTGTGTGTGTGTTTTCCGCAACCGCTCGAGTCTCGCAGGATTCCACGGAATTCATTTACAGACACGTTTCTCGACCAAGTCCTGTAAGCTTTAACAGAAAAATATATGTATATCCTCGAATTTCGCTCCGCGTTTTAAAATACACATGTTTTAATAATAATAATAAAAAAAAAAAAGCATGACAGTGATACGAAGCGGCGAATCCTTTTGAAAGATTTTTTTCTTGGATGTTTCGACGCTTCCGAGGCCTCAGTTGCTACGTTCCTTTTGAGCGTTGACGTGATGCGACGCTGTTGTAAGAGACTCGTCTTTTTTGTTTTTTTATCTCTTTCATTTGCTTCTCCTCAGACTCGTTTACGTTCTCCTGCTCTTACTCTTCCTCGAGCATTTTCTCTTATTCCTCTCCATTCAAATATATCCGTTCTTCCTCTCGTTTACGCCCTCCTCCTCCTCCTCCTCTTCCAGATGGCATGACTAAAGTTACAAATTGCCCGTTCTTTACAGACATCTACAGACTCATGCTGGGTGTCAAGAAGTTCGGGCTGAGCGTCAATCTGCTGGCTACTCGCATCTTGCCCTCGCTGCTGCCGCTCACCGTCAGTCCTTCCCTCAACCTGATCCAGTTCAGCTTCCTCCTGCAAACCATCCATGAAATGCTCGACCACATAGATAAGTGAGTGAGGCGTTGGTTTGGAAGTGAGATTATTAGGTTCAGTGATTCAGTTTAGTGGATTGTGTGATTGTTTCTCCCTCTCTCTCTCTCTCTCTCTCTCTCTCTCTCTCTGTGTGTGTGTGTGTGTGTGATACCGTAACTATATGCTAAACTCTTTTTTCTTCCGTTCACAGTTCTCTTCCCTGCCCTTCATGTCTCGCCTCCCCTCCCTCTCTGTTCTTTCCATTTACCGTTTCTAACCTTGACATTATAACTTCCTCGTCGCCCTTATTGTCCCCAGCCTTTTCTTACATATCCCTCCCGTACTCTCCCTTCAAACTGTTTTCTCTCCTTAGTCCCATCTACCCCAGCTCCCCATCCTCCCATCCTCCCTCCCTCCGCTCTCACGCCCGTCTCCCCCCACCCTCACCCTCCCGCCCGCCGCCCTAAAGCCCGTCTCCCCCCACAGGCAGCAACGCAACAAACTCAAGCTGGATAACTTGAGTCTGGCGAGCAGTCCGGGTGAGAAACGGCTGCTACGCCACCAACTCAGCTCCGATAACATGTCCCTCTCGCCCTTCTCACCCGTGCCCAACGTTCGCATCCAGGACACCCGCATGTCCTCTAGCGCCGAGGACTTCCTCTCCCGCCGAGGGTCGTCAGGTATTGGCTTCTTGGGACACTCTTTCTCAGGTAAATCCCGGAGGTTGTGAGACTGTGCGTGCCTTCTTGTTTGTTGGCTTGTATTTTCCTTTCTTCCTCTATTTTTATATTGCTATGTGGCCGTGTGGAAGCAGTGGCGGCGGTGGAGGCGTGATGTGGTGGGGGCGGTGCCGCGTGTCTTGAGTAGCAGATCCACCACAGACAGATGGTGGTAACGTTAGGATGGTGGAAAGCAGCTTATACTATTAACGAGACTAAACTTTAAAGCTCTTTTTATACCGTAGTATGGAAACTTAACTAAGAAAAGATGAATATACACAACGTATGCTACATTAGGTCCTGGAAGTACAACAGTAAAACGATTATGCTATTGATTTGTGTGAAGTGTACATTTCATATCATGGAAAATGAAGCAGGACGGCTTTATAATAGTATTAACGTGTGTGTGTGTGTGTGTGTGATCACTGACACATGGCGCAATCAACTATTGGGTACCAGACTTTCTGTTGAGAATATGGAATTTTAAGTATAAAGACAACTCGCAACCCTTCTCTAATGCGCTACCTAGAGGGAACCAAAGATAATGAAGAACCTGAGTCAGTAGTGAATGGACATGAAAAAATATGATCTCTGTCAACAAATGACAATAACTTAATTCAGAAAAAGTGTGAAGTGCCGAACCACGTAAACAACCCTTATGGAACTAACGCCCCACCTACAGTAGCGACGCGGTGAGGGGATTAGAGGCAGCGGCGGTCAGACACTCAGTGCATAGGAGGCTGGCGGAGGAGGTGCAATGTTGGAAATTATTGTGGCAAAACTTCACTCTTCTGTAATCTGCGATGCGTAAAGGTGCGGCAGTTATCTTTCATTAGCTTCTTGAGTATGTGGTATCCTTTAGGCCCAGTCGTGGCGTTATTTTCAAAATGTTGCAAGTTATGTGCCGGATATTTTGGTTCTAGGCTTCGCATACTCAGGCATTTCGAAGCTTTATCTCAACCATTTGCGCAACAGGCATTAGTGAAGGTTATCGGTAATGTAAAGGTGTGTTCTATGGTTCTAGCGATGGTTTAACAATGGTATTGCATCACCAATGCAAATAAAATACCCATAAGAATCCTACTAATCTTGTTATCTTGAAAAAAAAAAAGTAAATAGTCCTTATAGGAGTTCGAAACGCTTTAAAGTGAGGGCTGGAGGTGGTTGATGCTGGATGTGGTGGATGTAGAGGCACATATGCACTGTACGGCAAAGTGACACATACCGCGACAAACTAGATAGTGACGTATTGACCGTATGTAAGCTTCGTTTAGTTCCTGATATTTTCAGTAGAAACGCTCTTATTCAAGTTTATCATTTCTTTGAATCACTGATACGTACTTGTACCAACCACTGAGTTCAGATATGGCCGTACCAAGGCCCTATATTTCATGACCATAGTGATACCAGCCTTCTGACCAGACCGCTACCACCAAGTGACGTGTGGTGCCCCTCGCCCAAAGTGACATGTGTTGCACCGCGCCCAAAGTGACGTGTAGCACCGCACCCAACTTGTAGCACCGCGCCCCGCCGCACCCACGCTCTCCCCCTCCCAGAGCTGCCACACGGCTTTCCTTGGGATGTTGTGCATTGGATACTCACCAATAATATAAGATAAACTTAGTTGCAGTGTAATGCATATTTCGTTTGCACATTTTTTCCACTTCTCCTTCACATAACTGCTACCACTTGCATTCATTGCTGTCAAGCAAAGCTGCACGTGATGAAATGTTGCACCAGGGTCTTCTAACACTCTTATGAATGTGTTGGCCCTTGTCAGGCAGCCAGCGTGTGCCGGACACGCAAATCTTCATCTCATCCTTGCTCCCATCACAGCTTCCCCTTAATTCCCCACCATTGCATGAACGACTTATCTTGATTGAAATTTGATATGATAACCATTACTATTATCAACTTCCATCAACTTGTTAAATTTCATTGCTTGGACACAACTGAAAGCGGTTCACAATAATGCAAGGTAGAATGAGGAATGTTAATCATGCACTGGTTAAACATACATATTATTCATCTTGCATGCAGTATAGTACAGGTCTTGAAGGATTGATGAATAATGCAACACTGCCTGATATGCAATAATTATATTCCAAAATATTTGGAAATTAATACAGAAACAACCATGATGGGCAAATATGTTCATCATTCTAATATTTGCTCTAGTAATTACATACTTACATTGTATGAGGTGGCAACAATGTTATTTTTTGGCTAAAATATGGAAATGGGTGCATTCTTTGAAGTGTTGGAGATGTATGCTGCCTTGAACCCCATGTATTGTCATGGTGATCATGACAGTGCTACTATGAGCAGTTATGGTGTTATGACACATAATTGTGCTCCAGCATTGTGACTAGTCAGTTGTAGTGTGCTCAAGATAATTTTGACCTTAAATGTTATGGAGCTTGACATATTTTGTACATAATGTAACATTATCATAACATTATCATGATGCTTCCATGACATGCATATGTATTTGACATAATTGTTGGCATTGCAGGTCAGTGTAGAGCAGGTTGAGGATAGAGAGCAAAGCAATATACTTTCCCAGTTGGAGAAAGAGATACAGGTTTTAGTCTTTGCCCTTTCTTATATCGTCCACAGTCGCCAAGGGAGGCCTGTGAGTGGCGACTGTGATGATATTGTGTCATTGTTGTGACTCTGTCATGACTCGGTCTTCATAATCATGCTGTTGTCGTGACTGAAAATTACCATTAAAATTGGAAATTCTGCCAATCGTGAAGTCGTCATTGAGCTGTCACGACTCCATCTTGAACAACCATTATAACACATGTATAATGACCTCATAGTGACATTGTTCTGCTACCTTGATGGATGCAACTTGATGCAATGTTATGAAAACGCCATGACTATGTACATGGGGCTTTACTGAGTAGTCATTTTAAATATATTTGTTTTTGTTCACTCAGCACAATCCTGTCTTCCCCATTGTTTTTCCAGTGAAGGAAGTCTGTGTGGTTGTTTGGTGGTAGAGCAAGTACATTACCAGAGAGTGTACGTAGTGTCAGGAGAGAGTTGTAGGGCATATCTAAGAAAGACAACATTTCTAATGAAATTGTCATGTGGAAAAAAGTATCTTCGAATAGTTTGAAGAACTTGAAAAGAAAATAATAATTAAATAAATATGTAAAGTTTCTAAAATCACAGTGAATTAATAAGGGCACATGCTTGAAACTTGAGAAATTGCCACAAAAGTTGCTGACCAAACCTTTGATCAGTCACTGACCATGAAGTATTTAAGCACAGCAGACTGCATGTGAAGGCAGTACAGTCACCAAGAGTGTAGAATGTTGTTGGCCTTGTCGGAGCCATCACTGCATTCAGATATTTACCATCAAGTTTTAAAAAAATCAGGTCTTTGGTAGTGTTTCATGAGGAACCAACTAATTATTCATAAATCATTAATATTCATTGTTTTTTTGTAATGCATCTGTTCTTTTTTCTTTAATTTTTGGCAAGTTAGTGTGGTAATGTGGTGAATGCAAGTGAAATAAATTTGAGTTAAATCCTAAAGCACTATTCATCAAAAAGCTTTTCTTGCAGCTAAGTTTCATTTATATTCTAACACAAAGTATAATAAATGGTGTGTGTGTGCTTTGAGAGTGCAAAGTATTTTCATGGTTGCTTGAAAAAATGTTTAAAAGTTGGTGCACTTATGATTTTTGTCCTGTTGCATGTCAGTGTTTAAAAATAATTGAAACTTGCCTAAACATTACTCAGTTTTTAAGATTAATGATGAAATGCAGGTTATCTTGGATGCTGGCAGGTGGAGAGGAAATGATACAGCAGCAGCTCTTCCTCTCAGGCTTTCGTTATGCATCAAGTGCTGGTGTCTTGATAGAATGTAGGTATAGGAACTTGAGTACATGAAGGTATGGCAGTAATCAGCACTGGTGAATATGTACCCATATTTTCTTGGAGATATACCTAAAAAAAAAAAAAAAAAAAAAGCTTCCTTATATGTAGGCTTTTATCCGTGGTATTTCTTCTCTGTTGGGGATCAAGGGGCTAAAAGTGGTGTGAATGAGTGTGAATGTGAAAACTGAGTGCCTTGTCTTGACTATCCCACTTCTTAGGGAGGGACAGCCTTGGTATATGTACCTACATGTACATATGTATGTATGTATTATATATTGCTTTGAAAAACATGTAAGAAACTGTACTAAGTAATGAAGCCTGAGATGTATTAGCTGTAATAGAAACAGGTAAATTGTGACTGAGTGTGTTGTGCTCACTGTTGACAGATTGCATTTCAAAGGCTGAAGCTGCAAGACGTATGAGGGTTAGGGAATGTCTTAGGAATGAAGTACTGTAAAGCAGAGTATTAGAATAGCACCATTCTCTAAAAGTGGGTCAGTGATGGTATCTAATATAATGGTAGAAGGGAACACACACTGACAGTACTGTCTAGGCTTAGTAACTTGGCCTCAGTCATTTTGTCATAAGATATTTAAGAGACCAAAGTGATCATTAGGGTAGGTAGGGCCTGAGGATGAGGTGTTATCTTGTTCATCTTCCACACGTGCTTGGCACACCTGGTCTGTGTGTCAGAGTACGCCTTTCAGCATCCAGAATCTGAATTAGATGCTTGACTCAAACGGGACCAGAATCAGAATGAGCCCACAATTTCCGGGATTTACCAGACTTATTACTGCTGGTGTGTGATCCCTTGGGTGGAGGTGTGGGTTCCTGGCCTCTGTCACTGGTGGCAGCTCTGACTCAACCAAAGACAGATCTGGCATTACTTCATATTATTGCTTTGGAGGTGTGGAATGTTTATGTGAGATTCATATTTAATAATACAAAAGTAGAACTCCAAGGAATTTGAAAACTGAATTACAGGATTACTTCTCGGTATCCTGTGTTTTGCGTTACTTAGGGGAACATTTTTGTTTAATATAAAATTTCATACCTCACCATAATTACTGAAAGATCTTATGAAGCATAGAATTGAAGTAATAGAATGGAATTTAATTCCTTATAATTTCAAATATTTTTTACATTGTGAAATTGGTGTTGATTATTTTGTCAGTGGTTATTTGCTTGTTGAAAGTATTTGACATAAGCGTTCCAAATAGATTAAAAACTTTGATCATGTAGATATTCCATGACAAAAGTTTTGTGTCACCTCGGCTGTGTGCCTTTGGATGTTATGTGGGCAGTGGTTAAAGTAATGGGTTAGTCTCCTGACACCCGCATGCCACAGCCTTCACAAGCAGCCTGTCTAGGGTGAGCTCAGAGCTTGGATAGCTTAATTCCTTCCGAAGATATCATTTACATGGTTCATATTTCAGTGCACAGTAAGAGATGGTGATTTATTCTCATTTTAGAGACAGAACCTTCACCCCATGCAAGGTGTTCACTCCACCGCAAACTAACACTGTCGCATGTGCATAATCTTCTGAAATCTTTGATCTTTGTAATGTTTATTATTCTCACTCTTCACAGGATGCTACATTGTGTGTTGCTGTTTATTCCTGTTGTCAGTAAAGACAGGGTTGGGCAGGCGTAGCATCACACCAGCCCGGCTCTCACCACTGTCTGCGTTAGGGAGGCTGGCAAGGGGTGGAATTTGAGGCAGAGAGTGAGGGAGCTGGTGGAAGACTGTTTTAATTTGTTATAGATATTAGCTTGTTTTTAAGGAGTTATCAGTCTCTGTGTTTAATTTTATTGAAATGTTCGTTGAATTAGTGCTGTAGTGTGTGCTGTTTTCTGTTCCACGTTTTCTGTAATTTGCACAGTATGAATGAAATCACTCAGAGAACTTAGCATATTAAACAAAGCTAAGCAAGACATCAATAAATAAACTAGGATTTATTGTGAACAAAACAAACATTAAACAAGGATAAGTTTGAAATGAAATTTGAAATGTTTAAATAGTGAAAATTTAGACTAATAATTATTAGTTCAGTGCCTTTTTTATGTATGCTGCAGGAGAGAGGTTTGGGGAGAACTTGCCAGTGTATGCATCAGTAACTACTGGGAATAAGGTGTGCATTAATGAAATTTGCTAGGATAGGTAAGCGTGAGCAGGTAAAGTTATAATAGAATGTAGCCCAAGCTTGGTAGTAACAAGGGAAGGAAATGGAGTGAGGCAAGTAAGCACATGTTTTGGACAAGAGAGAAGCAGGGATGTGTCATTCAGTTAGCCAGTCAGTCAGTCAGTCTTCTGTGCTGGCTACTTTAATTATCCTTTAGTAATGTTGTGTGTTATGTTCGATGATCTGTTTGTTGGCAAGATTGTTTCTATTTTTGTTGTTCTGTCTAATGTCATTCAATTTTCTACACAGGTCTCTTGGCATTGAGTAAGCTTAAGTATTTCATTCACTTTGGTCAAATTCTTGCAACTTTGCATTGATATTTGGATATTTGCATCATTCTTAACTCTTTACCAGCTTTCGATTGTTAGTTACACTGTTGCCTTTGAAGTGTTATTCATTTGCCTTCCATTATTCCTTACTTATTAACAAGGCATTTACAGTAATATCTTATTTTGTAAGTAATGAAATTATGATAAGTGAAGCCATTTAATTTAATTTTATGTTTTAAGACTTTTTTTGTTCTGCTAGTATAATTTTGCACCAAATTTCTTGACAGGCTAAATATCAGTAAAGACATTATGCTTACCTTTTTCTTTTTAATGATAGGTAGTCTTAAAGTTTTCACTAAGTATATCATGGTAACACTGCCCTCATTTATTAATTGGTCTTTGTATTTATTTGAATAAAATAAAAAAAAATAATTGGGAAAGATAGTAGATCAGGACACCTCTGTTCAGCACAAGCTTTAATGCTAATCTTTCAAGCAATATAATCAATTGATATATTAATCTACTTAATACAGAGATAATACATTAAGCTAAACCTTGTCAGCTATATACTAGCTTGTTCCACAGCTGTTAGCTAGTACTTCTCATGATTTATAGTGGTTCCTCATTATGAACTGAGTTATTCACACACACACACACACACACACACACACACACACACACACACACACACACACACACACATACACACATGATGTATTCCATGCAAAGTCAATACATGATTTAAGGGCCAAAATTTATATCAATAGATACAGAGGCAGGACATTACAAACGTAGGTACTTTCCCATATGTCACAGCTAGATAAATACACGCATGAAAGAGACAGAGGAGGAAGAGATGCTCTCGTATCTCTTCCTCCTCCATCTTCTCCTCACAGTTCTAACTAAACTCCCTCCCTCGTGGACTGCAGGACCCTCGTCTCCGGACTCAAACCTCCTAAGAGTACAGTCCGCCACCATTGGCCGGCGACTGTCAGACAACGAGCTCATGATGCCACCAAAGATCCGGGTGGCTCTGTCCTCCGCTTCCTCTCCTGGCGAGACCTCCACGGGCTCCCTGCCTGTACGACGGCACTCCAGCATTGGGCCGGAAAGACGCGGGTCCACTTGCACCAATCTCTCGCCTCCTACTGTGAGTCTTGTCTTTGTGGTGTGTGTGTGTGTGTGTGTGTGTGTGTGTGTGTGTGTGTGTGTGTGTGTGTGCTCATGAGAGAGAGAACATTGCAGTACAAAAAAGTATTAAGATAATTATCAGATGGCATCAATTCACTAACGTGGCATAAGAATTGCCTGCACCTAATGTAGCTTTGCTATAGTAGTATACCCTGCCATCTTAATTTATTATGCCCTCTCACAACTGTCACACTGTTTCTGCTACCTGCTATCTTATCATTACTTCATCATGGTCTTGTGTCTTTTGAACACCGTAGTGTTTGGTTACTCAAAATATTCACTGCTTTGGGGAACCAAGTATCTTTTATCTACATGGGAATGTGCCAGGTAAATTTTGGACCATAAGTTCCAGTTGTGTTGGACAAGTGAGAGTTGTTGAAAATTTCATTACTACTAGGAAATCAGAGAGAAGCAGTTACACTATACTTTTTTGTACTGAATGTCTGATACAATTGATAAGTATTTCATGAATGTTTGAGGTGAAATCTGTTTCCTTTTTTTTTCTTTTAATAAACTGCTTAGTAAAGATGTTTAATATTAAAAAGTTGATCAATAAGAAAACATAAGTTTCCAGAAAAATATTTTTATTGATTAAACAAAAGCTGAATTATAATTTTAGTAATTGAAAATACCTTGAGTTTTTAGGTAGAAGGAAGTTAAGGTCACCTCTCAGGTACCATATGACCAGGCTGCTGAATGCAAGGACAGTCTACATGTAAATGATGCACTGCCATGACATGGAGAGATCAAGCATCTCTTTCTGTTGATATATATATTATGGAATTGTTTTTTAGTAACTTTTGACATGGTGGTACATGACCTCACTGTGGAACCCAAGTCACCTATGATTTCTTGCTTGTAGAATTTAAGCTTTATTTTAATAATATTTATGTTTTCCTCTATGTATATTATATCACGTAATGAAAACATAATTTAATAGCTTTGAAAAATTGTCGTCTTAACAGTCCTGCAAGAAATAAAATTGTTTAGACATGAAAAATAAGCAGTAGGATCATCAGACCCTGAGGTTATGTTGTGGTGTTGTGGGAGTAAAAATGTTGTGGTTATCTTCTAATCATATAATTAATGAAAGAGAGGAAGAACTGCTATGGCAGGTTGTCTCATCAGACTGTAATTACCTAGTTGTAAGTGTGTGTGTGTGTGTGTGTGTGTGTCACATGTTACTGCAGTGGTGTGTCATGTGTGACCTGCTGGAATTATTAGAAACACAAGTGGCAGCTCCCTTGAGTAACTAGACAATGAGTTACCTGCTTACAATGAGTGTGGAGCGTTGGTGGCAGGCCAGTATCTGTCTGCCTGTCTGCCTGCTCCTCTGCCCTGCTGGACCTGCGAGGGAACACTGCACCTGGTGATGGCCACACCTGCTGCTACAAATTGCTGTTACTTGTGTGCTTTTTTCTCTTTTCTTGCTAATTCTTATAAGTTGGATATTTGTACATTATGTTTTGCTTATTGTACAGATGCATTCATCTTATCCATCAGATGGGAATCTTTTGCCATAATTTTTTCCTTGAATTTTTTTTTAGCAAGGATTTTGTGAAAGTTACTTTTTTCTTTTATTAGGCAATACTCTGGTGTGGCTTGGTCACTCAGAAAGTTTGCTTTTTCATAACTCATGTCGTTCAGTACAGAAGTATTTCATTGGTTCCTAAATAGCATATCACTGACATGTCATTCAGTCTCAGTTGGGAGGTGACACACACATTGGGTAAAAGAAAGGCACCCAGAAAGGGGGAGATTAAAGTGTGGGTGTGGGAGCTTGTAGTAAAGTGGTGTTGTCTTGCCCACACCAGCCCACACGCCCACGCCGCTCCTTGGACCTGCATTACTCCCAGGCGGTAAGTCTCCCTCTTCCTTGAGAGCATGACGCCTCTGGGACTCACCGCATCTCAGTCGCATACACGCAATAGATCTACATTTTTGGCATGTTTTTTTGCCACTGCGTTATTTTATTTTGAATTTTTATTTTTGTACATAAAGTTTTTATTACTGCTTTTTGAATTGCATGAGAAATTTAATAATCACATTTATGCAAAGCACGTGCTTTTAATAATGATTATCATATGCATTTGATCTTAATTACTACACATAATAGTATAAATACTGGATGCAGTGCTTTCAAAATTTTTTAGATAAGTAATTTTGCATTTATTGTGGAATGTAAATCTTTTATCAACTTTTTTTTACTAAGAGAAAACTGATGACACTTAATGAAAACCATTGCATTTTGGAATTTTTTATATAATGTTGCTAAACAGCTTGTTCCCCTGACAGACATATTATCTGACACTTAAGCCTAGCAGACTCAGATTTCCTGAGGAACAGACAGACGCACACATCACAGTTAACCCTGGACCCTCATGCTGGGCATGTAATTCATTGTTCACATGTGACACTACAATATTTTTATGCATTTTTTCTCCCACTTCGAAAAAAAAAAAAAAAAAAAAAACATGACAAATTGCAACTGTGACAACTTTATCTATGACATCAAATAACATAACATTGCATTTGCTGTTATGTTTGTTAATGTTGCAGTAAATTTAGTGTTATGTTGTTTGGTGACCAGATGCACCATGATAGAGAACAAGACATGGTGTGTAGTGAAGTGTCCCTGTGGTGGTAGTGGCAATAAACTGTAATGAGAATGTTACTTAAAGTGTTGTGCAACAAAGGGTAATCAAGCAGCCTCTGAGTTGAGCAGCACACACCCTCCCTCTCAAGCAAGTCCCTTGGGCTGGACTGACCCAGATCCTGAGGAACACCACCACACCAGTGTTGGTTGGAACTGTAACAAGTGTTCCCTTTCCCTGCCTCTCTCCTCCCAGCACTATGTGTGTTGCTATTGTTAAGTGAAACTGAATTACCTTGTGTCGCACAGTATTTGTGAGCAGACTTGTGGAGATTCCAATATGCACTCATTATTTTAGTGTCTTAAGGAAAATGGAAGTTGTTACTAAAGATTGTCACAGAGTTCACATTTTTTTTTTTGTGTGTGTGTGTGTAGAGTGAATAAAGTAGAAAATTGTGGATAGGAGTTAATAAAAGGTTTAGGTGAATATTGGTTGGAATGAATGTAAAGAGAAGATTGTATGGTATTGATCCATAGTGCTATTCTGTAGCACTATGAACTTCTAGTAAGGACAGTATTTTATGGGGCTGAAACATGAAACATGGATGTAAAGGAGGAAAACTGATTGAATGAGTTGCAGTGTGTGAGGATCATGATTAGAGCAGTGAGAAAGTATAGAGAACTGGTACTAGAAGAGTTACTTGTCTGATTAATGCAGGAAATGTTATAAAAAGATGGTGTTGAGAGTGTGAAAGTAGAGTGATTAGTGATGAGAATGACTGGACTGGACATGAGAGACACAAGCTAAAGGGGAAGACATTGATTAGGATGGCTGGATGTTGTGTAGAGAGGGTCATGTGCAAGAGGAGTATATGTGGAGCAAGGATAAGTGATGGTGCATAATCAGGATGGTTGGCGAACAGTTGTGAATACATAAGTAGGACATGGCCTTGAGGATCCCTCCTGGAAGTGTGGGTAAGACCATGGGTGATGTGGCAGGGATGAGTTCTTTTTTTGTCAGTGAAAGAACTAATTCAAAACATTTCTTTTCCTAACAATGACTTAACATTAATTTATGTTCTTGATTTCTGCCTTTATGATAATGCATAATTCAGTGAGGTTTTACTGTATTAGTAATTATCCAAAAGATAAGTTGCTCTATATAGTGATGTGAACTTTAAATCTGTATCTTAGACAAATAATTATTTTAAAGCTAATATCAATACAGGTTTAGTCTGATACTAAATAAGATATATTGTATTTAAGTCAGAGAAGTAGCATAGTTGTGATATTTTTGCAGGTGTCACCATTTCTGCATGTTGGCTTACTCTTTCTTTCTTCTTCTTTCTCATCTTCCTCATTGTCTGTGTCTTAGGCTAATTTGTGCATTAATATGAAGTGCTATTTCTTAACTTGTAAGGCAGGATTCATAGTAGAACAAATGAAAATCATTTTCATTAAAAGAGTCAACCATATGACAAGAAAACCTAAATAATGTGAAGGCAGTCTTGATAATAGTGAGGTACTGTGTCATAAATTTTATTACACCTTAGGTTTTGTAGTGTGACTTGGATTCGACTTGAATATATCAACTGAGATGAGTGAAAAAAGGAGAGTACATAATCATACTTCCTTTCATGGTTTCGTCAGGTTCCCATTGACTTTTTAGACAGTGACTTGGACACAAGGTTGATTGAAGCAGCCAAAATAAAATCCATCAGACCCTCTCTTTATAGCAGATATGCACATGTGTAGAGTTTGTATCTAGATAAGAGTATTTTTTTTTTATCTTTAAGCATGGCCCAGTGAATTATGCTTCAAGTTCTAGTGTTCCTGATTACATTGAAGTTTTAGTACTATTGGGGCTGATATATCATCATGGTTGTATGGAATATTTAGTTGGGACATTACTGGAGAGCTGAAGAATATTTCTTGTGATAGTGCAAATGTCTTGAATGTTGAGGGTGAGAAGACATCTTGTCATAGATATTCTTGATGACTCTTGAAGCATGTGCTGAGCCTTTCCATCCTTTTCCCAGTGTTGTCCTGTGATCCTTGCATTACTTCTTTGTGTTGTGACCATCCAGTGTCTGTGCTGTCGTGTGTGTCCTTGTCTCGCTGTGTTCTGTCTTCTGTGTTGTCTTATATTCCTACACCTTAGAGGAAATTGAGTTAAACATAGATCTTTTACTATAAGGTTTTATGCCAACCCTAATTATGCAGTGATGAAAGACTCCATTCTCTCAATGTATAATGCACATGCTTGTTTCTAGTCTCCTGTCTAGTTTTTAGCAGTATTTATAACATGACTGAGTTAGAGTGATTCAAGTTATTGTTGGTACACTTGTACACTGTTGCCAGCAGTTCTGGTTCTACCTTAAATGTGTAACTATCTCTGATAAAACTCAGTTGATGAATATCATTCATTAATACAGGAGTGTGTGGTGATTGGGTAACTAATATCCACATTTGATCCATTCTCTAATGAACATGCTAAAACCACAATGAACTATAGTTAACTATTTACTTATTTATTTATTTTTATTTTTGTTTATTTTATTTCATTTATTTATTTATTTTATTTATTTATTTATTATTATTTTTTTTTCCTTTTTTTCTTTTTGTGTGTACTTCAGTATACATACCTTCCCCCTTTGTGGAAAGTGAAGTTGTGAAACCAGAACAATCAAGTGTGAAGTCTCATGACTTTGAAAGATGGCATTAATATTGACACATCTAAGTTCCATGTAATGCTCGCATGCAACTAGATTGGTATAATGTTATTTTAGCAAGTTTAATTATTGCTTATATATTTAAAATAGACATTGTGTTCTAAATAGTGAATGAACACTTGTGCTAATTAATCTTATTATAATCCAATTAGTGGAATTTTCACAATAGATGTTAAAGTTTATGGATTTTCCTATTAAGAGGGTAATTGGAAAATACACCTGTAGTGGAAGCAACAGGGTATTATTGCAAGTATTATTGCAGCTAATACTGACTAATATACTGACTTCAAAACACACTGACTGTTTTGATAAGATGCAGTGCGTAATACCAATGGATATGAAATTACTATCACTTCAGTGTTTTAATTAGCAAAGTTATTTCACTAATGAGTTCAGTATAGGTTTAATTAGCATACTCAGTGATGAAATCAGTATTATATATATATATATATATATATATATATATATATATATATATATATATATATATATATATATATATATATATATATATATATATATATATATATATATATATATGTTTTTTTTTTCTTATTTAGTTATTTAGTTATTTTTTATCAGCAAAATAGATTCAGTACAGAGAAAATAGGACAAGATTTCATGAGGATGAGCTTAGCATATTCACTAGATGAACATGTCACCAGTGCTTGAGCCTTGATGCAGTTATGCTCAACTTTACAGCCACATTGGGTGCGAATGGTAATGGCTCCACTTGAGATCAGACTGACTAACACGCCTTTGTTCTCCTTCCACAGCTGTCCCGTACCTTGGTAAGTGGCGGACCTACCTGTGGAGGGTCCCTGTACTCCCCTCGCCGCCACAACCCCTCCCCGCCTCTCTGCCTCAGTCCCCAGGTCAACCATAGGTGTCACAGTGGTTGTGTTCTGCTCCTCGTCTGTCTCGCCCTCTGTGCTGCCACTGGTTCTTGGCGTCCTCGTTTACCACAAGTGGTCTCAGTCTCAGCATCCACCTTGTCTTGTCTTTCTTGGTCCATTTGTGTGTGTCTATGTTTGTGTGCAAATAGTACAGGTGAATTACAATTTACAAATGAAGTTTGAAGTAAAAAGTTTGTAAATTGAAATTAGTCCTAGGTTTCTCCTCCTTTTTTTCCCCATTTAGTGTTCATTGTGATAAAAAGTGACCTGCCTGAACATATCAAGTGTAAGTAGGAAGAATTGCTGCCAAGCACACTGTAAAAAGCAGCTAAAAATGATGGAGTGAGTGAATGTGGAATTTATTCCTCTGTATTTTTATTCCCACAGTGAGAGGAGGCTGTGCTGATTATCCTTCTTTCAGAGGAATTGCATCCTTGTATGTACACAGATAGATCAATTTCATGTTGATTTTTGTATTTTGAAGGAATTTTTTAAAGAATTTTATTTATAAATTCATTCATAAAGCAGAACAAATGATAGAATATTATTTTGACTTATCACATTGCAAAGCAGTAAATCAAATATTTGTAAATTGAGCTTCACCTGTATAGTGTGTGTGTGTGTGTGTGTGTGTGAGAGAGAGAGAGAGAGAGAGAGAGAGAGAGAGAGAGAGAGAGAGAGAGAGAGAGAGAGAGAGAGAGAGAGAGAGAGAAAATGTATTTACCTAGTTTATCTAGATTGTGTGTGTGTGTGTGTGTGTGTGTGTGTGTGTGTGTGTGTGTGTGTGTGTGTGTGTATTATGTATGTATGTGTACATATCTTGTGGTTGGGCTTGCTTTCTTGTCCTTTGGTCTCGTATGCACATCTGTTGATGTCTGGTCTTCTGGCTGGTTCCTACATTGTCTGGTCTTTGTGGTCTGATGTCTCTCTTTCCATTGGTCTTGGTCTTGAATGCTCTGTGGTCTGCTTAGTCTTTCAATATGTGGTCTTCATTCTTTTCTCCTTCCATTCTTTTCTGTGTTAACTTTGATTAATGTTGTATTCAGTCTTGATTGATATGTATAGGTTGACATGGAAGTGTGCTGTCCACTGCCTTCATCTGACGTCTGCTGGACACAGGAATACGTTTGTTTCCTGTGACTTCTCAGTTCACTTCTTTTTTAGCATTTTATGACTTAAATATATTCACTTCCTGTTTTATCTAAAGATTTATATTAGATAGCATCAATAATGCACTTTAAAATCTTCATGTTTTTAGTAAATTTTTAATGTGCTATCTTTTCATGACTGAAAATATTTCCACTATGAACTGAGCAATGAAATTTTTTCACATATTACTTCTCAGAACTTGTTCATGAAAGGAATAAAACTACTGGACATATATTATGATGGTAATTAGGTATTTTTAAAATCTTGACTTTAAATAGAAAAATCATCTAGGTGTCCAATAATTTGTTGAGCTCAATTTATTTGGTGCCTATATTGAATAAGAAGTTTAGTGTTGTATGGGTAATAGGGATAACCTTGGAATGGTGGACAGCATCTGCTTAGAACAGACTCGAGCCAAGTATTATATGTAGAGGGAATAATGGGCACATATTTAGAATTTCCAGGAATGTGGATAAAGCATATTCACTAACACATCTACTCTGTTTGATTTCACATTCACTACAGATATTAATACATTTTAGTTTGGATGGCAGAATTCTGCAAGAAGTTTTACTTGCTTTAGATCTCTGAAGACATCTTGGTTAAGCTTTCATTGTTTTCCTTTACAAGAAAGTCTCTTTGATCTTCACATTTTCTGGGACTCCAAGGATACATGGCAGGCCATCTGGGGCTGTGCTCCACGGCTGCTTGCTTCAGAGTGGTGTTTGTTGCACTGCCTGTCACTCATGTTGGCCACTGGCACTTGACATAACCTGCTGACTGAGGCATGGGGGATGAGCACTGGTAGGAGAGGAACTGCTTGTAAAACTGAACTAAATTTGATGAATGATATTTGAGTTTTGTATAAATATATTTGTCTTTTGTATTAAAAATCATAAAAGGATAATTTTTTCAATAATGTTAAGAATTAACAGACTCAGAAATGTCTGCAGTATATTAAAAGGACTTGCAAAATTATGAATTGATATATTGTGGTGCAATAAATCAAATAAAAATAACTTTGCAAAGATAGAATGGTCATGAATGAGTGTCAGGAGTTTGATGTTCTGAAGATATTGATGAAGATTTGAGAGAATATGATGTCAGACTGCATTCTTATATGCTCATCTGTCATAGGCATGGTCTTAAGAGCCACATCTTTGAAAAGTTAGTGTGTATTAGATCTCTACATAAGTACTTTAAAGTTTTCTTAATTGTGGGGTGGAGGTTGGAGATCTTTCTTAAAACTATTAGAGGCTTTTGAATATTGCCTTACTTTATAAGGTTTCTTAAGTCTCATGTTTTGTTTGTAATGAAAAACAAGATTTGATATTGCACCTCATCTTGATTTTATTGATATCAAATATTCTTTCTGTCACTGATATGTATTCAGGCTTATCTAAGTTATCAGTAATCACCCTTATTGTTCCTGACTGATTTTAAATTCCCTCATAGTGTAGGTTTAGTAATACTAGAGTGAATATTTAAAACTGATTGGTAAAGCAGTTCCTTTCATCACCTGTGGTTAGTGTTTTTCCTTTCCTGTCCATTCCTTTGTCTGCTTGTTTGTTGTACTCATGTTTGTGTTTTCATACCACAATTTTTTTTTCTCTCACTTAATCATGCTTGCCTTAAGAATATTGTGTAATGAATACTTCTTGCACATGCAAAATTTAACATTCTTTCATCAGATTCAATTTGCATATTTAATGAGGTGTTCCAAAGATTCAAAACTTTATTTATTGTGTTCATGGAACCTGTCTTGCTGAGGTCTCACTTTGCCATGTTTGAGAGACTTTTTCTCTTAAAGACCTGAGTAAACATTTTCATTCAACAATAGCAGTATTAATAATGATGTTGGTGATGATACTTACATTATTTAGTATTTACCTTACCATGTAGGAAAAAAATTGGTAAAACTGATTAAAAATATACTTATAATACATAAGAAATAAAATGCATTTCCACATTTAAATCAAAACAATGAAATTGGTTTAGAATGTTTTTAGTAGCAATTGATCTATCACTTGTTATTTGAATTGGTTCAGTTCATAACATCTGGTGTCTTGTTTTTCATTAACTTTTATTTGTGAAAATGGGAACATAATTCATGGATGGAGACAATTAGCCTCACTGAAAGACTGACAAGGTGACTGAGTTGTGGTGCTTTACTTAATTGTGTAAGAATTTGCTGCCAGGAAGAGCTCAGAGACTTTTGGAACAACCTTTGCATTGCACCTGATGAAAGCTGTAGGTGAATATCTTGTGTGTGTTTATATTTTACATTGACAGTATATCCTCCTTTTGGATTTGATGTTTTTATCACAATGCTTTTAAACTTCTTAGATTTTAGATAATTACTTAATTCTACTGAGAATTGTTTGGGTTTATAAATGTAAATGATGTGTAGAAACTATGTAATTATTTTTTTTTTCAATTTTCAGTTACATTGAAATAGAACATGTCCTGAAAGCTTCTGCCTGAGAAATAGCCACAGCATGATAGTTAGAGACCCAGAGATAAGAACCACCAATAGTGCATTCAGATTACAAAGGTAGGCTCCCACCAAGAAGCCACTCTGTCTTTTCTGAGGTTCTGTCCTTTTTCACTTTATTGGCTGCTATGTAAGGAAGATGATCAGCTAGATGTACCAGATGTTCATGATTGAGATTATTCTGAGCTCAACAATAAAAAATACTCATAATTTCATTGTATGACAGTACTCCACTTATCAATCAGTAAGATTTATTAGTGAACAGTTTACATTAAGCTGACCATTTCAGACAGGCAGGGTACTCAAGGTAAATGCACATTTATTGTCAATATTTCATACATAGCTCATTCAAATAGACATTGAAAAAAAAATCTTTTACAGTAACTTTGTGGATGAAGGAATTTAATGTTGTATTGAAGATTTAGTCATCATCTCTTTGGGTTGTATACATTGCCAGTTTTGAAAGGCCTGTCCTCCCTTAGTGGCTTGCTGGAGACTGAACTTTGTTTCATAGTGTTACTGAGTGATAAGCAGGGCACTGTTTTACAATTAAACAGTGTTTTTAACCATAAAGCTCATTGAATAACAGCAAACGCATACATTAGGTACTTCTCACTATTCTTCTTCTTTAGCTCACTAGGTAAGCAGATCAGAGGGAGCAGAGCCTAACCAGCAAAGAGGGATAAGCTTCTTGGTGCAAACTTACTTTTATAATTTGAATGGATTGTGGGCTGGGTACATCTGTCCTTGCAGTATCCAGTGAACACTTAAGTTAGGGAAGAATTCATTAACTCCTCAGCATGTTGATAAAGTTTGGTTTGCATGTGTAGTGAATATAGTTAGCAGTATCTTGGTTGATCCTCAGTCCTAAATTTATAGCAGGAGGATGGAAGATGAGGCTCCCGGACTGTTGTCAGTGTGCTGAACCTACACACCCAAATTTATTTTAGCTAGAATGTTTTTTTCAGACTTGTTCCATTTTCAGGTGTTGTTCAATTTTCAGCATGACTTGCACACATCTTGCCTGAAGTTTATGTAGTAATTTGACCAACTTTTTCATCCACAGGCTCTTCAATTGCAGCCTCCTTGTGATGTTGTGTGTTGATTCTATTACATAACATTCCAGGTTGTTTTTTTGTCTTCCTTTCACAGGTAGCATTATGTGAGTCTGATGATTGCTAGGATTCATATTTTTTGCTGTCTTTGAGTGAGATTTCTGTGTTTTGACCTCAAAGCTTTTGTTATTAAATCCTTTTTGACAGAGTACAGTGCAAAAAAATTGTCAAGAAAGGAAATCCATAAATAGGTACTCAGGGAGAGACGACAACATTAGTCAAGCAAGTTTGAGGAATAGTGAGTTTGATAATGTAGATAGATCAGGGAAAATAAAAAAAGCACAACAATGTAAATATTGTGAATGAATGGATGGAGGTAATGATTAACTTTTGCATTGATAAGATTGGCATAAAAGGGATGTAGTAGTGCATATCGGGATATATGAAGGCAATAACCCCAAAGATGATAAATAAAATCCATCTTTAGAGGGAGATATTCAAATAGAAGCACTAAAGATGACTTGAAATTATGGAATAGAGTGGCATTTAAATTAGACAAAATGAGAGTTTTGCTGAATAGGTGAGATAAGCAAACCTGTTACTGTTCATAAGTTCTTGTGCTTCCTTTACTTCCCTCCCATTTCAGTTTTACTCATTTCATATTCTAATTCACAATGTAACTTTTCTCTTTCTAATGCACAAGTTTTTGATATAACAAGTTTCATTTCCAGCTTTCTGATTTGTATCTGTGTGTGCACCATCTTGGCAGGTCAAAGCATCCTCTAAGTATACATTGTTATGTGTTACGCAATGTATTTTATTATGCCTCACTTTGCTAATTGACTACATCTGTCCATCCACCATCCTTCTTAGGTGATGTCCACTAATTATTGATGTTGTCTTCATTCTGATGTGTTTATGTATGTATCTTCTATTTCAGTATGATTCTATCACTTGAGAATCATACTGCATTAAATTAAGCACACACACACACACACACACACACACACACACACACACACACACACACACACACACACACACACACACACACACACTGCATAAGGAGATTGAAGTTTTCATCATTACAAGAGAGAAGAGAAAGAGGAGACCTGATTGCTATATACAGAGCTTTAAAGGGTAAGGATCAAGTTGACAAAGGCGACTTATTTGTGTGGGACTCATGAGATACAAGAGGACATGGAGTGAAATTGAAGAAAACAGCAAGTAGAAGAGATGTCAAGAAATATGGTTTCCCAAATAGAAGCATAAAAATATGGAACAACTTAGATGAAATAGTGGTACAAGCAAAAAATATTCATGAATTTAAAGTTAAGCTGGATGCTTGTAGATATGGAGACAGGACAGCATGAGCATAGCTCTTTTCCTGTAAAACACAATTAGGTAAACACACACACACACACACACACACACACACACACACACACACACACACACACACACACACCTCTCTTGCTCACAAACTTTCTCCCAACAAAAGTATGTTTCAGCATGATTCAAGCCATATTCTGAATTTGATATGATTCTGATACTCCAAAGCATTGTTTCAGTGAATATAAACATTACTATTAAGAGAATTTCAAACTTGTAATTGCCCTTACTGTGGATTGTTCAGTTTCTGACATTAATTCAGACAGTGGGTTGATAATGTTTTATCTTTCAGACACTTTCCTACTTAACTCTTATGATGGTCAGTAAGTTTTACTTTCATGGTTGAAAAGAAATATATCCTAGTCAGAGGTAATTTGACTGTTATATCATTGGTTTTATTATACTTACATATTGTTACTAGTGTAAGTCTTCCTGCAGTAGAGGAGAGGCTTCCATACTAAGCTGTGTGGCTTAGGCTGAACACTGTGGTGTGGACTTGGTGAGGAGCAGTTCTTGGGGATGTGACCATTGAAGTTCAATTTTGACAAGATTGTAATGCACTGGCAAATATATTTTCAAGGTCTGTATGAAGAGATACTTGAGCTCTTCATGCATACCCTTAACAGTATTTACTAGTGCAGCAAAATTTTCTGATAGTTGGACTAAATGTGTCATGGCCCCTTCATTACAAGATACAATCATATTCTGATTATCACAATCAAATGGTAATTTATGTTTATAAAGTGTATCACATTTAGTGAATAATGCTTTCCTTTATCATAGATCAGCACCATTTTATTTTAAGTTATAAAAGAGAAAATATAAAAATTGCTTTGCACAATATTCCATTTCTATAGTTGTCTACTTGCCAGGTTGACAATCCTTGTGAAGGGGACTTACCCAAGACAAAGAGTGTACGTGACACACCAACACAATCATGGATTAATTTTGAGTTTGTCACATAGTAACAAGAATTGAAACTCTTTGATAAACTCATCATAGGATAAGCCACACAGTCTATATTACACTTAGGTAATACATATGCATGAGTTTTTCCTGCCATCATCATTGTAGGCAAAAGCTTATCTTCTGTGAAGTGAAGCCTCCAGACAGGTGTGTTAGGTCACTCATGAAGGTCAGAGAAAACCTTACAAGACTGACAGGTGTGGAGAGCACTGCTGTACCATCAATCCTTTTAATGACATGACAAGAAACAGGGATGTCATTGTTCACATCTACCTTAATAACTCTTCTTCCCCTATTCTTTTAATGTGAAATGTCCTCAATGTGTTTTTATCATTTTCTATGCAGACAAAGTCCCAGTCTTTTTTAAAGGTAATTTTCTCTTTAATGATCTCTGCCCTGTTGATGTTAATTGTTGTGTGTGCCACTACAACTGGCAGTGACACCTTTGTGGCTTTTGGTGGCATGCAGCCTCAGTTTTATGGACAGTTGCAGTAAACAGTGAGGGGAGGGTTTACTTTTCAGCTGCATATATAAAAAGAAGCTCACATTAACATTCTGAATTCAGTGAACCCAGGACATGACTGCAATTAAGTCACTGGTGTCACTGCCTAGGCCCAGTATTTTGTGTGTAGATGTGTTTGAAAGGCCTGTCTGGAGCAGGGGGTAAAGGTGCCTGCCTGGGCCATGGTTGGCTTGTATTGGCTGTAGTTTGCATGACAGGCTGTAAGTGGGGTCTTCAGTTATGCTAAGAAATTTCATTAGAAAATTTGTTTTGTAATAATTTGAACTTCTTAATTTTGGTGTAGTCTTTATGCAGCACATTGCATTTTCAAATTAATAAGATATTATAGCCCTTTTTTATTAATCAGATATTATAGCTCCTTTTTAAAAATGGTTGTTTTGTTCCAAGAAGACCCAGCCCTCACTATATGAGGCATCTTGGTGCAAAATAACTATCTCAAGTAAGCATATGCCTTGGTGTTTCTAGATACTATTCATTCAGTAGAATAATTAATAAGCTTAATTATTTTAGGGAGATATTTTTAAATCTTTGTAACACACTATGATTTATATTGGTCTAATAATGCAGTCATTACCCACCACTGACTTTGCTAGTTCTTATTGGTTTTATTGTGCATTTATCTTTAATCTTTGTACTGCAATGATGCTGCCATTGCAACCATATTCTCAATTAATGATGGTTGCTTCAGGAAAGCATACCAGTGGCTGCTTGTCATAGATAAACACTTTCAGTATCGTTTAGTTTGCTTTCTTAGAATTTAAATGAAAGCATTTGTGCCTCAGAAAAAACAATCAAAATAACAAAAATTGGTTTCATTCTTAATATCTTTAAAGTAATAACATTTTCATTTATAAAATCACCAATATAATCTAGGAAATGTGTGCCAGCACTGAAACTGGCTGGCTTGCAAATTAAGTAGTACATCATGTTTCATTTGGTCCCAATTGCTTCCTGTTGTTCCAAGGCATGAGATGTACCCACTATTTAAAACACTGAAGGGTAGGGAAAGGCTGCAACCTACTGCATCTTCCCATGCCTTTACTCCATCTATGCACAGGGATTAGGTATCTCCCTTGCAAATACACAGTTCACTGGGGAAGCTGCTGATACCTGAGGAATGTAACTAAATTGTTGATTTGCTTCCTAGCCATAATTAAATGATGTCATGATAATATCATTGTACCATTGCAGTGTCTGCTGTGTTGTGCTCCTCCCCTGGTGGGTGAGCATGCCAGCACAGTAAGCCTTGATAGGTTGTTCTTTGTGTGTGTGTTCATAGCCATCCTGTATTGCTTTTTCAGCTGGAGTGCAAGTTGTAGAAGCTTATCTATGCTATTAGTACAAGAAGTGGCATTTATGCATTGTGCAGCACTGTTGTGGTGAATGTATTGTGCTGGCAGGCTGAGTGTCTTGAATTATGTCTTGTGCTGTAAATCTGTACTGTGAGATAGGTGATGCACTGAATGAGAGAAGCATTTTATTGTACAGATTATACATGTTAAGCTTTTGTAATTGATTATAGGTAGATGTGAGGTTCACTTACTTCATGATTCAAAAATATTTGTTTTAAACTACCTATAATAAGACACATGCACACTTCAAGTACTCCTCCAGTTTGAAATTTTGTAATTTTTAGAGAATTTTGATGGGCATCATCTGCAGTGCAAAGTGTCACTCAGTGTTGTGCTCAGTTTGCAGCAAGCATTGATCACAGCATTCAGAACTATCAGCCTGTGTGCATCAACATTGTTGAAAACTGTATTAATGTAAATATAAATTATTAATATTAACTATGTGTTGAAGCTCTTTGTGTTTGTATGCATTTTGGTGTAGATGTGGATAGAATTGTTGCAAGTGATAGCATGGCCCAAAAAGGAAATTATGAAAATTTGTTTTTTAATTGCCACTTATTTGAAACAAACATTTCTTAGACATTTAATGTACTTGTATTATAGGTACAAATATATAGATGGTTGTATAATGTATTTTTGTCTGGAGTGCTTATTGTAGTACTAAGACAACCACTTATACCCAAGTGTGTATTGTTACCAAGAGAGAAGTTGATACAGCAAGCCTTGTTGACTTGTACCTCACACCCCAACAGAACTCCTCCATCGCCAATGCCAGCAAAAGCGTCCCAATGCTGCTCACACCCTCCCCTGTGTCTAACCTTGGCTCAAGAAGACAGTCCACTTGCTCCATCACCTCCCTGGGTGGTTTGGATTCTCGCCGTTCCTCCGCTGCCTCCATCGGCAACCCTCTTGGATCCTCGTATAAGTCCCATCGTCGTCCCTCAGCCCTCATCTCCAACTCCTCCAGTGGTAACCTCCTGCAGCAGTTGTCGGCCGGCGTGGTGAGTACAGTGAGTATACCCCAGACACACCTTCTTGCCTGTGTCTTGTGGCGTTCCGCCTGTTGCTCAGTAGGTGGCACTTTTCTCTTGGTGGTTCGTGGTTGTCTCTGACAGGAAGAATTACAGTTTTGTATGCTTATCAGGCTTCTTTGATGTATGGTGATGTTTCTGAAGGTTTTCTCTTATTGTTATTCAGTGAGTATTAGAGATGCATGCAGTGCAACAAGGGACAATACTCTCATCAACCTTCTGCGTATATTTAGGAGATGGAGGTACAGTAGCTGCATAAAGAAATCTGTGGGTCATAATAAAAGAAAAATTTGCACATGCAAGATAGTATGTAGTTTCATCTTGCACCACCACATCACTGAGAGGAGAGAGTGATCATGAAGCTGGCACACCTGCTGCTGATTGCTCTTGTACTGTTGTGTCTGCCATTTAATTACCTTTGGAAGTCTATAACTTTACTTTTGGCCATCGTCATGGGTCTCTAGAATTGAATAAAAATATATATGCTTGCGTTTTGCTATATACATAATATGTGGGGCTTAGGCTCTTGTTATCAAATGCCAGGCCACTTACGATATGATAAAAACAGTAGCTGGTCTCCCTCTCAATATCTTTCCTGGACAGAAAGTTGAGAGTGAAATGAAGAAAAATACTTTTCCTTGGATTAACAGGCTTCTCTCATAATGAAATTAGGGACTCAGTAAGTAGTACACCAAAGCTGACAAAGGATGAACCCCAGAGGTGGGATGTAATATCCATAGTAATTGAAAGAAAAGGTACAATGTCTTACTTTGTGGCATGGCAAGCTGCAGTCATGCAGGTGAGGATAATCATGAAAGTTTGGAAGTTATGATGATTATGGCTTGAAACAAGTAAAGATTTGTGCCCCTGTTAATGTTCTCTCAAAAGCTCCATCTGAAAATTATATATCAAGCATCACTAGCTCAACTGAGTAGTGGACAGCAGTGTTGCTCGCCTTGAATGTCTCCTTGCCCACTCAGTAACACAGCTCTGCCTCAGTCACTCAGTGTAGTCAATGCTGCCTCAGTGTTTGGCACACTACCTGTTCACTCATAGTATCCTGCATTTCTACCCACTGCTAATGCAGACTAATGCCTTATATATCAGAATAAGTTCAGAATAGAAGAGGGATGTCTCTCATTTTTATATGATTAGCTTGGGTACTAGTTAGTGCAAAAATATCAAGGTTTTAGCATTCATAGATTCATGTTCAGTGCAGAGCTGAGTGTCAATGGATCTTTGTTAGGACTGGCTAGTGTTGCCTGTCTTCACAATAGCTAATGTGTTGCATACATGTTCAGATGTTCAGTGTGCACTCTGTTTTGGGAATGGCAGCATTTTGTCTTAACATTGAAGTGGTGTAGAAATGTTTTGCATACAAATAGCCATTGTGTTGTCCAAGTATTGGCTTGTAAGCGTGTCATATAGCACTTCACTTTGTAGTATATTGCCATCACATAGAAAATATGGATGTGTATTTCTGTGATGTGTAATAGTGACCATTGTTATGGTTAGCTTGAGCGTGATGAGTGTGATGTTTCTAGCTTAGGAATGACTGGTGTTATGATTAGTTAAGGAGTGATGAGTGAGCTGCTTCTAGTCTATAAGTGACAGTTGTTATGGCTAATCTAGGAGTGACCAAGAGTAACCAGTATTATGGCTAGCTAAGGAGTGACCGGTGTGCTGCCTCTAGCCTGGGAGTGAGCAGTATGTTAGTCCAGTACTTGGGGGTGTGGATATGTGTGTTGCTTCCTGCCATCTGTCATCTCTGTGGAGCCAGTGCATGGTTGTGGCTGGTTCAGCCAGGCAGCTAGTGCTTCTGGAGTAGCTAAACATATGAAGCAATATCTTAACAGATCAGATCATAACCACAACTTGCACCAGAGCACTCAGACATTTGGTCAATTTGACTCATGAACCTTAAACCTTTTGATAGTATTAGCCAAAATTAACTTGCACAAACAATGAAACCAAAAGAAGCAATACTGAAGAACTGTAAGATATTGTGCAGTGTATGGAGTTTACAACACAGCATCGATGATTAAACTGTATTGATTCTCTTTGTTTTCATTGCAGTACCAGCTGTTCTCCAGTAAATCATAAGCAAGATCTGATCCTGCAGAAGAAAACTTGTCAACGATTCATCACTCTTGTATGGAAAGATGCATAAAGGTAACCTCAGAACACAGCCATGTCAGAACTGTACCTTGCAGTAAACTTGACAGTAAATCCAGTAGTTGATGGAAAAAAGCTAGATGGGAAAAAAAGTGAATCAGCATCTAGGAAGTTGTTGAGCCTGGAAGTGACTTGAGACAGGGCAGTTCTGTGTGGCTGAGGAGAACAAAACAATACATATATAATACTGTGATTGTCATGTATATTGATATAGCTCAAGTTGATAATTGTACTCAAGGCAGCAGGATGCAGTTGCAAGTGGAGAGACCGACATTTTGTATGCTATGTAGGTTAAGGCGTCCAGGTTCTTTATGTAAGATGACTGTAATGGGTGGCAGGACTGAATGTGTGTGTGTGTGTGGAGGTGGTTGCTGCAGTGGTACTGACTGTTAGTGGTTGTTGGTGATAGTAAATGTAGTTGGTATTGTGGGTAATGGTGATGGCTGTGGTAGTGGTTCGTGTAGCAGTTAGCAGGCATGGAGTCATCATGTAGGGTGTTAGTGTGTGCCATGGGAGGAAGTGGGTGCCATGAGTCATGCTGTGGTCTCACTCAAGGCCACACAGCACCTCACTCAGCAACACTCCATCACTAGCACTGTCAGCACACTTCCTCAACACTTGAAGTTTTTCCTTCATGGCAGATATTTCAGACCTAAATTTTCTTCTCCTTTTAAAGCTCACTCTGCAGATTGAGTGGCATTTATTTTTAGCATTGTATCACAGTGGCTGAACAAAACTTTCCACCTTGTTACCATAGATAACCAGTTAGCCCATTGTTATTTTAGGAATCTGCAATAATGAAAGTAACTCTGCACTATGTTCATATGACAGTGTAAAGTTTAATCCAAGTTCATTACTCTGAATGCAATGTGAAATATCAAAGGAAATGAAAGTAATGATAATGACAATGACAATAATAATAATAATAATAATAATGCATCATTAGATACCACTTAGAAATGTATCTGTATCAGTAGTAGCCAAATTTACAGTTGTGATATTCATGTGTTAAAAAATTGGTTATGGTTGATAGATGAACGAAGAATAAGAAGTGCTGCCACCCTCAGCTCCCTGATAGTTGTGCTGTGTGCTGGCGTGGTGGTCACATGCATGGTGGTGCACAGGATGGGAAGCTGTGATTGTTTTGCAGAGCAGCAGGTTATACATGTAAGACATCTGTCAAAACTGCAGATTGATTTGTCTATATCAATGAAGACTTTCTAAAACAGTATGAGAAGGATATGAAGAAAATTTTTATCTTGGGTGATAATTACATTCTTCCCTGATGGATTCTGTAATATCAGTTTTCTCTAATTAACCTAAGCATATCACTTACTGAAACTGTTTGTGAGACTTGGATGCACATTTAATCACAGACTATACAATAAGGTACGAATTCATATTACTGTACATTTGCACTCCTCAGCTGTTCTTGTGTTCAAAGGCCTTGCAGAAGACCAGCTTGAGAAAACTCTATGTTGGTGAAACACAGTTTTTCATTATTTTCTATCTTAGGGTTGTTTTGGAAGCTTAGCCCCATTAACATTGCTCTTCACACCAGCCATTAAGATTGAACATGAAGTTATACAAAGATTCTTCTCAGTTTTTTTTACTTGAAAATTAAATTATTTTCCACAATGATCTAGAATGAATTTTTTTGGTAGTAATAACAAGTATGCATTGCTGGTGATGGGGCTCTTAGGTTGTACTTCCCAAATTGAATCGCCACTAAGAGAGGCCTCTCATGGGATGTTATTCCAGGCTGTTCCAACACTAGTTTTTGCTTGTAATAATGTACTTCAAGGAATCACTTGCTTGCATTTATAAAGTCTGGTTCGTGATTTAAAAGTACAGCCTAATTATTTCTCCGAGAATCTCTCCTACTACACCACTACCTCCTGTGATGCTGGCTGGGTCTCTCTCTGACATTTAGTCTCAGGTGGGACACAGGAATAGGATACATTGGCTAATTTAATTTTTTATCTATTGATTAGTTAGATCTTTATTTGTTCATATACTGACTGTTCCATTACAATAGTTGTCTCTTGAACTAGACAGAATATTTGCTGTACCCATTTGCTGTAACCTGGGCTTATATTTCCTTATGAATTCCCAAATTAAATATGAGGTTGTGTTTCTAGAGTATGGGTTTTTTTTTTTTTTGATCATAACATTCACTGTATGTTATGTTGTTTTAAAGAATGATGTTTCCTTTACAAGGCTTCTGTATATTTTTTTTATTTATTATTTTTAAAAAGAAAGTTACAAGCAAACACATGTCATGCTAAAGCTTATTGTGGGTCATTCCAAGATGTGTTAGATGATGTGTAGTCCTCAGTCTTTCTACTGAACATTGTCTCTTCTTGGTAATGTCATGCTACTATTACTTGTCTAGTGGTGTGTGTGTGTGTGTGTGTGTGTGTGTGTGTGTGTTAATTCTAGTGGACAAATATATTTTTCTGGCAATTTCTGAACCATAGTACTTCTAGAAATATACTTCTAGAAATATACTGGAGTATGTAATTACTTCTTGGTAGTAGCTCTTTTTTATGTATTAAGAGATACTGAAGATTATGAACTTTTCCTCTGAGGGTTTGCTGTCACTACATCAAGTTTCTGACTTGTGGATGTAACACCACATCACGTATTTAAGAGTTTTATTAAGTTGTTTGTTGTAGTCACTTTTAGATGCTTGATAATAGCAAAGTAAACTCTCTAGAATTAAGCACAATTCCTATAAAATAACTATTACTAAAGCTCTCTGGTGCTAATCTAGGTATAGTTACTGTTCTGTATTTCCCCCTTAATGTTAGGGATAGGCACTGAAGTTCATCATGGCAGTGTGATGGTGATAAGATATCCTCCTCACCTTGAGATTGTGCTGTTCTTACTTTTCTATGGAATCCTTCATTTTTAAGGACACTACAAACACTTAGCATTAGGATGTTTTAGAGCAGAACTCTGATGTGTGTTTGTGCATCCTGTGACACTCCGTAGCTTAGAGCCAAGTGTTCCCTGCTGAGTTCTATGAATGCTAAGGTGTTGTGTGCGTGTGTGTGTGTGGTGTGTAGCGCGTGTTTGCTGTGCAGCCTCTCACAGGCCTGTACTGCAACACCCACAACCTACAAGTTTCTGAAACACAAAGGTTGAAGTGTGGACCTCCCTTTCCCTGGTCCACCACTGCTGTTCAGATACTACGCTGCTGATTGCTGCACTTGCCGTGTGTTTTGTGCATACGTGTTGCAGCCAGCAATTAAAAAGTATCTTCCAGGAGACTAGTCATCTTCTAAGATTTATCTCACTAAGTATGGTAGAAATTCTTGGTAGACTGCAGGCAGTAGATGAACTAGAACAATGTATTGGCTTACTTGCTTCATTAGTTCTTTGCATATTGGGGGTGTGCTAGAAGAAAGCTAACATGTGTACTTTTGATACTTGATCTCAGTTATTCTTATTTATCTGTTTATTCAGTATTCTTAATGCTATGATGTATCTTGGTAGTGATTCTATTTCTATGTATTAAGTAATTCATTTTCCAGTGACTTAGCCCTTCTGTGTGTGTAGGCAGTTGGTAAAGATCAAGCACTCTAATTACTGCTTCTCTCCTTTCGTTGCACAAGGCTTTGTGAATATTAACTTGTAGAGTGACTGTCAGGTGTAGCTAAGTATGAATATTCTTAAAGCATGCAGAAAATCAAATGATGAATTAACAGTGCTTGAATATCCAAATGGATGTATGAATGTGGGTGCATTTCAGACCTTGCGTGTTGTCTTTGTCTGTTGTGTGGTATGGTGCATTGCAGTTTGGTGTGTGTGTGTGTGTGTGTGTGTGTGTGTGTGTGTGTGTGTGTGTGTGTGTGTGTGTATTTGTATTTCTGCAAGCATCTACATTGTTTTCAAATCTGTTTGTTGCAACTACAGGAAAAGGAGTCCAGGAAAAGCTATTTTACAAATTTCTTCAGTTTATGTTGGGAGACAAACTGTTAATTTTAAGATACTCACCTGAGCCTAATTCAAATCTTTATCTTCAGTCCAAGCTTGAATTTGTTGATGATTTCAAGGGACTCTTTTTCCTTGTGGGCTTTCTCAGAACTGACAGATTTCATTCTCCCCTCATTATCTTGTATCCTTGTTTCTGTGTAACCTTTTAATCTATTTCTTGAGACTTGCATTGCACTTCCAGCTCCCTTGATGTGTTTCAACAGCAGGAGAACTTTCATAATTATTGAAAAGGCATGTGAAAGTAATCAGGAGACTGACAATTTGTTCACAACTTACAATGCAAATTAGTTGCCCTTTGCGTGTGGCAATAATTGGATTGTAAATACTGTTTAGTTATTTTCACATAGAGGATGAAAGGTCTGGAGATATGTAGCATCCAATCCAGCTTCACTTTTGCTTTTAGACCATTGTAGTGCTACTTTCAGGACAGTGTGATGCGTGATTTTCCATTCAGTTTGTTAAGGTCATTTTGGTTATTCTTGAAGGTGGCATGACTTGTGTGGTTAAGCTAGAAGGGGGAATATTTATGATGGTTAGTGAGCAGCAGCAGCTCATGCTTGTGTAGCTAACTTACCACAGGAGCATTGCGTCTGACATGTGCTTACTGGCATGGATCTTTTGTGTGATTTGTTTTGAAATTATTCACAATTATGCATGCTGATATTGGTAATTTGAAACACAAAAATTAAGGCTCATTACTAAGTTCTTACAGGCATTTGTGAAATATTTTTTTTTGCAAATTAGTTTTCTGAATTTCCACCCTCCATGACCCTAAGTGCTATTAATGTAGTCATTTATCTTACGGATGCAGTCAACACAATTTGTCCTGTGGCCCAACAGATTCATAGTCACATCTATTTTCATGCAACTCATAAATCACAGCACTGTGTTGCTCCAATAAAGCAGTGTAAGCATTTGTCTTTGGAATTCATGTTTGTTCATAAAAAGCCATTTATATAATGGAAGAGTTGCTTCATTCTGTTTGAAACCTAGCAACCTATTCCTAGCTTAGTCCATGCAATTCATACAAAATTATTAGGGTCTTAGGCAAAAGTAGGAAATAAGCTAGTTTGCCATAGATTTCCTGCACCAAAGTCAAAACTTTCTATGCATGAATGAATGAGTTTGTTTGATGATTGAGTTTTAGGTTTTCAACAGTAATGTAGGTGTCTTTGTGATTATTTTCTCTCTCTTTTCCCTAACCTGCATTTCCTTATCCATGATGAGCTATAAGTGTGCACAGCAGCAGCAGCCATTGTAACTTTTCTTTATTCGCTGTAGAAGTCTACACAATAAAGGAAGCTGTGAAATGACTTAGTAGTGTTCACAGGCACCAGGACAGCCCAGTGCACCCACACATTTATCAACCATGAAGACAGCCATATCAGGATACTTGTCTTAAATTGTAAGTCATCTGTTTCATATATATATATATATATATATATATATATATATATATATATATATATATATATATATATATATATATATATATATACACTAAACTAACTACCTTTACTACTAAATCCTTCTCATAAATGTGATGAAAACTAAATCTACCACCTCCACCATTCGATCTTCTGCTCTATTAAATGTGTCTGTCCCTTTAATATAAAGTAGAGATCAATGGTTTATCAGGAAGGGCCAGGAGTGAGTATTTTGTCCAGTTTAAAATGAAGATCATGTATGTAAGAAGCTTTGTTGTTATATCATAGAATTAGTTTGCCCAGCAGTGTGAACATTATTACTGAGTAAGAACAGTGTCCAAGCTGAGTGTGTAGTGTGTGAAAATGAAGGTTTTGTCTGCATTGTGCAAGTCTCTTAGTGTCAGCATGAAAGCATGAGTTGAGTGTTTTTTTCTAGGGCAGTGTGTGTAAATAGGTTCCCGTTTTCCTTTTCTCCATAGCATTTTTACCTTCCCATGTGTGTTCTGGTGTGTCGTGTGTACGCCTGCGTGCATCCAAGTACCTGCTGGGTCTCGAGGGCACTGCAGCTCCCCACAACCTGAGGCTGCCAGTAAGTCCTGTGCAGCATTGCAAGTATCTGTGAAGGAACAGGCAGCCAGCCAAGGTAAAATTCTTGTAGCATTGGTTACCTGCTGACTTGTACTGCATCCAGTAATAAATCTGATGTTGATGTCAGGGGGTGATGGAAATTGTGCGTATCTCTTCTTTATAAAAGTTAATTGGTCTTTTTTGTTTGGTTTGTGATACTGTATGGGTCTTGTTAACCTAATACCATGGAATTAAGGGGTGGTGTCCAAGTGATTAAAACTGTATAAATTACATCAGTCCAATGTAATTTCCTTGTGTTGCTGATGGCATGTTTCACACAGTCCCATCAGCGGTGCAGGAATCAATAGATGTCTCAAAGAAAGAAAAAAGGTACTGAATTGACATAGAAATGGCAGCATAACATCCAATGGAAGTGATTGGGCTGGCTGATTGAAAATGTATGAAGTAAATAATTATCAGGTGGCAGCAAGCAGTAGTGATTGTGCGTGTGACGTGCCACGAGCGCCCCTCTCACACTTTCACTTCCATAATCATAATCACACTGTGCGGCCTCTCGATCCCTCCTCTCTGTGGCGAGGTAGGCAATAATGAGCTCGATGTGTTTGTACCACTGTGGTCGCTGCCGTGCTTTCCATCTACAAGATGGATGTCGCAGGCCGGCCATGTGCTGTTCAGTTGAAATTTTGCTTGTTTATCTCATGAAAGGATTTACATAAGAAAGTGTAATATCGGGTGGTCTTATGTTGATTGGCATTTTAATGTTGGAATTTTGTCATGAGGTGAATTTTTGTTACTTTTATTTTTAACAGTTTTGAGAAGTAATGGATAAATTGGAAATTCAAATAATTACTTATCATTAATGTTGAGTTTTGGCAATTGTTTTGCTTGCACAAGTATTACTTTTATTGCACACTAATAACAGCACAATCTGTTACACAGTTTCAAAGTTACATCGATAAATATTCTGCTTTCATCTAATTACCCTTCATCTTGTGTCTGTTTGCTGAACATATAACATTTTAAATAAAAGTTGATTTAACAAAAAAGGCAGATTCTTGATTCCTGTATATGACATCTTAACCATTTTCTGACTTATATTTGTAAATAATTTCTATACTAATATAGGCAAGTGGTTTTCATGTATGAAAGTTTAAAGATAAATATGTAAAAATAATTTCATAATTGATTTTTATATGGTTTCGTAATAATTCATACTAAGTGCAGTACACAATAATTCCTTCTTGTTAACATTCAAGACTAGTCTAAATATTTCTTAAATATTCATATTTCAAGAGCATATTGGACCTTATGCACACAATACCTAGAGCCCAATATTGCTAATCTTCGGCACTGTGGTCTCTTGTGCCTGATCTAACTCTGAGATAGAACACTTTTAGGCTGTTTTCATAGTTATTCTATATAATTAGAAACAAAAATATATAGAAATATATATATACATATATATATTGTTAGTTATAATTCCTACTATATGTAAATTAACAAGAAGATTTACACTTTAAAACATACTTCTTGATCTATATTGTAACATCTATGTGTGAGAGTAATAAAGTTCCCTTGTTGCATATTGTTTATCCATGAAGACAACCAAGAACAAACCTGTACAAATGCACCCTTTACTTCACACATTACAGGATAATGTACTTATTTATATTTAATGTAGGGGGTTTTTCCTTTCATAGTACAAGGACCACTGTACATCTCTCATTAGTAGTACTGTCAGTGATTCCAGATGTCTTCACTGCAGTTGTGTATTTAATTATGAAACAGCACTGGTATAATTCAATTAGTAACAGCTTGAAATTAGTTAGGAAGTACATATTAGTGACCTAATTCTATCTCAGTGATTTATCATGCCATCTTCAGTCCTGTGATACCAAACGTCTTTCCTTATTTAGTGATCATAATTTAGGTGACCTTATTGAGTTTTGTCTGAATTGTATCTTGTCTTCCTTCATTCAGCATAAAGATGTCCTGTGTATGTGTCCTTGGCGCCATCTCATTCCTTATTAACAGTTAGGTGTCATCTTTGCTGGCCACTGGTTGGTCCTTTTTTTTATGCAGGTAAAACCTTGCTTCTTGTTTATGCATCTGTCTTTCCCTTTGGAGCTCCAATATCTCTTGTTATTCTGTTTTAGTAATTTCCTCTTTGTATACCATTCATGATTTCCATGTCCAATAAGCAAAATTGTATTTTCTTCTTATTCTTATGCAATAGCTCCATATTCCTTATATTTATAGAAAGAGGCAGTAGTAGAGGTGAAGGCATGCCTCTGAATTTCAAATTTCACCTGAGCTTGACTTCTAGATATTCTTCCATATTTATTCCAGTCACTAAATATCATGGAAAAAATCATAATGATAATGGATTTCCTCCCTTAATCACTGCATTTACTCTCTCCTTTATAATGTTTTACTAAAAGAACATGACACCATCACACACACATCAGGATGTTTCACCACCTACAGTGTATTTTAGAATTATAGTATAACTCTGGCCTGAAGGAGCTTTTCTGTCAATGAACATTACTTTTCTTCTGTCTAATGCTGGTATTCATTGCAGAGATTCAAAATTTTCATCAGAGCCTTGGTGAGTTGAGACTTCCTAGTGACTCTGAATTTGCACACCAAGGCTGTTATGGAGCAGTGCTGTCTGGTCCCCATTGCCTTGTCTCTGAAGAGTCTGCAGGTGTACTCTTTGAGTGAAGAGGCTCTTACAGCAGGATCTGGTATCACTTAAGTACTGTGTATTTAAATAAGTTTGAATTTTGTGCATTCTCAATAACTTTGTGTCAGTTATTTCATTTACATTTTCACAGGGAATACAGATAAAATGATGGGCAAATGACTTGTAAGCCATCATATATATCAACAACAGTAGTACATATCTGGGAGAGACTTCATGAAGCAGATATCAACCATGATCCCTTCAAGTGGATTTACTGTTCAGATACTGAGCCTCTCTCCAGACTGGAAGTTTGTATATTACTTTGTGCTGTGGCTTAGCTGGGATACTCATGTAACTGACCTTGTGGGTATGTCATTACAGAATCTTTGATTAAATCTTTTACACACACTGGTAATTTAGTAAAATTGAACATGTACATACATATAGGAACTGCTGTGTGAAGAAAGTGTGATATTTGACACACGCCTGAAAGTTTCCCCATTGCATCATGATGCCTAAATTGAATTAAAGGTTTTGTCATCATTCTTTGTGAATATTTTGGAATTAAACTCAAATACATTGAGATTCACAGCTGAAAATCATCTTACATCTAGGATTCACACAAAAAAATTCAGATTTAATGTATTCTGAAGAGGGTAGTGACTGAGTGATTGTTTTCAGATTGCAACTCAAGAAGGAGAGTATTGTAGTCACTGCAGCCTTGCACCACATGGGCAAAGATGACCTGGAGCATGCTGTTCATGTAGATGTTCTTGCATCTAGATGTGGTGCCCTCAATGAGGGCACCACATGAGCTACACCTTCATCCTCTCACATTCACTGTACGTGTCTGTTCCACTCTTCGTTTCACTCTCAAATGTATTTATGGTTTTCTTGTCAGATGCCTGATGTCTGGTGTGTGATCCTGAACAGCTTATTGGTGAAGACATGGAGGTTTTTGTCTTGTGGTTCAAGATGTGACCCTGTTGCTGCTGCTGTCCAATTATCACCTTAAAGACAGTCATTATTAATCAACCCTTCAGTCATTTAAAATTAATAAAAGTATTCATGCTTAGCTGTATTTCAAATGAAACTAGTCTTACCAGAGAGATAAAATGCTATTTCTCTCAATGATGAAATTCATAAGTTTGGTTCCAATCAGCTCACACAGTAAATAAATATGCTACAGTTTAATGTTAAATTTTATTTCCATCAAACCTGTAAGAGCAGAAGGAATTGCTACCAAACTCCACTACAATAAAAATTCATCCACCTCCACCTAAGTCACAGTACAATTGAGATGACTGGGAAGCTGAGGAACTTCAGACTGGAAAGAGAAAAATACATTTTGCTGACTTAACCATGTTATGGTTGAGAGAAAATGGATGAGTATGACTGGATGAAACATGTTTTAATGTTTTCTAGTAAAAGCTTGAATGAACCAAAGTTAAGATGAGATAAGGTTCTGAGAATGAGTGGCCTAGATACTATAGGACTCAACAAAACATGCACGACATGCCAGCCTGGCAACTTCAGTTGACAAACATCAAGCTAAATATGAAATCTGATTTCCATAAGAAGATAAACTAGTATTACTCTTCTCAGCCATCTTGAACTCAATGAGGAAAGTGATCCTAAATCAAAATAAATCCTATGTACTCCTCTCCTCACATGATTTCCTACAAAAACTGGTGGCACACTCAAGAAACCACAGGTAACATCACAGCTTCAATACTTCACAATACAACATACTCCCTTCACTCAGACCACCTGTAGCCATAAGTAAGATGAAGTCTGAAGGTGTTTTAGTGAAAATCCAAATTTACACCTACACAATTTTGAGGAAAAGGTTACTTCCCATCTTAACAGATTCAATGACTTACAAATTCCATGAAATACCACCTGTCACTAAAGGCTAACACTTTGGTCTTTTAAGCAGGAGGCCAGGATTTGATTCCTGTTGACAACTATGTGCCTTTGTAGTGCAGTAGCCAGCATGCCTGAAACTGCAGGCCATGGTTTGAATCTTGCATGGTCCTGGATTCCAATTCTCATGCACTAGAAAGATGTTAGGTAGTGTTATGTTTACTTGTATACTTATTAACAGACGGAGAGAAAGAATCACTTAATATGAAAACAGTGAAAGAGATTCACTGGTGTATGGCTGTGGGTAAAAGGCTGAAGGCAGATATAATGAACACAAACACCAAGGAATAGTTATGGTCAAAAGTTGAACATGTCATAATTTTTTCCACCATGTTTAGTGTTTTATCTCAATCTCACATCCTTTGATCTGATGAAAACTCATTAATTGTTATATCTAATAAAAAGACTCAACAAGAGAGAGAGAGAGAGAGAGAGAGAGAGAGAGAGAGAGAGAGAGAGAGAGAGAGAGAGAGAGAGAGAGAGAGAGAGAGAGAGAGAGAGAGAGAGAGTTACTGATAGATGAATGCATAAAGTTGAGACTTTTACCACAACTAAACATAAATTTGTCTTGAGGAATCTGATTATGTTTTACTAATTAAAAAAAAAAAACTTTTACCACAAACACATGTCTTGGGGACACTTAGGAGTTCTAAAAAGTAAATGAATTAAGAGCCTTAGGTTTAGAATGATGTAGGTAAATGATTGGCAGTATCTTCATGTTTTTCTCTCACTGGAGCTTTCTGCCTATTTATTTTTCTCCTGTCACTGACAACTGCGGGGAATGTAGATAGGCCTGTTTCTGTATTTTAGTGTGTGTGTGTGTGTGTGTGTGTGTGGAGGGGGGTAGATTCCTAAAACTACAGCAAGGGAAGAAAAGTGATGGATGGGAAAATTGAGAGAATAAAGCTGTGAAAATTGCGCGTTTCAAAGAAATGTCGCTCACAGGACGTGGGCACAGCCACGCCTGATGGCTTGGTCACAGCCACTCAAGACTCCATGGCAGTTAGTCGCAAATCTGTCAGTGTCCATTCTGGTGCTGTGGATATAATCAGAATTTTTTTTTTTATTCCTATGTTGTGAGTAAAAAAAAAAAAACTTCCACGAGTACCTAAGAAGTGTATTCATCACTTCTCTGAACTGTAACCTTTGAGGCAACATATTCATAAACTGGTTGATGAGACTTGATGGCACATTACAGTTAGGCAAGGAAGAGGCGGTGAAGTGAAGAGACTTTCAGCTTTGGAAACAAATCTACAGATATCTCTCAGTGGCACCCTGATCAAGGACTTGCACACCTGGAGCACCGCCGTCCCTGTAATCCTTACCCACCATCACCACCACCAACACTATGTCCTTCTTGGTCTCGCACCAGGAAGAGCAATACATGGGAGCAGAGAGAAAGTGGATCCGAGAGGTGAGCTAATGGGTGGTGATGCCCATGATGGTGGTGGTGGGCTTGGCCATCAACACACACACCCTCCTCCTCCTCCAGAAATCGCGTATTTGAAACCTGCCAGCCATCGCGTAAGTGCAGATTCCCTCGCCACCACCATGACACCATTAGCGTCAACACCACTGTCACCACCACTATCATTTACACCAATATTGCCATCATTACTATGACCAGTCATCATTATCATTTCACTACCACCATCACCACCACTAACAGTCACTATTAAGTCCACCGCCAGAAACATCACAAGCACCACCACTAACATTAATACCACAACACCTTAATCCTTAGTCCACGTTGTTCAATCAGCTTCCCTCAGCAATCTTTTCTCCTAGTTAAGCAGTCCGGCAATACATCAAGCAATGTCATTTAGTCTTCCAGAGAGAGAGAGAGAGAGAGAGAGAGAGAATGACGTGTACTGGGGTGTCTGACGCTCTCTGGCACATACACATACACGCACATGCTCATACCATGTCATCTTCCAACGCCAACATAGGAAAACAGTTTTGTCAATAAAGCCTTGAAGAGATAATATGCACTGAACGAGGAATGGCCTAAACATGAAAAGTGCGACCTGGTGTGGTGGGCGTGGCTTATGAAAATATAACACACACACAGGGAGATAGATGCGCGGGCAGCGGGACAGGAAGAGCACGGTGAAAATCCAGCCTGTTATTGTGCGTGTTGAAAGTCTAGGCCTCTGCAGTTTGAGGGATAATACGCCTCCGTTCTCCCAATGTGTATTTTCGCTACGTGCTTAGAATGAAATGTTTATTGATAACTCTAAATAATGCTTATATATATATATATATATATATATATATATATATATATATATATATATATATATATATATATATATATATATATATATATATATATATATATATCATCAATTATCAGTCTACCAGATTGACTTCCACGTGCACTGGATGAGAAGAACAGATAAATATCATGATCTAGGGCACGTGTGGACGCACCTTAAGGCAACGTTCAATAAACTACCAGGCTGGTTTTCTGTGGCGTCCCGTGTGTTGCAATGGTGGAGTGTAAGGGGGACTAAAGTGAATTTATTTTCTCTCTCTCTCTCTCTCTCTCTCTCTCTCTCTCTCTCTCTCTCTCTCTCTCTCTCTCTCTCTCTCTCTCTCTCTCCACCTCAATATAAGTCATCTAAAATATCTACGAGTCATGTGTCGATACTCACGTAGAGAACCCACTAGGCCTTGCAAATGTACGTAGCGTGTGTACGTACATCACACTCGTACACATACACTACAACTCCTCCATTTCCTGAGGTCAGCAGGAGGAAGTCTGCCACCGGTCACGACTCGCATGGAGGCAAATCGCGATCTCACAAAGAAAATGACAAATGAAGCGCAAGTGTCTCGGGATTGAAGTGTTTCGAGACCGGAGGTGATCTCCAGGCACGTATTTATATCCTGTTTCTCTGGAGAGCCTCGAGTGACGGCGTCAGGCACAACCCACGCCAATTAATGATCATGCTCACGGCGGGGATTCATCATTGAAGGAAATGCGGAAGTTTATCTGAAGTGTAACCCTTGAATGTAAGTACCACGAGACACTTATGGAACTACAGATGACGCGGAGGAAAACTGTCTTTGATCCATACGACACATAAAAGTAGGAATTAATAGGCAGGTAGCTGGAAAATAATTAAGAAACAAGAGTAACTTCTGTTCCTGATATGAGGAGGAGAGATGAGAGGAAAGGACAGAAACTTTCGCAGCAACAGAAAATCGAGAGAGAAACGAGCACAGGAAAACAACTACTACACAGTAGTAGTAGAAGTAGTAGTAGTAGTAGTAGTAGTAGTAGCTGTTGTTGTTGTTGTTGTTGTTGTTGTTGAAGCAGAAATTATACATTTCCTATCATCATAAAGACAAAAAGGGCATGACAAGTGTGCAAATAGCTAAGTTTAATGCTTCTGCACGCAAACACAGTAATAATGAATGATACATCAAAGGTGCACGTATGTAAACGGTGGTAATATCAATAAATCTGGGTGACCGATAACAGTTTGCCAAAAGCAGAAGTATGAATAAAGCCTTAAGAATGTTCCTAATAGCAAGAAATTTAAACTTAATATAAAATCGAAGGACACGCGACTTAAGGCAATGTGTGGAGCTTCATTCGTGAGCGAATCTTAACAAGCACTCTTCGAAAATACGTATACTTGTTCCCTTCGATGAGATCAATAACTTGGGATACTAGCTCTCTCTCTCTCTCTCTCTCTCTCTCTCTCTCTCTCTCTCTCTCTCTGCAAAATCAACATTTGCTACCATTAGTAATACACCAGTTATCATTATTATTATCATCATCATCATCATCATCATCATCATTATCATCATTATTATCATTTATTATTATTATTATTATTACTATTATTACTATTATTATTATTGTTATTATTATTATTATTATTATTATTATTATTATTGTCATCATCACCATGATCACTGTCATCGACACTGTCATCATCACCATTATGTTATCACACAATATCCGTAAATCTTTCCCCAACACAAACGAAAACAAGAAGTGTATCCTGTGTTTGCAATAACTGACTCCATGTTTTGAAAAAAAAAATGATAAAGGGTTTCTCTCTCTCTCTCTCTCTCTACTACTACTACTACTACCTATGTCATGCACTTCTTCAACTTGCCGACATATGTTCAGCACACACAGTATTCCCTGGTAATTGCCTCACCGAGTCAACACCAGTATTTCATTACCCTCCTTTTCTTCTTATCTTTCGTATTTTCTTTTACCGTCGCCTCTTAACGTGTGGCTTGTAGGTGGTTGCGTGTGTTATGCTGTAATTATCTCATTTTTTCATTCCTGTTAATTGCTTGTAAATTGTGTCGGCTGTTTTCCATATTCTTACAGTGTGCGAAGATTTAAGTTGGTCTTCGTATGCAGTCGAGGAATCTCTTACCAGAAGTTTATTCCGTTGGTGTTCTTTGCACTTCTTACTGCGGCACCAAACACTGGCTGGCTGGCGTGATGTTCGCGTGCTGGTTTGGCAAATGACGTGCGATATTTTCAGATCACGTCGTTATCATTGGTATCTGTATATGATGTCCGTAATCCCGCAGTGTTTTTTTGCTCCTTATCTCAGTTACTTTCATCAGGCTCTTGTGGGGTTTTCTTTGTGGGGTGTCCTTTTTTCACTTCAAGAAACAGTCTAACGAGTATTCTAAATCACCAGTTGGAAAAAAAAAAAACAACTACAGTAATTACTTTTGTGTGTTTTGAACTCAGACTGTTTAAGAATATGATCTCATCTGGTTCTGGAATGTTCAAATCTTTTCTTACGACTGAGGTTACTGATCTATTTTATCTCTTTATGTGTGGAGGAGATTGACATTGAGGCATGGGATTAGAAAGACAGACTGTTCCATTGTCCTCAAAGAAAAAAAATACTTAAATAAAACAAAAACGATGGCTATTTATAGTTCCAGAGGTGCGCTGACATTGATTCCTTGAATCAGTTAGCATGGAAAAAAAGAAAGAAAAAAAAATAGGCAGAGTTCCAACATTTAGCTTACACAGGGATGACACAATGAAGATCTTAGTTGACTTCTACATTAGTAAAGTAGACAGAATATGGGTGACAGTGAGTGGAAAGTCTTGTGCTCAATATTAACAAGGCTTCACGAACGCTGAGTGGGATTTGTACCATGAAAACACACACACACACACACACACAAAGCGGACGAGGCAACATTGCTGAAAAGGGACACAATGATGATAAAAAGAAAGGTGTTGTGTGTGTGTGTGTGTGTCCGAGTGCCCGCCAATACATTTTTTTTTAATGATTTTCCCTGAACGGCATTGAAACTATTTATTTTCCAAGTGTGAGCCCTTTTTTGTTTTTCATTCTTCTCAACTTTTTTCTTTTTTTCCCTCTCGGTGGGAGCAACGCACTTAGATACATCGATCCGTAGATATATATATATATATATATATATATATATATATATATATATATATATATATATATATATATATATATATATATATATATATATATATATATATATATATATATATATATATATATATATAAGAGAAGGGTGATCGAGTCTTTCCATTCAGCCCATTCCCTTCTTTCATTGTGCAAATTCAGGAGTGTGAGGTCCTGTCATGATCCAGTTCTCCAGCACTTTGTCGATTGATATGTCCTTTTTACATCAATATTCTTCTACTTTTCATCATTCATCCATCTGTAATCTTAGAGAAAAAATTTAATCTGATAATAGGGATATGCTCCTTACTTAAGAGAAACCATTGTACAAACGTAAAATATTCTTTTGACTTCTTATGAGTGATGCGAAGATGAGAACCATATTTCTATTTAAAAAAAAAAAAATGATAAAATAGAATATCGTTGCGTTTCCTAAGCTTCCTGAAGTTCACGTGTTACAAGTTTTGTGTTTTGTGTTGCACATATCCTGAAAGGTGCCGACTTAATCGTGTCTCCTCGTTTTGTCTTCTTTTCCTCCTTAAGAATCTAACAAAATAATTGGCACAAACACGTATTGTTTCCTGGAATTCTGGGTCTTTTACACGGGTATAACTGTGTTAGCTTCGAGAGAGAGAGAGAGAGAGAGAGAGAGAGAGAGAGAGAGAGAGAGAGAGAGAGAGAGAGAGAGAGAGAGAGAGAGAGAGAGAGAGAGAGAGAGAGGAGAGAGGGAAACGTGCCCACGAACAGAAACCACAGAAAAGACGATGAAAAACTGAAAAGATACAAGAGGAAGGAAAAAAAACGGGAAAAAAAATATCAAGAAAATGAAAAAAAAAAGAAAAAAAACAAAACTGCACTGACACATGAAAAAGATAAAGCAAACGGCGTCCCTTGGAGGATATATATTAGAAAAACATGCCAGAAAAAAAAAAAGATGGCAAACTTAATTTTTTTATGCAACTATGACACATTAGAGATACAAAAGAAGTAAAAGAGCAAACATTAAATTGCGACTTTACCTCAACAATTTAAGACTGAGGAACGAAAAGAAACACTGAAAACACGTTGATGAGTTTTCGGCGAAACACAATATTACAAAAAAAAAAAAAGCAAAAATAAAAAAAATCTAAAATATTCCCAGAAATAATAATAATAATAATAAAAAAAAAAACAATATCGACACATCCTCTCCTGGCCTCATCAAGAAACAATTTATGGGTAGATTGCCAGTAAAGATTGAAAACACAACTCATTACGTCTCACTCTATTACGCGTTATTTTTCCCACTTTTTTCTTCCCGGCAAAGCCACAATCTTCTCAGGGACGCACCATCACGCCGCGGAATTGACTGAAGAAAGCAAACATAGTGAGGTGTGTTTGGATGAAAGCATGTAAATATTTTGATTCCCCCCGCCCCCCCCTCTCTCTCTCTCTCTCTCTCTCCTCAGTATATGAAATTATTAATAAAGAGTTGTAACAGAAGAAAGAGTGAAATTTATCCTCTCCCCGTCTCTGGTTTTCTTTACAATAGTACCTTCGTGCACTAACCAGAACTCTCCAGGGTCTGTCCTAGTTATCAGCATGGACTCACCCCAGTTAACTTGTTCCAGCCCCTTCACTGCTTTACTCAACACAGGATGCCAGTTCTTTAATTCAGCAGCAGCAGTTAATCATAAAAGAGTTGTCAGTTCACTGTAACTTTTCCAGCCCATCTTAAATATCATTATATACCCACCGTTCCTATGAACATAAAAAGAAAGTTAACATACACACAATGTGTCTCCTGTAAGAAACATATCTCCCTTATCAGATAAAAAGAAACTAGAGAATGGAAATTTTTTCACTTCTATTAGGGACTGGAAGAATACTGAGATTAAAAATTTCTCCGCAAACTACAAAATTTTAAATAATGAAAAGTAAAAAAAAATATTGATATTCAAAGTTAATATTAATCAATAAAGTGTGTTTTCTTTTACTTTGTAAACTTTGTTTGAAAGTGAAATTTGGTTAAATGTTTATCTCTACTCCGTTCCTATGAACATGGAGAATATTTAACATACTCCATAATGTGTTTCCTTTTAGTAAGGAACATATGTCTAATTAGAATCAAATAAAAATTTTGAGACACGGTAATTTAAAAAAAAATTTTGATGCCCGGACATTAAAGAAAATAAACATTTTAAATCATGAAAACTAAAAAAAAAAATTTATATCAAAAAGTTTATATCAATCAATAATAGTGTGGCTATTTGACTTTCTAAACTATGTTTATAAGTGTTGAATTTGACTATATAGTCAAAAAGTTGTGCTTACTCTCTGCCTGGACAAGTGTTAACTCCGGACATCATCCTCCCGTACCAGCCCCCGGCCACCAGCATCCTCCATTCTCCAAGGTCTGTTAAAATAGTGTAGATAAAATGTCAAGACTTATGAAAACACGGTCCTTTAGAACGAGGCCACGGTTTTTAACATAATACTGGAGCCAGAGTAAAGTAGTGTAGTTAAGTTACACACCCTGAAGGTTTGATACTGTTTATGTATAAAAAAAAAAAAAAAAAATACCTTGCATTACCTTGTGTAGAACTTCCCTGGCATCACCTCCAAGCTGGCGGGAATCTGTCTTGGCATTTGCTTCTGTTGCCACATCCTGAATATTCTGCTCCTGGCAAGTGAGAGGCTGCAAGGTTTGGCGCCACTTACGGCATTCCATAAGTGAATCAGTGACTGGAGTCATGAACGCCATGTTCTCTTATTTCCCACCCCACAACGCGCAGCGTGACCAGGACGTGGAGCCCCGGCGCGGCGACCTCCTCGAGGCCCTGGTGGACCTCGATAGTGCCCTGATGGCGGGCGCTCGGCATGCCCGGTGGCGGCGCGTGGTTCTAGCCGTGGTGGTGGCGGCGATGGCGGCGGTCACCGCAGCAGAGGTGGCTGCCCTCGCCGCCCACCAGGTGAAGATGGGCGGCAGCGCCCTGGTAGTGGGCGCGTGCATCGCGGTGACGCTGCTGTTCCCTGTCATCCTGCTGGTGGGGTGGCTGTGGCTGTTGCTGGGCCACCTGCTGCTGGCTCTGCTGGTGGCCGCGCTGCTCACCTACGGCCAGCTGCCGTGGTTTATGCTGCTCACACAGCTGCAGGTTCCTATGCAGGCGATGCAGCACGTTATGGCAGGTTACCTGGTGCTCAAGGTCACCCTCAGCACCGTCATCTTTGGGCTGGCGGGCACAGCCCCTCCCCGAGCCTACGCCATGGGCTGAGCGGCCTTCACGTCAACTCCCCCTCACATTTCTCGCATTTCCCCCTCTAAAAATAAATAAATAAATAAAAATAAATAAATAAAATAAAATAAAATAAAACAAATAAAAAAACTGAGACCACTGACACACCACACACCGGGACAGCGAGATCACAACCCCTCGGGTTACATCCCGTACCTACTTGCTGCTAGGTGAACAGGGACTACACATTAAGAGGTTCGCCCATTTGCCTCGCCGCGCCCGGGATTCGAACTCGGGCCTTCTTGGTTGTGAGCCGAGTGTGTGTGTGTGTGTGTGTGTGTGTGTGTGTGTGTGTGTGTGAATAAACGGCCACTACGTACACTTAATTCACAGCTGAATTAACGTTGGTGGCGCAGAGAGAAACATTCACAGATTTAATTAAAACCACCAGATTGCCGCGCGTGCAGTGTCTCGTGGCGCTGGTGCTCGTTGCTGTTTTGCCTCAGACTCAGTGTTTCTATTAAGTACTGGTGCCCCCCGGGAGACTGGTGAACGGGAGGCTGGTGAAGCAGACTGGTGAGAGACTACGGACTTAACACACATCGGAACAGTGGATTTAATGGCTAAGGTGGACTGGTTAACATGGATCGGAAAAAAAAAATACTAGTTACAGTAAATTGGAAACTGGTTCATGATCGACTGTTAGCGGGCAGGCAGACGTACGTGAGTGAGGAGAGACGGAAGCCAAGTACACATTTCAAATTAACTTACACGTACATAAATCAACGCAGAAAATGTAGAGATCAATGCACGAATTGCCGGGGAAAAAGAACTGCACTGCAAAACAAGACAAGTTTAAAAAGCTACAGAAAGAGGCAGATGCAAAAGCCGCAGAACACGGTAGATTCAAATGCTACAGAACAAGGGAGGTTTAAATATGGCTGAACTGGGCAGATTTACGAGTACTAGCTGTATTTTTCCTTCCACGTACGCATACACGAAGGAAAAAATCTACACACACACTCCTTTGGGTAGTAACAAAGCACTTACAGATCCACTCACTTCCTGGAAATCGTCTGACATTTTCCTTGTAAGTACAACACATCCTTACCTCGCTGGTAGCCGCCGTGGAGGGGCAGCCGCCGTGCCCGAACAGCAGTGTGTCCCTCACCGTGGTCTGCAATGAGGAAACTTAGTTAATTAATGATGCAATATTTCAGCGAAGGGCGATGAGCCTATGTGTATACCTCCGTGAACAGCTGTGTGTGTGTGTGTGTGTGTGTGTGTGTGTGTGTGTGTGTGTGTGCATAATACGTAAGAGCATACAGAGATGAGCACATCACACTGCGCATGCTGTAATACTGATGGGAAACACATTCGTCATACACTTTTACACACAGACTCTGAGACGCTGCCCATTGTGTTTTCTCTCCTTCCTGTGACTTGAACTGCTTCGGGAGGGAGTGGCAAGACGCTCTGAAACTAACTGGCCTTGTAGATCGTTCAACACAGAAGGCTGGAAATCGCTTCCATGAAAATCACTAACCACGATGCACGCACACACACACACACACACACACACACACACACAGAGAGAGAGAGAGAGAGAGAGAGAGAGAGAGAGAGAGAGAGAGAGAGAGAGAGAGAGAGAGAGAGAGAGAGAGAGAGAGAGAGAATTTCCTAATTTTATTATCACACTACTTTAATATCTATTTATTCATCTATATACTTACTTATTCATTCATTAACTTATTAATTTACAATAGATTCTATTGGCCTCCAGGATAATAAATTAAATGAATGTATTCGCACATTGTATCTATTGCGCCATGACTGTCACACACACACACACACACACACACACACTCCCACGGGGGCTTCAAAATCAGGACGCGTAAACACAACGACTTCTCTTTAAGACGTGCCACACTTTTAGGAGTTTTCTCTTTTCCTAACACAAAGACACACGAGGGAGCAAGACTGTCCTGCTCACTCTGAACTCCTCTCACTACTTGTTAAGCTAAAGACAAAGCAGATTAACAGGCTGCAGAGCAAATCAGCTTTGCGCGCTACAAAACAAGGCAAGTTTAAAAGCTACTGAAGGAAGCAGATGCATTTACGAGTACTGACTGTTGGATAAGGTAAGTTTACAGACCGCAGAACAAAGCAGCTTCACATTCTGCCGGACAAGGTAGGTTAGCAGGTTACAGAAGAAGGCAGGTTTGCAGGTTACATAACAGAGCAGACATACAGACTCCAACAGAACCTGTCCTCACTGCGGTCCCCCCAAAGAAGTACGTAGGTGAATAGAAGCGTCACACAACAACAACACATCACAAATCAAAGTGCTGAGTGAGGTACAAGTGCAGTATTTTGTGATTGTTATGCACTTGTTTGCCGAGTGGTTTGTAAAATTGAGGCATGAAATTCTCTGAGTGTCTGTGTATATTACATTTTAGTTTTTTAATCATTCTTACATGTTATTTACTATTACCCTGCAACGATACAACTTCTAACGTTTACTGAGTTTATGCATACACACACCTGCTCTCTACGGGACGGGACTCGTAACTAGGCGTCTGTTGTACTGTCATCATGTTAGAGTTTCCATGGGTACATTAAGATGACAAAGTTTAGGATGTTAATGTGGTGTGTGTGCTTACTGGTTTGTATGTAATATGGGTACATTTCTCTCTCTCTCTCTCTCTCTCTCTCTCTCTCTCTCTCTCTCTCTCTCTCTCTCTAATCAGTACACCAAAACACAATAAGATCAGCAAATGAGCCACACTTCCTATATAAGGCGCCGCCACACTCACCCGCTGCACTGAACCCCCCAAAAAAACATGACGCGCACTGTTTCCCAATTGGCGAACAAGAAAAAATGAATGTATTGTTCTGTTCTCGAATTATAGCGAGCGACAAAATATGCATGAGAGTTTGAGCCAAGTGTAGTGGGGACAAGGCTGGGGAGGAGAGGGGCTAGGGAGGAGAGGGGCTGGGGTGGAGAGGGGGCGGAGGTGGAGAGGGTGCTGGGGTGAAGAGGAGGCTGGGGAACAGTAGTGCTAGAGAGTGCGATGCTGCGTGGGAGTGGAGGGGATGTTGCTTCACGAGAGTTAAGGGGGATGATGCTCATTGTGATGGAGAGGATTGGATGTGGTGCTGCGTAGATGGTGGAAGGAGTGAGGGTCAATACGGAGAGTCACGAATGGTTATAGAGACGGCCCATGACGCAACAGCACGGCAGGGAGTAAGATGCGCAGCCGTAAAGCGAATTAATCACACGATCAGTTATTCCTTCACTAATAGTTCACCACATGACACCAAGGCCCGTATTCTAAAACATTTTGCTCTCTCACCACGATAAAGACTGTTTCTCGTGTTAAAAATGTAGAAATATGGTTAATTTGTCACTATATCCATAAAAAAAGCCTTAAGAACTCGTGTCACCAGCCAGAGCCTTCACTCACCGCTATTTTCCAGTGACGTCACTTTATGCTCATTGACGAACGAAACAACGATGCAGCGGAAACTTAAAAAAAAAAAAAATAAATAAAGTAAATAAATAAATAAAAAAATTGTAACTTCATCACATGCTAGTATTGGAGGAAGTCAATGAGGAGAGTTAAAAATAGACCAATACCCCTTACCTTCTCTTTGTCCACCATTAGGAGCCGCCCACACGGTGGCCAGAAAGGGACCCGCCAGGTTATAGTAAAGGTTAACATCCTCCCTGGGACGGAAAAGCGCTTAGGTCCATTTGAAAACGTCCAAGTGTATCGAACCCAACGACAATGAGACGAAGGCGGAGGCGGAGGCGGAGGCGTAGGCGACGGAGGAGGAAGCAGAGGCAACAGAGGAGGAGGAGGGGGAGGAAGGGGAAGAGAAGGGCAATGATAATTGATAGGCCAATCCTCCACAGGTCGTTAGCAGGTCCGGGTGGAGAGGAAAGGCGGATCAACCAGGCAACTCGGTGGTTGAGTCCGTGACGCTTAATAATTTGGTGTTGGGTGGGAAATGTCCGTGAAGCGGCGGGCTGTGGGAGGCGCCGAGACCTGCAGTGGCGCAAACTGAGCCAGGAGTGTTTGTGTAGTTTTTTGAAGAAGTTTATTTCCTCGTAAGTAAAGACACAGGAGCACAGACGATTTCCTCTCTTTCCCTCAGTCATCACACTCCTCCTCGTCCTACATTTCCTCCACCTGATTCATCTCCATCTCTCGCCATAAAGGAAATTATTCTGATTCAAGGTATTCTAGACTCAAAATACGATATAAAAACTATACTATAACCGACACGAAAAATCTATCAGGGTCTCGAAACTAGCCACGCCCTTTTACCTTCATTCTCTTTAACTCCTGACGCACGCAATAGCCACAGTTATATAAAGACCGTGACTTGGTGAGGCAACAATAACAAGAAAACGATGCAATGTTATTTTATGGAACATGAGACTCCTTATACAAAAATATACATGTGGAGATTGGCGATTTCTGAGTCCTAAACATTGCTATTACTACTACTACTACTACTACTACTACTATAAGCACCACCACCTTTTCAAACCAGTCTTGAGTCTTGAGCAAGGGGTAGACAGGCATTGTTCTTTGAAAGAGGTGTGAGCCTTAAAAAGTTCATTCACCGCCTCGATGTCTGGGAACTCAGGGGCGCTTTGTGTAAGACATTCTCCTCTTGAGTTAATAAACCAACGGGGCAACGAATAGAAGCTCTCATCTAAGGCCAAACAATACCTGCTTTCATCTCACCGTGACACTGGAGAAGACAAAGTTGTGGGCGCAGTGACTTAGTCTGACCTAAGTTAGTTACGCTTGTAGATACGAGTATATATTTTTGTTGTGTCCGGTGATTCAAGGTAGTTATAGATGGTTATACATAAATAGTTCTAGTAGTAATCAATAGGTAGACAGCAATCTCTAATACTCCAGGATAGTTAGATACATTAATAGATATAGACGAATAGATGAATAGGTATAAATAGACAGATAAGTAAAGACAGACAGACAGACAAATAGATAGTCTCCATACCAGATCCTTCTTGTAATATATCTGCACTGTAGTTCATCAGAGGCAACGGTGCAGTGACAACCTTGCGCAGTCACCTTCAATTCCTGTTGAACTTTCATTCAATCCTACGTCCTCTGATCAAAACCTGACAATAGGTAGATTCTTGCAGGTCAGAGGACTTATTGAGGGAGCAAGCTGCACTACACACAGTGGAAGCGAGTGGTGTATGTTAAATATTGACCAAGATTATAATGTATGGAGACGGTGCAATGACCTCTAAGACTGGCATTCGAGTCCCACCAATACATAAACTATTCTTTTTTCTTTTTTACTCTTTATCAAGTCGATTAAAGTCAGGCAGTCACTCGTGACCTGGTTATAACTTCAGTCAAGCGGCGCGGGACTACTGGGATAACTTGGGTTTTGTTAGGCGCCTCTACAGACCATTTATTTGCCCCGGCCGCCACAGACTGACTCCGCCATTACTTGACCAATAGCCGAACATAGATGATGAGACAATAGAAGTGCTAGTGTAAGTGTGAGAGAGAGAGAGAGAGAGAGAGAGAGAGAGAGAGAGAGAGAGAGAGAGAGAGAGAGAGAGAGAGAGAGAGAGAGAGAGAGAGAGAGAGAGACCTCCTCTGATTAACATGACTGTGAAGGACATTCAAAGAATGACAGTGGGAAGCAGCAAGCACAAATCCAGCCTTGCCCCGCCTCCTAAAGGGGACAGCGGTGCCCACGTACGATGTCTGCGCACACACACACACACACACACACACACACACACACACACACACACACACTAACAAAGCGACGGATCAACACATTTATTCTATTTGTAGTCAAAGCAATCACAGTGGTATTAATAACAAACAGCAATTACGAGTAATACTGATGCTGATGCTGCTACTACTATTCCTATCACAACTGCTACTACTACTACTACTACTACTACTACTACTACCATTATTATTATTTCTTTATCTAACAGCCTCAAGCCAGCCTGGGGCGCGTCAGAACAGCCTCAGCCGTACCGTCGAGATGCACTTAGGCCCGGCTGTTTCCTTTCTCTTTTTATCGCTATAACTTTGAGAAATTTCATATTCCCAACAACCTGGGAGTGACTCCAGTCCTCCGCCGCCGCCACCACCAACATCGCCTGCACCACCCGCACCCTCCGTGGCCCCAAACTTTTCTCCTGGCAACAATCGGCCATAATAGTGCGTTTAAAGATAGTTTTTGGCTATTTCTCTTTACTTACTATCGGGAGACCGTCAAGGTGGGCTTAAAAATACCTGATTCTATTTTTCTGTCTAGCGCAGGCTCGAGGGAGAGTCTAGAGTGATACAGCATACTGCTTATTAGACTTCGATTCCGGCAAAGAATTCTGAAACGTTAGATTAGACTTGGCTCTCTCTCTCTCTCTCTCTCTCTCTCTCTCTCTCTCTCTCTCTCTCTCTCTCTCTCTCTCTCTCTGGGTCGTATTGAGAAACACTTGTGCGCCTCACCTCCACTACATTCAAGTCTCTATAGTTGAAGTTACACAGATTTTTAAGGATGTTTTTTTTATGATTCTACCGACCGATTGACAAGATTTCTACTTTATTAACAGAAGAAACACTCTTGAGAACCCGGCTTATCATCCCTTTGGCTTCGAAAAATAGTCGTGGTGAGGGAGCAGAGCGTTTCTGGATATGTACCTTTCTCTCTCAGCCAGTCATCACAGAACTCTTGGTCAGGTCCCGCTTTTCGCAACACAATACACAACACTTGGCTTCACGCTATGTATTGCCACGCCAGGGAAAAGTCTGCTTTCCTCTGTTTCCTTTTCGTGTTTTCTTACAGCTTAGAATTTCTTCAAGAGGATAGCCTGGTGTTGGCTCACCTCGCGACTCGTGCTTCCTTCGTGCAAGGGCGTCTGGTGAACACGATTGGAGAGCACGATTGGGGAGTTTGGTAAGCAACTTAAATGATTTTAATGAGTTTGGGGGCACGTATGGTGAACACATTTGGTGAACACACTTGCTGAATTAGGTACGTATGTTTGGTGAACTTGGTGAGTTGAATGAGCAAGATTAATGAGCAGGTTTGGTGACCACATTTGGTGAGCACGTCTGGTAAGTTTGGTGAGGTGGATGCGTGTCAAGTGAGCACACTTGGTGAACTCTGCTTTCACCACAACACCAGAAAGTTAAGTCCTCACTTGTGCCAATAAAATATGCTCTTAAAACACCAGGTGAGGGCTGAAAGTTTGCGAACCACATCAAAACAGCGGAGGTTTAGGAGCGAGCGAGACGAGGCGGGACGGGTGGTGTGTGTGTGTGTGTGTGTGTGTGTGTGTGTGTGTGTGTGTGTGTGTATGTGTATACTGCACCTGGTCATGTCGATGAATAATGCCACACCGAGGCTGTGACGCGGGCCAGGTCAAGGTCATGCTTAATGAGACGCCAAATAAAAGTACAGTCAGTGGCTAAAGGTGATGGATCCTCCCGCAGGCTGCCGGGCCGCGCACACTTCGCCTCCACTCCGATGACTTGATGTGGTGCAAGATGCGCGCGCCGCCGTGACGGGCATACCAAGGGGCGCCGCCACGTCTGATAACAGAAGAATTAACAAGTTTTCTGGTATAAGGAAAGAGGAATGAAATAATGAAACAGGAAGTGAACGTAAGAACAATAATCGTTTTGTGATGATATTAAGAGCCAGTACTTTTATAAATTTTTGAGCTCTGAAGTACTATTTTCAAAGATCACATCAGTTATTTGTTTTGTTTTCATGATTAATAGTTCAAAATCGTCGCTAACTATCACTTGAATCATGAAAACACTTCAAAACCACAGTAACTTCCACCAGAATTTGTTAAATGTATGAAAATATGATACATGTCCCTGTTTCATTCTGTAACCATCCACAAAACACTACCTTACTCGCACCACCACCACCATCACCACCGCCGCCGCCTCACCGCCGACACGGGTAACAAAGGTAATTCCAGGCACTCGCGGGTCTTGATGAAGCTCTGGGTGTCGCGGGTCGCGTCACCTGCTCTCGTATGCCACTCCCGAAGCGGCGGCAGACTAACACGGGACACCCGACACATGGGAACTAATAGTGCGAGTAACATCATAAGCGAGCACACACACACACACACACACACACACACACACACACATACACGATATCTCAAGGGAGGGAGAGGTTTGTGTGTGTGTGTGTGTGTGTGTGTGTGTGTGTGTGTGCGCGCGTTATAAGACGTGGGAGGAAACAAGTGGTGATTATTGCATAGTTTACCTCTCCATTTTCAGTTGTCATGGCCACTAATCTTCACGCGGCAAACACTACAGGACGCGTGACACATTTGCTCTTCCTTTTTGCATCCCCTGGCTCGTTCTGACACTATTTTTCCTCATTTCTGTATTCCTTAGTTTCTCTTTACTCCCTCTCCTGCTCCCCCCCCCCGCTCTCTCTCTCTCTCTCTCTCTCTCTCTCTCTCTCTCTCTCTCTCTCTCTCTCTCTCTCTCTCTCTCTCTCTCTCTCTCTCTCCTCTTCCGCCTCCTCCTTTACCATATAAAACTTGCACTAATGTAACGTTCACGTAATGGAATGAATAAAAGAAGGAAGCTTTGAAATGATTCCTTCTCTACTTCCCTTCTTTTCTTCCTTCTAATGGGTGACTGTGAGTGGGTGACGCTGCAGTGAAGACGGTGAAATAAAGACTGAAATAATGAACTAAAGAAGGGTTGCAGTGGAGGTGTGACGGCAGGGTGCCAAGAAGGGTGTGATGCTGGAGTGGTGACGGTGTAGATGTTGCAGAAGAGTGCCTGTGGATGGGTCAAGTAGAGGGTGACGCTAAAGGGGTGACGGTGGTTGCTACTCTAAAGGTGCTATGGAGTTCTTTACGTCTTGCTAACGGGGATGAAGAGGAGAACGGGTTTAAATTGTCTTAAGGGAATAAATGGAGTAGGGAGGAAGGGCAGTAGAATAGAGGGTGCCTAGTAATAAACAAAGTGAAAGGGAAATGGACAAGGAAGGGATAGGAGAGAGAAGAAATGAGGGAAGGACAGGAAGGGGGAAGCAGGGATGAGGGAAGGATAGGAGAGGGAAGAAGGGGTAAGGGAAGGATAAGAGAGGCAAGAAGCTCAAGGAAGAAGAGAAAATATGTACACATTTTTCTTTTTTTCTTTTTTACCAAGATTAAACTCCATTCCGCCATGACGGAAACTTTCGTGGCTGAAACAACAATTTATTTTTTTCTTTTTTGTCTTGAATAAAATTTCTTGAAAGCAACAAATTATTTTAGTGGAAAAACAAAATGTGCTCTGAAGAGGAACATTTTTCTTCCGCGATGCTCGTCTCTTCTTCTTCCTCTTCCTCCTCCTCCTTTTTTCTCTTCCTGTTCCGCATCGCGTCGCGGTAAGACAAGGAAGGCAATGAAAAGTAGCTAAGAAATCAATGTTACTTATACACTCACGGGACGCGCCAAGAACACACACACACACACACACACACACACACACACACACAATTAACCGAAGCGGATGTAGTACAGAACACACGAAATTGAAGGAGGAGGAGGAGGAGGAAGAGGAGGAGGTAGGATTCAAGGAACGCGACATGATTGGCTGGTTGCTGAAGGATTCCGACCAAACAACACTCAGGAAAAAATTTGCATGTTATTGAGCAGCAAGGGATGTGTTGGGGAGAGAAAGAGAAAGGGAAGGGGAAAGGGAGACGAAGGAAAAAGTGAAGGGAAAGAGATAGGGAGATCACGGTAAAGAATAAGGGTATGGTAAAGGAAGAGTTATAAACGAAGATGGGATGAAAGGACAGAAAAAAAAAAGTAAGAAATCGGGTACAAAAAAGAGGCAAAAAAAATGTGATGGTGATGGGGGAGGAGGAGGAAGAGGAAGAGAAAAGTAAACGAAACGAAAAAAAAGAAAAAGAAAAAGAAGGAAGAAATAGGGAAAAAGGAAAAGGAGACAAGAGAGGCATTATTCAAAGCAAACAAAAGCATGAATCAGTAACAAGAACACAAAAGAAAAACAAGGTGGACAAAAAAAAAGCAAGCAAACCAAAATGGACAATGAAGATAAAAACGCAGAAAAAAAATGACAACGAAGAGAGAGAGAGAGAGAGAGAGAGAGAGAGAGAGAGAGAGAGAGAGAGAGATTCTTTATCAATTCTCTGGTTGTCTCGAAGCTTCAAACGGGCGGCTGCGGAGCTTCGAAATGCACAGCTCGAGGCGGCTTTCAGGGACGTCAGGATTTGTTCTCCTTTTTTTTCGGAGCATTTCACGAGAGAGAGAGAGAGAGAGAGAGAGAGAGGCAATGGGGCAAGGAAAGGGCTGGCTGGCAGGGAGCTTTAGGAAGTGTCTGGTAAATAAAAGAGGCCTCGCAAAGGTCGTGTTGGTCGTGTAAGTTGTGGTGGTCAGCCTCGGCATGTCCTCTCACCCTCTGTCACCTCTCACCTATCTCTGTCATCTCTTTCTCTCTCTCTCTCTCTCTCTCTCTCTCTCTCTCTCTCTCTCTCTCTCTCTCTCTCCTCTCTCTCTCTCTCTCTCAGTAGCAGAAGTAGTAGTTGTAGTTTAGTAGTAGTAGTAGTAGTTTTAGGGGTGGTTTTATGGGGTAGTGGTGGTGGTGGTGGTGGTGGTGGTGGTGGTGGTGGTGGTAGTAGTAGTAGTAGTAGTAGTAGTAGTAGTAGTAGTAGTAGTAGTGGTGGTGGTGGTGGTGGTTTGTAATTATTATCATTATTATTATTATTATTATTATTATTATTATTATTATTATTATTATTAGTAGTAGTAGTAAGTAGTAGTAGTAGTAGTAGTAGTGGTAAAAATGACAACGTCTGTACCACTACTACCACTACTACTACTACTACTACTACTACGACTACTACCACTACTAACAATAAAAAAAACACCACACACCACCACCACCACCACCACAAACACCACCACCACCACCACCAACAACAACAACAACAAAACCAAAACAAGCAAAATAAATAAAAAGATCACTGAACTGAAAAAAAAAAAGTTTGAAACCCTTTGAGACTTGTGCGTGTGTGCGTTTGTGTGCAGGTGTGTGTGGTGTGTGTGTGTGTGTGTGTGTGTGTGTGTGTGTGTGTGTGTGTGTGTGTGTGTGAGAGAGAGAGAGATCCGCAATGCTGTCTAAAACCCCAAAATTCTATACTAAAATACTGTTTGCATTCAGTATTTTTATTCCTTCCTGTATCGAACATATCCTCTTTCTGCGACATCTGGGGCCTTTCTCTTACTATTTTATTCCCCTCTTTTTGCTCCACGTGGTTGGTCGGGTCGCCTCTCTCCCTCCCATGGATTTGCTTCTAATAGCTGGGATTGTCTGGGTCGAGCTTGAAAACACGGTAATTGGAATGTTTTATTTGTTGTGAATTATGTGTGTTGTAAAGAGAGAGAGAGAGAGAGAGAGAGAGAGAGAGAGAGAGAGAGAGAGAGAGAGAGAGAGAGAGAGAGAGAGAGAGAGAGAGAAATATTACCTTCTGGAACATCTCGGTTAATGCTAGATTCCCGCCTCTTCTCTCTCTCTCTCTCTCTCTCTCTCTCTCTCTCTCTCTCTCTCTCTCTCTCTCTCTCTCTCTCTCTCTCTCACGGATCAGCTTCGATATATTAAAAACAGTTCCTTGCTAAAGCTAAAGAAGATAGTGAATATGAAATACGAGGAAAGGAGGAAGGAAGGAAAGAAGGAAGGAAGGAGGGAAGGAAGGGAAGAAAGAAAGAGCGAAGAAAGAACATACAAGTAAGAAAAAAATGAGACAGAAAGCATAGAAGCAGATGAAAAGATGAAAAGAGGAGGGAGGAGGAAAAAAAAAAACCGGTATAATGTAAAACGATATAAGAAAGATCAAGGAAAGAGAGAGAGAGAGAGGAGAGAGAGACGAGAGAGAGAAGAGAGAGAGAGGAGAGAGAGAGAGAGAGAGAGAGAGAGAGAGAGAGAGGAGAGAGAGAGAGAGAGAGTCTGGGATATAAGCATAAGGTTAAAAACAAATAAAATTATGCAAATATGAAGTCTTATCATTATTACTGCTATAATAATAATAATAATAATAATAATAATAATAATAATAATAATAATAATAATAATAATAAATAATAATAATATAGTTATCATTACTATCATCATCATCTCCTGCTGCAAAGTGATTTAGCCAAGAATGTCAAGAAGTAAAACAAGTAATAAGAATAGTTGATTACACAGATCTCTCTCTCTCTCTCTCTCTCTCTCTCTCTCTCTCTCTCTCTCTCTCTCTCTCTCTCTCTCTCTCTCTCTCTCTCTCTCTCTTGTTTACTGCATTTTTGTCGATATTTGCTATTCATGGACAAAAGCTCAGTGGAATTAGTCTGGCACCACTGGGAAAAGAACACTGAAATAAATAAATATGTAAATATAGCACAATAGAGAAAGTAAATATTTTGACAAGAGAATGAAACAAAGAAATGCAGAGCGAAGGAAAGGCAGGAATAAATGAGGGAGGCTGAATGCGTTAATAAGTTAATCTCTCACACAGGTACGCAGGTAAACCACACACACACACACACACACACACACACACACACACACACACACACACACACACACACACACACACACACAACATCTCAGAGATACATCTTCCTCTGAATTTCCAGTGTTAAAAGTATGCTGAAGCAAGGTAATCTAATTTCAAATCAATTTTATTTAGCTTGATAATGATAAATGTGATATTGGTGAAACAAGATAGTTTAGAAATCACAGACAAAAAGTTACAGAAATGAAGCAAAGGAAGAAAGGTGAAAAATCGTTTTTTGAATTAAAAGACGAGAAAGACTGAACCGAAACTGAAAGAGAAAATAAAGGGAGAGAGTTACGAAGCTGTAACGAAATTCCTGAAATGAAAAGAAAAAGATACTGAAAAAGGGACACGGGAAGAAACATGCACAGTTCTTGAATTGTGAGCTAAGAAGAGAGAAGAGTTGGGTGTAGTTAAGCGGGTTTCAGACAAAATAAAACATACATACATAAATAAAACAAGGAAATGACGCGGCAGAAACCGTAAAAAAAAAAAAAAAAAAAATTCCAAGAACGACAGTTAAGAAAAAGGACTTACAGGAAACACATACGATAAAAAAAAAAAAAAAAAAAATACAAGGTCGACCCGAAATAATTCCTGGTAGAGATGGGCAAAACTTCCACATCCTTATAGACACAAAGCTCATCCTGTTTAGATACGTTGTTATCGGACTGTGATAGCAACTTCCGCACTGAAGACTGGCGCTTTCGTGGCCCTGGGAGCACCAAACAGGATGTCACACTCGCCAACTGGAACATAATACCCGGATTTCTTGCACACTACCCCGCTCACTGCTGCCTCACACATCATTCCCTCACCACAAGTCTTTATAACATATCTCCTTTTGTTCACCCAGCCCGCTTTAAACATTTTACCGACTAGAGAATGGAAAATTTATTGTTTTAATCCCTTTCCTTCTTGTAGGGGCTTATAGAGAGGTAAAGTGGTGTGAACTGCTGCACGTCACAGTAAGAGGAAGCCATTACTGCTGTGGATTTTGTGTTTGCCATTAGTAAAGTAACAGCCCACACTCTTTCATCTGGTGTAGCAGGTTACTGAATCGTTGAGATCCATAATTTTTGCACGCTTTGGTGTCTCCTCTCAGTTACTTTCAACACGCTGTACTGTAGGTTACCAGGCTTTTCAAGAGTATTTCATGAATCTAATGATAGTTTAGTAAGGATTATGCACAACGAATGGAACACAAGCACTTGTAAGAACTCAGCTAGCCATCTCTGAGGCCTTTGAAATTAGTCCTAATGAGAGAACAGAGCGCTCAAGAGTAGTGTTTTACAAGATCTGTCAACAGAATGGAGACAACAGGACAGGAATGGAATAACTGTACGAGATTTGTAAATGACGCGACGAAAAGGAAGAAGAAAAGTGGAGGAAAGGAGGAGGAGGAGGAGGAGGAGGAGGAGGAAGAGGAGGAGGAGAGAAGAAACAGAAGAAACGAATAACTGAATATCCACACTGACATAAATAATCTTCCCAACAACAACAACAACAACAACAACAACAACAACAACAACAACAACAACAACACAAGCAAAGACGCACCTACACCACAACATCTACAAAAGCAGGGTGTCCCCACATCACTCTTTATTATCAACCCCTTCCTGCGTTGTCTCCCTGGAATTAAGCTTCACACAAGAAGAGAAACCACTCCTCGCTTTAAATCACTTCTCTCGGTGCCCAACGGAGAGGCGAGAGTAGCGGGCGCTGCTAAACAACACACTGCAGGTTAGTGGCTCGTTACGAACACTCACCCTTACAACCAGATACTTTTACAGGGGAATTTTGTAAGGACCTTCTTCTCGTGTGCCTCTCCCTTGCCTCTGAAGCTACAAGGATGAGGTACAAGTAAGAAGGGTAGGAAGGGCGGCTCTTACGTAAGGGAGCATACAGGTGGTGTCCATCATGTGGTTCAAGGAGCCTTACCCCTCAGAGGATGTGTGCAGGCAGGAGTGTGGCATTAAGAGCCTCGCGGTGTCATCTGGGAACAAAATGGATGTCAAAGCAAAGAGCGCGGCGTGGCGAGATTCTCCGAGGACACGAAAGATAGAGGGAAGAGATGAGGAGAGAGGAGAGAGAGGAGGAGAGAGAGAGAGAGAGAGAGAGAGAGAGGAGAGAGAGAGAGAGAGAGAGAGAGAGAGAGAGAGAGAGAGAGAGAGAGAGAGAGAGAGACTGCAACTATTATTACTACTTAAAACAACAACAACAACAACAACAACAACAACAACAACAACAACAACAACAACAACAACAACAACAACAATCTGCTGCAGCGTCTGATGAGAGTTGGGTGCAGTTAAGCGTAGGTCATAAATCTTGACATAATTTTTCCTTGTTTATTTTCAAGTTTGTGTCATTAAGGTGTGTGTGTGTGTGTGTGTGTGTGTGTGTGTGTGTGTGTGTGTGTGTGTGTGTGTGTGTGTGTGTGTGTGTGTGTGTGTGTGTGTGTGTGCGTCTTTCCCCAGCTGCCTCTCATCTCACTCGCGTTTTTCAATACAATTCATAGCGGACTTAGTCAGAATTTTCGTTTCCTTTAATTGGAAGGATCACATGTATTTTTTGTTACGGTATTATCACTGAACACGGCATCCAAATTACTGATACTAGAACCACCATCATTAACAACAAAAACTACTACTACTATTACTACTACCACTACCAATAATAATCACCATACAGAGTACAAGAAAACACATTCCTACACCCCATTTTCTCCTCCCTCCTCTAAACCACCCTTCAGACAAACACGCTTCCCATTTTCAACAAGTCCCCCCTCCAAAACCGAATAAAAGGAGAGAAATACAGAGTAGCAGGGAAATAAAAGATCCAAAAATCACATCGGGAGTGCTGCTATTAAGGCGGGACATCCACAACACACCCACAGCGTCACGAGCTTTGCAAGGGTTCTTTCATCACATCCCTGGATTCCCTTTGAAGTTTGGTGAATGTTATCGCCTTCACCCAGCGAGTCACCTGCCCACCTAGCCCCGTATTCAGAAACGCATTGCTCTCTCATCATGGCTATTTTCAAAGGTCATAGTGACAATCAGCCGGGTTCCTATAAGTGTTTCTCCTCTTAATAGTGTAGAAATCTTGCCAGTTTTTCGCTAGAACCGTAAAACACCATTAAAAACCCCCTGTAACGTCAATTACAGACTTTGGAATGTAGTGGAGGTAATGCGAAGGATTGTTTCAAAATACGGCCGCCAGTTGACGTCCACGCGCCATGGAGGTAACGGATCTCCATTCGATCTCACGGAACGGGCACCAGGCGTCATTCTGTCCAAGTGTTTCTGCCTGCGCTTAAGTATCGGAACCGGGCGCCGCTGCTGTGTGATGGAAGTCTGCAAAATAATACCATCACTAGCAATAAGACTGATTTTCCTGCTGCTGCTGATGTTACTACTGCTGCTGCTGCTACTACTACTACTACTACTACTACTACTACTACTACTACTACTACTACTACTATAATAATAATAATAATAATAATAATAATAATAATAAGAAGAAGAAGAACAAGAACAACAAGAACAACAACAACAACAACAACAACAACAACAACTACTACTACTACTACTACAAATGCTGCTAAGACACAACCACCACCATCACTTCTACTGCACTACTACATACTACTACCACCATTCCTACCCCTCCTACAACACCACCACAACCACCACCACCACCACCACCACCACCACTTCTACAACACCAACAACTCCTCCTCCTATAGCACACAGAGACAATTAGCATTATATCCGTGCTCAAGAGTTTAGGAGAAGTGTTTGATCTCGCTTCCACTTCCCTCACATTTCCTTCAGGAGCATTTCAAGGGTGTTCTTAGTTATGGGCAGCAAGTACGTGGGAGTTTCTGAGAGAATTAACCAGTGTAATTACCTTCCTCAGGTGAGACCAACGAGACACGGTGGGGAAGGAAGGGGGTGGGAGGGGAGGAGGAGGAGGAGGAGAAGGAGTTGATGGAGTTGGAGGAGGAGGAGGAGGAGGTAGGGGAATGTACAGTGTGGGGAAGGAGAAAAGTTTGGGTCATTGAGAGAGAGAGAGAGAGAGAGAGAGAGAGAGAGAGAGAGAGAGAGAGAGAGAGAGAGAGAGAGAGAGAGAGAGAGAGAGAGAGAGAGAGAGAGAGAGAGAGAGAGAGAGAGAGTTTTTCGAGATAAGATGAAACAGAATTCACTGCCCAGAAACGCTCAATTTCTCTAGACATGCCCAATTCTCTTTATTCTCTGAAGTAAAACACGGACAGACAGAGATGGACACACACACACACACACACACACACACACGTCAAGGAAAGTTTTTGGTCTGAAACAGAATGGAAACTCTGTGATAAGTACAAGCTCAGAATTCACAATACGTAAGGTCTGCATCTTCTTAAACAACTCTCTCTCTCTCTCTCTCTCTCTCATACACACATACACTTGAGAGAGAGAGAGAGAGAGAGAGAGAGAGAGAGAGAGAGAGAGAGAGAGAGAGAGAGAGAGAGAGAGAGAGAGAGAGAGAGAGAGAGAGAGAGAGAGAGAGAATATGATGAATGGAGGATAATGATGATGAAGGAGATAAAGGGGGAAGTGGGATAAAGTATAAAACTTCTAAGCAGACGAGAGAGGAAAAAAGATAAGACACTGAAATGATCCTACATTGGGAAAGAATAAATAAAAAAAGATTAAAAAGGATTCTTCCACCTTCATCATCTAATATTTTTCTTCTTTTATCTCTTCCTCCTCCTCCTCTTCTTCTTCTTCTTCTTCTTCTTCTTCTTCTTCTTCTTCTTCTTCTTCTTCTTCTTCTTCTTCTTCTTCTTCTTCTTCTTCTTCTTCTTCTTCTTCCTCCTCCTCCTCCTCCTCCTCCTCCTCCTCCTCCTCCTCCTCCTCCTCCTCCTCCTCCTCCTCCTCCTCCTCCTCCTTCTCTTAAATGAAACAAGCGAAAAAAAGGGGTAATTTTCATCTCAGAAAACGAACAATGCAATTTATCTAAGAGAAACAAGACTTCACTTACCCGTGTGTGTGTGTGTGTGTGTGTGTGTGTGTGTGTGTGTGTGTGTGAGAGAGAGAGAGCTAACTTCCGGATTCTCTTGTTTTGTTCACTAATAAAAAGTGGTGGCTTTATATTTTTACCTCAGCATGACCGAGAGAGAGAGAGAGAGAGAGAGAGAGAGAGAGAGAGAGAGAGAGAGAGAGAGAGAGAGAGAGAGAGAGAGAGAGAGAGAGAGAGTAAAAATGTAAACGTTCATTTGTGTTTGTGGGGGAAATTTTGTTTCCATAAAATAAGGCAATTCCTTTATTTCAGTTGGTAGAAAGAACAAAAGAATTATTATTATTGTTATTATTATTATTATTATCATTATCATTATTAGTAGTATTAGTATTAGTAGTAGTAGTAGTAGTAATAGCAGTAACCGTGTAGTAATAATGGACAAACAAAAAGCGCAGTACATTAGTTGTCATTAACTATATAATACAGACGCACATGCTCTAAATAAAATTACTTTCCTAATTAACAGCTAATTTATTACCAGGGAACTGTAACAATAATCGCGAGCTGTGTGGCGCTGGACTGTGAGAGAAAGAGAGAGAGAGAGAGAGAGAGAGAGAGAGAGAGAGAGAGAGAGAGAGAGAGAGAGAGAGAGAGAGAGAGAGAGAGAGAGAGAGAGAGAGAGAGAGATGGAAAGAGAGATAGAGGAGAAAAGTGTGGGGAAAAAAAAAAATTGAGAACTACCTTTCAAACTAATTCCCAGACTGGACAAAAGTTAGAGGGAGATGAAAAATGGAAAGAAGAGATAAATAGAGAAGAAAAGTGTGAAAGAGAAAAAAAAATGACAAGTGCCCTTTTTTTTTTAACTAATTTCCAGACCCGACAAAAGTTAAACAAACACATACTGTGCAACATTTTTTTTTTCATGAGTAGCGGTAGAAATGAACACAAGAGCACCACTTTATAACTTATCCACAGGGAAGCGAGAGTAGCTGTTTTACGGGCGAGGTTACTTTTACTTTTATTCTCCATCTCCTACAACTAATACTACTACTATTCCTTTTCATCCTCCACTCCCTCCATTCACCCACCCATTACGTTACAGCCTCTCCTCTCCTCTATCCTCCCTCTCTGTCCTTTCTACAGCGTAAACATCAAAGTTATGTAGACTGTGAGAGGCAGCGGTGATGAGGCTGCTCCTTCACCCATCAGCGTGACACAAAGCCAGTCCACAGCACCTCATCACCGCTCAGCACATCGTAAGCCACCGCATCTCTCGTGTCTCCATTACTGTCACTTCTAAGTATTTCTATTATTCCTGCTCCTCCTCCTCCTCCTCCTCCCTCTCTTCCTCCTCCTTCTCTTTCCAATTTCCCTCTGCCGCCGTCTCCTCCTCTTCCTCCTCCTCCTCCTCCTCCTCCTCCTTTCCTACCTCTATTGCTACTAATGATGAGAAAGAAGAAAATATAAAAATAATCCCTTGGCAGAGTATCTCGTTATATGAGCTCTAGCGAGCACGAACACACACACACACACACACACACACACACACACACACACACACACACACACACACACACACACTGAACTAAAATTCTTTACGGGGGAAATAAATTGGAGCCAAGAAGTGAAAGAGTCAGGAAAATAACAAATATAGAATTCCGTGGCAAGTGAGGAAAAATATAGAAACAAAAATATAAGAAAGTTAACAGGAATAAATAAATAAAGAAAAAAAAAAGGTTAGAGACGTTGCCTGACAAATAGATAAAAGAAAAATGCATGAAAATATAAATTCTCTGGAACACGTTTAAATGAAATAGAAGTACTCCGGCGTATGAGCGATAGAAAGGTATTTGTGAAGAACAGAACAAAATGAAAAATACAAAACATGTTTGGAAAAGAGAATACGTTGCGGAAAAAAAAAAAAAAAAAAAAATGACCTTAACTTTTCTTCCATTACACGAAACTAAATTTAATGTTAGAATACAGGCCACAGCGGAGGAAGGAAAGCTGTGTGATGAAAAAGAACATTATTAAATTGTATGAAAATTCCACACGGATTTCTTACTGATGATGCGTTTTCTTTGTGGTTCAGAAAAAAAAAAAGAAATAAAGGACAAAATAGAAACCGCAATTAGAACACTTGACAATATAAAGACAAATTAAAATGAAGACTACCTTTGTGACCGACCAATTTTGTTCTGTGAGTAGGTGCTGGCACTCAAGAGGGATAAAAAAGAGATAAGTATGTTTATATGTCTATCTGATATGAAAGCACGGTTTAAATATACAGACAACACGTGGTGGGGAAATTAACGACAATATTCCCAAACATTTCATCGTCTTACATTTAATAGACTACAGTGGGACATATTTTGAGTTTTTTTTTTAGTGTATTTACATGATTATACTGTAGTTTTTCAAAGACGCTGCATCAAGAGAGAGAGAGAGGAGAGAGAGGAGAGAGAGGGGAGAGGAGAGAGAGGGAGAGAGAGAGAGAGAGAGGAGGAGAGAGGAGGAGAGAGAGAGAGAGGAGGAGAGAGAGGAGGGGTGGTAAACCAGAATATATCATACAAAACCCATCCTTATTTCAGCACATTCATTCCTCACTCCCCACATGAGTCCTGCAAACCATGGCTGTACGTCACTTGTCGCGCCCCCTCTGCCCGCCTCGCCGCGTGCCTCCCACCGTGCATCCCTCCGGCCTGACCAAAAACTATTTATTGGCGTTTCTCTGAGGGCAGTCCGCGATTCCATTAGAGTGCACCGCCGCGCTCTTCAAAGCATTGATGAAGTAAGCTGTGCAGTCACCACTACTACCACCACCACCACCATCGTTACTACTGCACCGGCTAGTCACTCCACGCTAGTCAGGTCAGGTCAAGTACCTGGGAGTTGGGGGAACCCACGAGGCAGCAGTTAGTCTCGCCTCGATTCTCGTCTCGCACACCCACGGCCGCTCGCCCGGGTATTGCTGTACAACTATAATGAACCCAAGACTGTGGTCTGTGTTTGCCTCCGTGTCCTTGGCGTAGAGAACACTACACTACCGTCCACCACCACCACTGCCAGTACTACCATCGCTAACTAACACGGCTACCACTATAACTGCCATTACCTTTACTACCACAGTTACTGTTAGTGCTACTACTACTACTACTACTACTACTACTACTACTACTACTACTATTACCACTACCTATATATAAAAAAAAAAAAAAAAAAACGAGTGTACAGAACTAAGCGGTAAAAGGAAGGATTCGGAATGCCAGCGTCGTGAGTGATGGGAGGCTAGTATGTGGAAGGCACTGGAGGGGGAGGAAGGGGGAGGACGGACTGGTGGAAGGGGAAGAAGAGAAGAGGGATAGAGAAGTGAGGAAAGTGGTGGTAAAAGGGGGGGACAGAAGGGGCATAGGACTGCTGGTGGAAGGGAAGGACAGAAAAGGAAGAGGGAAGTCAGAAAAGTGGAGCGGAAAGAGGGGAGATTGAAGGGGGAAGAGAGGAGAAACTTTCAGAGATATCTTTGTGGGGTGTAAATGACTTGGAATTGCTTGTGTGGACTTTACATAAAAGCGAATTATCTTCCTGGTGGCGGGATTCTGATTACAATTGCTTCTACAATTTTGAACAACCCACCTGTAGTCTCTCTCTCTCTCTCTCATCTCTCTCTCTCTCTCTCTCTCTCTCTCTCTCTCTCTCTCTCTCTCTCTCTCTCTTGTTTTCATTATATCCCTTTGAAGAGATACAAAAGGCTACACGTCATCATTTTTCTTTGATCACTTATTTTTTTCGCTTTTTAAATAATTATATATGTAAAAATATTGACGATTCTCCCGTGTTTTCAAAATAAACTTTGGGCAAAGCAACGCAGACACAAACACACGCACACACACACACACACATTATCTGTTAACAACCTTTCTCTTTCTCTCTCTCTCTCTCTCTCTCTCCTCCTCTCTCTCTCTCTCTCTCTCTCTCTCTCTCTCTCTCTCTCTCTGTTTATATTGCTGCATCAACATACGATTTTCATTATTTATTATTTCCTTTCTCTCTTTCAGTTTAAATTTCCCTTTCTTTCATTTTGCTTCGTTCACTGTTTCCTATTTCATACCACTTCATATCTTCCTTTTCTCGAAGTATACATTTCTTTTTTTAATAATCTGTTCTTTTTCTCCCTCCCTTTCCCTCGGTATTTCTTTCTCTTTCCATCTTCTTTTCTTCTCTCTTAGTTCCAATACGAGTATATGTATCTTTTTAATTCTCCCTGTATTTTTTTTTCCCGATTTATTTATTTTTTTTTCGTTCTATAAATCATTCTTCGTCCTCTTTTATTCTTACTTTATTATTTCATATCAGAGTATCCTCATTCACTTCACTTCACTTCACTTCTTTAAAATTCATTCTTTCATTTTTATCCATTCGTTCTTTCAGACCTCTTCCTCACGTCTTTTTAGTTTATTTATTATCAGTTCATTCCATTATTTACCATACACGGGTGTCTTCCTTGTCTCTTTATAAATACATACTTCACTGCTCCATTCTGTGCGCTATATCCTCCCTTTCCTGGCAACACAAAGTCGTGAGCAGTAGGAATAATATGCACGTGAATCAGATGCCGCCAAATTGTTGTCCCCAAACTTTAGCAGACGAAACTCACCCTGACAATCGCTTTCATTTTCTGGTCGCTTCCCACCTTCTCCCTCGACGCTGCCTGGCCAGTTTGTTTATTCAAGTTGTCCTCAAACACGTCTATTCGAGTTCCCAAAGCCAGTTTTCCAATATCTTCACTGATTTAAGTTTACAACGCTCATCGCCTTTGGGTTTAACCTGCGACTTTTGAGTGTCTTTTGTTTAGTTTCGTGTTTAAGTTTGGTGGTGAGTCTTCCAAACTGCTTTATTGGGGGTGTTTGACTTCACTGTGTTTTATTATTTTCCTTTTATTCTTTCTCTATATATTTCTTTTGTGAGCTCTTATTTATCATTTGTCTCTTTACTCACAGCTTGCTTTTTTTTTTTTTTTCTATAGTTATTTTTTTCTCACGTCAGGAAGGACTGGACGGTTTGCGAATTTGTTCCCAACTTTGCGAACTTGTATGTGAGTATGATGGTCTGTTTTAAACTTTATTGGAGTGACACTTCGCTAGCTTTAAGGCAGTTTATTTCAAATGTCAATAACTCTAACACTTTTACTAACTTGACAAACGCCAATCTATTTACAGCTGCATTAACTTTAATACTTCACTGAATTCTATAATCTGTCGGTACTTAAGACTTCTCTAACTTAACTAAACATTCAGGTAAAGCTATTTACTGTATAACAATCTGCTTTCAAACTGCTCTAACTGTAAAGCATTTCCCCTTATAAGAGTAATGCACCAAACATTCATACCAAAGGGAGGCATTTTGACACACACCACCACTCGTAAACACTGGAGCATTCTTATCACGACTAGTTTTAAGAAGCCCAGTGAAAATGGATTAAAAATTCACGCTTTTTTCGATTGATATACATAAATTTCATATCAATATTCTGCTTCTCTACTATTCCTGGTCTAATTATCTGTAAACTTAGAGGAAAATTTTTAATCGAAAAAAAATGTAAAGGTCCGGATCTGTGTTAAGGAAAATGATGGATATGATGGAAGTTATTGAAGGTTTTTTTAAGGCTATTTTCATGTGAAGCATTTACACCACTGGGAAAAGCTTGCATGAGGATCCGAATAATCCCCTCTGTGCTTATGTGAGGGCAAGGTGTTTAAGAATATGGGTCACGGTCTTATAATTGTCTGGAGGCCGCACATCGTCCCGCTCCCGCATAGCCCCTTACACTGAGGCACCTAGCTCTCTCATCACGACAAATTTGAAAGGCCACAGAGATGACTAGCAGGGTTCCCAAGATTGTCTCTCCTGTTGATAATGTACAAATCTTGTTAATGTGTCACTAGAAGCGTAAAAAACCCCATCAAAATCTCGCGTCACTTCAATTAGAGCCTTTTCGAAATAGCCTGGGCACAGCGTAGAGGAGTTTCAGAATATGGTTCATAATCCCCACTTTGCACCTCTTCGCACGCCACTGTGTGTCTGCACGCCACCCAACCAAGCACGTTCTCATCAAGGTGGACGCACGACGCTTACATTACTGTGTCTCCCCTTGGCAATGCACGTGGAAAATAACTGGATGTCTTTCATGCTTTCTCCTTAATATCTTTCTTGTTCGCCTTCTATTTAGTCTCTCCATTTCATTTTCTTTCTACTTGTTTCTTGCTCTCCTCTCTCTCTCTCTCCTCTCTCTCTCTCTCTCCTCTCTCCTCTCTCTCTCTCTCTCTCTCTCTCTGACACACCTAAGTCAGTCTTCTGAAAATTGCTTTTTTTGCAGATACCCACACCAATATATGATAAAGAAAGACATTTAGCCTCAAAGTCAAGGAAGCCAGATGAGAGAGAGAGAGAGAGAGAGAGAGAGAGAGAGAGGAGAGAGGAGAGAGAGAGAGAGAGAGAGAGAGAGAGAGAAAGGGGGGCGGGGCGGGGAGAGGTGCCGGTAAGTGACAGGTATGGAATGTAAACAGAGTAATTTCATCCTCTCTCTCTTTCTCTCTCTCTCTCTCTCTCTCTCTCTCTCTCTCTCTCTCTCTCTCTCTCTCTCTCTCTCTCTCCCTTACTGTTTACCTCTCACCCAACTGACTGTTCCTTGTCTATCTATATAAGCTATTGCCATCTCAACTATGTCTTCTTTCTCTCTGCGGAAGTTTGAAAGTCAACGATATCACAAAAATGAGTGTTTCTTCTCCTCAGTTAAGTTCCAATCACTTATTTGAACAAACCACTGATGCATCTTGAGTCACGGGCGGGTACCAATTTCTCACACCTGAAGGCAGCGTACAGACAGGCGAGGGTCAGATTGTATCATGCCGCCTTCCTTCGTGTTCCCCTCTCCTCCCCCACTGCCGCTTTGCATGTAACCGTCCAGTCCACTCAGCTGGCGGTCGTCACACACTTGCACGCACGCACCGTCCGGCCCATCGCCTCTCATGCTTTGTTATATATCTTACCAAATGTTATTACAAGTTCACCACACACTTTGACCTTTCAAGCCCATTTTTCATTTCATTCTGGATATCACTACACGATTTTATGAAGTTTAGGGTTGTATAATGTATATATTCTGTTTTGACAACTTAAGATTTTTATGGAGCTTGAGAGTGTCTGTCGTACTGAATGGCGTGAACCTTACACAATAAAAAGCGACTCAAAATCATTAAGAGGGGGCAATAAAAGAAAGAAGCAAAGTTAAGTATCTAAAATCTCCTTAAAACACCATAGCAAACTTACGTGAGGTAATAAACTCGGAGATAGACCAGGGGGGGGGAGTCTCATCTTGTTTAATTAGGAGAAGCGAAATTTTTACTGTGCAGCTTCTCAATAGATTTTGTTTTACTCAGTTTAATTAGTTTACCTTCATGCTTCGACAGTTTTATTTGAGGGTCTTCTCTTACTAAGAAATTAACGAAAACTTGTATTAGTGATAAGTTTAAGCCTCGATTTCATTGTCAGTTTGAGTTAGTTTGTTAGATCCTTTATTTCAAAGATGTGATTTGTTTCATTTTTCATGATCGCTTTTCTCTTACTAAGCTATTCTCTTGAGGAACTGAATTTCATAATAATTTGTTCATCGATATCTTTGTTTTACTCACTTAGTTTATTTTACTGATGGAAGCATTTACCTTCTGTTTCTTTTCTCTTGTTAGCTCACTTAACAGTTCATTCGTTCTTATTTCTTTTTCCTTGCTAACAAATTCACTCGAGAAAAGTACTGTTAAGTAGTTTTATTCATCAATATTTTCTTTTCATCTAATTCGGGAAAATTAATCGTTATGTAGTTTATTCATCAATACTTTCCTTTCACCTAATTCAGTTTATTTCAATGATGCAACCAATTCACTTTATATTTCTCTTCTCTCACAAAACCAATTCACTTCACTTACACGACGCGCCCGTCCATTCACGTCGAGGGATGAAGATGCGGCGGGCGGGGTGTCATCCCTTTCCCTTTCCCTTTCCCTTTTCCCTCTCTCGGCACCCTCCCCATCCTCCTCCTCCTCCTCCTCCTCCTCCTCCTCCTCCTCCTCCTCTTCTTCCCCCTTCTCCTCTTCGCCCTAAGCGTTTAATATCGTGAAAGGAAAGGAGCGTCGTCTGGCGGTGCGGGAGAGGAGCGCCTCGTTTCCGGGAGCGGTCAGACTCGTCACGGAAGGAAACGTTTGTCATGTGAGGCTGTCCACATGAACCTGACGGGAATTTCCTTGGTCGACTTGGAGAAAAAACGACATTACCGAATAGTTCTGCATATGGAGTCGGTGATTGTGAGGCGGATATGCATGCAGGGGTCCAGTGCGTATGTGTGTTTCATGCTGCGAGAGGCGAGGCAAGCGGTACAGGCAGTGTTGTGTTGTGTTAGGTTGTGTTGATATGCTTTGTGCTGTGTTGACTTGCCTTGTGTTGTGTTGCGTTGATTTGCGGGGCTTTATGTTGTGTTGTTATATTGTGTTAGATTCCGGTGCGTTTTGTCGCGTTGCGTTGAGTCGAGTTGCGTTTAATCGTGTTGTGTTACGTTGTATTGTGTTACCCGGAACCTTTCCTTTACAACGGCGCTCCCTGACACCGGCGTTTTGTTTTTCAGATACGTGTCGTAATTTCAAACTTTTCTTTCTCATTTCACTGTACGCTGGGCACCAAAACAGAGAATATCTGTGGCCCGCTTTTTCTTTTCATCACACACTTCGCATCTAAGTGTCTTCTTTCGGCTGCTCCATTACGGGTTGCCACAAAGGATCACTCCTCTTCGCCTACCTCCGCCTTCTACGTTTTCTGTCACATCCATCACCCACCAGTCTTGCTTCAATGCATCCAAAAAAAACCTCCTCGTTGGTCTTTCTATCTTCTTGTTCCATCTGCAGCAGTATCCTACCCGCGTACTCCTCAGTCGCAATTCGTGTACTCAGATGTCGACCTGTTTAATTTATAACTTTGTTTTTATCTTTTAATTCTTTTACATTTGAACTATACATTTATTTATGACAATTTTACCTTTAATTTTAACACTACTAGTATTTTCATGCAATTACCCGTCATCAGTAAGACCTCAGTTATTGCCGCGCCTTGCAAGAATTTGTCAATCCACTCACTTCACGTACTCCTCATCTCTCCTCTGCGTTAAGTTAATAAAAAAAAACTTACCTAGAGAGCTATTCTGGTGATGGGGTCGAGTACTGGTGACGTTTATAGTTACAAACACACCCATACACTCCCTCCGGAAAAGGTAAAGGCACCATTGGACTAAAATATAAAGACTTACTTACATAATTCAGCGAAGATGAGAGGTGGGATGGAGTTAATAGCGTGAGTAGCGCGGAGGAGTGAGATGAGATGCTGATGGCGGGGCTCGGTGCTTCGGGGACGGCGGGGCGTGTGATGCGGTGGGACTGAGACGTGAGAGAGCTCGAAGACTGACTGATATGGTGAGTGAGGTGTGCATGGTGCTGGCTTGATGTACCGCTCGTTCTCAAGGGCGTGTGGGGGCGTGAGTGACGGTGAAGGAGGAGGGGGAGGAGGAGGAGGAGGAGGAGGAGGCAAATAAACAAAAGATGACGTAGAAGAGAAAAAAAAACAATAATGATAAAAGGAAAAGAAAAAGCAAAGAAGCAAGAAAAAAATAAAAACAGGGAAAATAAAACGAAGAAAACGAAAAGAAAATGAGAACTTAAACAATAATTAACCACTACCTCCACAACCACCACCACCACCACCACTAGAAGCCTGAAAGAGAGAAATGACCTCAGAAACTTTGCAATGATCACACACACACACACACACACACACACACACACACACACACACACACACACACACACACACACACACACACTGTCCTGCAAGTCTCCAGAGTCCAGCCAGCCAACCGTGAACTTAACACGAGAAAGATCGACGAGGGACAGGAGGAGGAGGTGTGAAGAGAGTGCAGAATTCTCCAGAAACATCAGGTTTTTACACAGAATCTTAAGTTAAAAACATAATTCCAAAACAGCAATGCGAAGAAAATATTACAGAAAAAAATATAAAATGCAAGAAACGGTTCAACTTTTTCAGGTGTCGAAATAATAAGAAGCGTATCAAAGAACAAGATTGGAAAGAACGAAAGCAATGAAAGAAAGATAAATATACACTTTAGTCCAGTCTTCATTACCATTTAGATTGGCGATTGCATCAACACAGAAGGCGTTATTGATACTAAACTAATTTGCACTAAGCTTGTTGCGTTACGGACTAATAACAATACATATGCAGGCAAGTCACGCTGTGCTCGTAACTTCTGCAATAAAATAGATATTGATGTATTGTGTAGAGAGAGAGAGAGAGAGAGAGAGAGAGAGAGAGAGAGAGAGAGAGAGAGAGAGAGAGAGAGAGAGAGAGAGAGAGAGAGAGAGAGAGATAATTTAGTCTCTGAAATAAACAAACTGCAGGAACCAATATATTCTGATGTCTTGGGGAACTCCACTGAGTATTTTACTAAGTCATGCATTACTGTACCTCGAGTTTCTATATGCAGTAAGGTACGCTCCCTTCATACATACATACACATACATATATACATTACATAACAGTACTGTTTTGGCAAGTTTTGTACAAGAGTAGAAAAAATTACAGTTTACGTCACACTCACGTCACGTTTCACTCTTTTCTCATTCGTTTGCTCGTTCGCTCACTTTTACTTCAGATATTTGCGTCAACTGCACGTCCGGTATTTGCGTCAGTCTCGCTTCCGTCACTCACTCATTTCCATTCCCATCATGCCGTCGGCTCCAGGCACTTTTCTATCTTCTCACTTTATTTTTTTGCGACTATTCACTTCAGGACTCTATTTCTTTTATTTTAAATTCTACGAGTGATCTCGCGATAAAATAAAAGTTTGCCCTGCATACTAATTTTAGTGTCCGTTTTCTTTTTCTTCGCGACAACTTTTCTCAGCAAATATTAGAAAGCAAAAAGAGGTGACGGAAAATGTTAGCGAAAAGTCTCCTTCAGTCAGAGTACTATTGAATGAGGTTTATTAAAGGTTCGATCGAGGTTAGTAGTTGCAAGCCGCCTTATTCGAAATGCGATGGTGCAAGTAGCGAATACACTCTTTATTATAAGGTGTATGAGTTTTTTTTTTTTTTTTAATGCTGATAATGAACTGAGTTTGCTTCCTTATCCTTGTTGTAGAAATTTTAACATCTGATCAACGGATTTGCAGTGATGTTGCTGTGTGTGTGTGTGTGTGTGTGTGTGTGTGTGTGTGTGTGTACTTCCCCCTGCACACTATATGTACACAGATGGAGGCAGATAAAATTAACAATATGATCACAGCTGCCAGCCTAGAACGAAAGAGAGAAGAAAAGAAAGAAGAGAAAACAAGGGGATGGGTAAGACCAACTGTTGCTTTTATTTCTGGAGAAAAAATAAAAACGAGCAGGAACAGAGGCACGAATGTGTTGAGGTATTTATTTATACAAGTAAAAGAATGAGACGCTGCAGAACTGTTGCAATCGAGGACGAACAGCTGCGGGACAGGGGTGAGTGGAACGCATTGCAAGGCGAAGAGAAAGGAAAGATTGAAGCTGACAAATGAAGATGGAACAGCTTCCCAAGGGCGGAGCTTCAAATTACGTTTTTACAAGAAACGGGAGGAGGTCCGTCAAAATTAAAGTTATATTCTTCCTATTTTTCAAAGAGGAAAAATATCATTGGGAGTTTGGAGTTGGTAACGCAGCAACGGGAAGGATGTAAGTGACAGGGGTAGAGGCAGCCGTCCTCACCCACCTCCACGCCCCTCTTGCACCACCGAGGGTCGCGTGCCGTCCCAAGTGACCCCAAATGGTGTTTATAAGCTCCAGACGGCCGCTTGTTGTGTCCTCACGAGACTGTTGTCTAAACATTCAGGAGGAGAAGGAAGTTTCCATTACACAAA